>NC_092163.1:29166646-29485964 GCF_045791955.1 Oncorhynchus clarkii lewisi | reverse complement strand
TATTTACCTTGTACTACATATAACCTACTACTTAGAACATACTGTTAGTATAATGTATGCAGTAAGCTCCTACATACTACAGTTACACACTAGGCCAACATGCTACTGTTCATCCATATTAAGAAAATGTTCTATTGCTCCATCATGTTATCGACCACCATTTGTTCACTTTTGCTCTTACAGCCGTCCCCTTTTCTGGTTGCATTGAATTGTTGGTCTAAAAAGGGTGATTCTCTTACTGAAAAGTGTACAGTGAATTCCTACTACATGAAAAGGCTAAATTAAGTATGACATCCTGTCATTCAAGGCATACCCCAATTATGACACGTTTTTATATACTGCACATCTTTTTATTCTTGCATAGGGTACACTAAACATGTACTAAATAGGATGTAGTATGATTAATTGGATACAGTCTTGTAAAATGGAATACTGAAGCTATTGCCATCCTAAGCGTTATTTCAACTATCAGGCACCTTCTTTTCAGTGCCGCTAACACAATCCCCACCATTTTATGTTTATTGGAATAGCACTTCCTATTTACTTGTTTTGAAGAACAAATGATTTATGATTTGTAACCGTCTGGCCGGCATAGAACAGGCCCAGGCAGTGACAAGACGGACCACCCAGGAAAGTCTAGCTCACATCGCCCCCCTACCCCAACTTCCCCTCTCCTCATACCCAAGAAAACAGAGAATCAAATCTGCTACTAATTCAAGAGAACATGAGGAATATTCCATTGGACAGGATACAGGTTTTGTTCAGTAACTCCCTCCCTCCTTCACTCTTCTTTCTCTCTATCACTTGTTCCCACACAGTGCTATTCTCCTTTTTCCATTCTTTTTCAGTCAGGTGCAAACATGACAATGGTTGGCCATTTAGTGTTTAGATTATTTTAGAATCGGATAAACGTTAATCCAACACAATTACTTCAATGAAATGACAGTGGTTTGATTGCACATTTTTGAGGTGGGCAGTAACCTGTTAATGGTTAGGCTACCATTAGTTCTTATGCCTTCTACACATCATGTTCTTTTGTAAATGGAGGAATATTTTTTTTTCCTCATTAGGAGCAAGTCAAAAGTTACCTATTCTGGTTACAGAGGCCTAATAGAGGGTTTAATTATAATTTACCCTAATGTAGCAACATCAGGGTCATGTTCAGTGGTCATGAAATGGACGAAAACACTTTGAAACGGAGATGTGAAATGGGGAGGTACAATAGTTTCTGAACTTGGGTCAGGGTGAAAGTAAGAGTGTTGCACCATTTCATTCCAGACCTTGTGTGACTGCTCATGTGAAACCATTTTTAATCAAACCCTCATTTCTATATTATATCATAACCGTTACCAGGAGTCAAGATCTCTGACTCAGGTTGAAGGAATGTAACTTTGGGAGTCTACTATTTGCTCATACCTTCAAATTGACCTCCCTCCCCGGATCCTGCATGTACAGTAATTGCAGGGTATGATTATTTTAGTCACTCTATAACCCTGTGTGTACACCATCCCCACCCACCTAACCCCATCTCCATGGGTTACCGAACTAGGCCGCAGCCAAAACCAATGATCTCATCAGTACCACTCACTGCCCAGTCATTGAAAAAACACAAGCCTCTTCCCTTTGAAGTCCTTGCTCATCTGCTCTGACACACCGGCTGTGCGTGAGCTAGCTAGCCAACCGGCATCCATTTGCATTGGAAATGAGGTGGAAGACACAAGACCTGGCAAAACCTGCCAGCAACATGGGAAAAATCACAAAGTGAGTCCTGACCACAGACCTTACTCACTCACCCTACTTATCAAGATTATCAGATTCTTTAACTCCCTTCAGTTCTCCCCCTACAGCTCTATCTGTGGGTACCATTGGGCCCCTGTGAGGACTTGCCTGTGTACAGTACAGGGAATAAGGGTCCACAAGCAAGCAGATCGAGCTCTGAGCTGTATAATGCTTTATCTCCCCACCCCCTTCAGTTGTTATCAGTGTAGTCCTGGGCTCCATTCCCATCCAGTCACCCCCCCCCCCCTCTGCATCTACCCCGGCTCCCTCGCCCCCAGCCCTAGGGGGATAGGCACTAACATGCATGTCCTTTGTTGTCTGAAGCTGGCCAGAATGCCAGACTGGGGAGACTTTTTTTGGAATTTAGAATTTATTTGGGTTATTCAGTTCTGGGAAAAGAGTGACCGAGAGAAAGGGAGGATATTAGTGTGTGCATTAGAGGTCGACCGATTAATCGGAATGGCTGATTAATTAGGGCCGATTTCAAATAATGCAAATAAATTCATAAAAAATCCTACAATGTGATTTTCTGGATTTTTTTCCTCATTTTGTCTGTCATAGTTGAAGTGTACCTATGAAAATTACAGGCCTCATTTTTTTAAATGGGAGAACTTGCACAATTGATGGCTGACTAAATACTTTTTTGCCCCACTGTACGTGCATGTTGAACTAGTCGACTGGTTGATTGTTTGGTCGATAGGCTATTGGTCCAACGAGATATTTTTTTTAAATTATCCAGCAGTAGCATATATATATATATATATGGCACGCTCAGTGAACTAATCCATTGCGGAGGCAAGGGGTATGCCAGGTGTACTCTCTGCCTGAAAGAGATCAATTATGCCAACAAAGGGTATCCGGCTCTGCTGGCACATTGTAGAACAGATGTCCACAGACAGAAAGTGTGCAATGTAATAATGTGAAGTATAGCCCAAATATATTGTTTTTGTTGTGTTGTACTTGACAGTAACACACGTGTGTGTGTGTGTGTGTGTGTGTGAGAGTGAGGGGGGATTATAAAAATGTTAGTCAGTGATTTTGTTATTTTTGCACACATGTAGCCTTGTGCACTTGATCAATGTCTATAGTGGGCACTATAATAGAGCAAAAATATAATGCCTGTTTGTTTCATTCTATTTCTACTTTAAGATGTTTTTTTCCTATAGTGTTTGTGTCTGGTTACAAGCATTCTATTATAGAGGCTGTCATGCCTAACTGCAATATTAGTGTATTGTTTTTTTATCAAGACTTGAGTGTAATTTGCAGTAAAGTCTAGGCAACAAGTAACATTGGATTGCTTTCTTTATTTTTTTTTTAGCTGTGTGTTAGGTTCACATTAACCACTTTCTTTTACACAAAGAGAGAGATCATATTCTTTGTTGTTTACTTAGTTAAAACCTGCATTTCCCCCTAGCAGGGATTTTTTTTTGCATGTTTCAGTGCAACAAAAAAAGTGTCACCTTTTTGGGCCCTCACCAGTTTGCATCCCAGGCATAGAAGTAGGTTTATAGGCTACCTGGCTTGCACGCAAATGTATGCATATAAATGTGCCCACTTGTGGATCTGATGGTGTTTCTGATTGGTTTAATAAACCACCACTAATGAGCTGTGGAGATTCTCAAAGTAATGTTTTCTTTACCTCAAACAGCAAACAAACAAGTCTGTTTTTACATCCATTGATATTGACAATAGATCCTCAATATATTTGTAAAATCTTTCCAGTTCTTTCCCTTCGATAATCACTCAGCGTGAAAGGGAAAAATGTCATGCTCTGATCCAATGGTAATGTCATAAAATAGGCCTACCTGATTACCTCTTATCCCTTGCGCAGATAGCCTACAGCTGTGTCTGTCCCGAGCTCACTGGTGCAGGAAACTCTTACATGCTGACCACACTGGTCTCCTTGCATGAGTGAGTGTTGCAAAATACATTTACATATACATGTTATTCAATAATTGAATTCAAACTGCTTGCGCGTCAGCGATCATCTGCGTAGCTAGGCGCTAAAATAGACCTTGGTTCTATTTTAGATGCTTGATGTACTGTAAGTCCCACCTCTTCCATCTCCTCATTGGTTTTTAGGAGCATATACCCATGTGGGTGATTGAAAGTTGAACATTCCAGTCCAGTTGGTTGCAGTAATGCACTGTAAAGTTGATTGCCAACCGCCATATAAAATCCACAGAAGAAGAAGTAGACTGAACAAGGAGAGATTACTAGAAACTATGTTTCCCCTTTTATCTGTGGATGAATTGTCGGAGTAGGGAACACACGATTTTGTGTGACTGAAAATGGCATAAAATTCTACAAAGATCCAGTAAAAGAAAAAAGTGCTGTGTACATTTCAGGTAAAATAACAACCCAATGTTTTTATCCCAGGACATAATAGCTATCAACAGCAAGCTAGCTAGCTGAATATCCATGAATACTTCATAATGTTTTCCCTTGTCCCCAAATTAATATTGTTGGTTCAGAGTTCGTTTTGATATTTCAACCTGCTTGTCCTGACCACATCTGGTGTGACTGGACAAAATCCACATGCGCGCGATGGCAAATGACATTTCAATAGCATTTTGGGTCATTCCATGTGATTTCAGCAAGCTATGACACCCACCATCTCAAATTGTTCTGAAATGGTTTCTGTAGTTATAAACAGATAAGCATACCTGCAACATTTTGTTCAAAGACAATTTGGCCTCTTTGAAATTAATTGAATGCACCCAAATTGGCCATATAATTTATAGGATTCATAGAATATTCAGCAAATATAGTACCCACTGTCTGATTTCGACCAAACCTCTTCTTAACAATGATTAAGACGTGAAGAATCAAAATTAATGTTCAAAAGCCAGCCACGGACCTCCAAGACCCCATACCAAGCCCACCCAACAGCAAGTATATAGTATCTGTTCTCTATGGTTTGACAAGTGGTATGACGCTGCGGCTTGGATAAATATTTATTCAACTTATGTAATGTATTCTCAGCGAATTTGGTGCTGTTTATTTTTCCCTTTTCAGAGAAGTTGTCTATGTCCCATCACACAACCTGATAATACCAGGTTCTAACCCCTAGATGGTGCTGATCCTGCTGTTAGGTGAAAAAATAAGAATCTCCTCCCCTCAATGTTAACTCAAAACTTATTATTTAAATGATAATGATTTATACACGTACAATTAAGAGCTACAGTTGGGAGAATGTATTTGTCCAAATAGATCTCAAAGAAAAATCTTGAAAACAAAAAGCAGGACTATTTATTATTAATTTCATTCTTTCACTTTTCTGTCTTCAGTGCATCTCCTGTTGCAGTGATGTTGTTAAAATCCCAAATTATTTTGGTGGCCAAGTAGCAGTGTTTGTTACTCTAATGATGCAGATGATGCTTGTTTTTGGAAGAAAACGTGTGTCCTCTTTGTTTTGCCAAGAAAGTGACTTTGCTGGATTACTTAGATGCATGCTTTCCTTCAATGTTTTCATCATTCACATCCTACACAATTCCAATCCAGTACTCATCATCATAGAAGCAAAGTAGAAAATTAGAGGCTCGCACATTCACCATTGTATTCTCATCTATGGGTTTCCTTAGGAACAAACTTAATGCATAATCTGGGCAGTACCCAACTTCAGCTGTGGCCAATTAACTATCTAGTGGTGAGGACAATTTCAATGACAAATTTCTCCGAACAGGGGGAACAAAACCCTCACAATTCTTTGAGAATACATTACATAGGATAAAGAAACAATACTCCAAGCCACAGCTCTATACTACTTGCCAGACATAGAAAACTGATACTATATACATGTTTTTGGTGTGGGGGGTCCGTGGGTGGCAAAAGTAATATCTGTGGATTCGTCGTGTCTTACTTGTAAAAAAGAAAAGAAGTTTAGCCCTAATTGAATGTTGGGTACTATATTTATTGAATATATGAATACTAACAATTTAAAATGGCCAATTTGGATGCAATCAATTATAAAGGGAAAGACAGCCACATCGCGGATACTGACACCTTGCTCCCGGACAACCTAAACAGATTCTTTGCCAGCTTTGAGGAAAAAATACCGAGCTGCCGTGGTCCACCGCTGCTCACGAGGACTGTGAGCTCTCGTTCTCTGTGGCTGACGTGAGTAAGACATTTAAGCGTGTTAACCCTCGCAAGGCTGCCGGTCCAGATGGCATCCCGAGCCTTGTTCTCAGAGCATGTGCCTGAAGGGTTTACTAACATATTCAATCTCTCCCAGTCTGTTGTCCCCACTTGCATCAAGATGTCCACCATTGTTCCTGTACCGAAGAAAGTGAAAGTAACTGAACTAAACGACTATCGCCCTGTAGCACTCACTTCTATCACCATGAAGTGCTTTGAGAGGCTAGTTAAGGATCATAACATCTCCACCTAACTTGAAACCCTAGACCCACTACAATTTGCATCCACCCCAACAGATCCACGGATGACGCCATCGCACTGCACATTGCCCCATCCCTTCTGGATAAGAGTAATACCTATGTAAGAATGCTGTTCATTGACTATAGCTCAGCCTTCAACACCATAGTGCCCTCCAAGCTCATCACTAAACTAGAGGCACTGGGTCTGAACCCCGCCCTGTGCAACTAGGTCCTGGACTTCCTGACAGGCCTACCCCAAGTGTGTTTGCTCAGCCCCCTTCTGTTCACCCATGACTGCGTGACCACACACGTCTCCAACTCAATCAAGTTTGCAGACGACACAACAGGAGTAGGCCTGATTACCAACAACGATGAGACCTCCTTCAAGGAGGAGGTGAGGGCCCCCGCGGAGTGGTGCCAGGAAAATAACCTGTCCCTCAACAAAACAAAGGAGCTGCTCATGGACATCAGTAGATAGCCGAGAGAACACACCCAATCCACATCAACGGGGCCACAGTGGAGAGGGTGAAAAGCTCCAAGTTCCTCGTCGTGCTCATCACTGACAACCTGAAATTATTCATTCACACAGACAGTGTGGGGAAGGCGCCGCAGCGTCTCTTCAACTTCAGGGGCTAAGCTGAATTTCTTCAGCCTCCTAAGACCCTCAGGCACTTTTACAGATGCACCATTGAGAGCATCCTGTCGGGCTGTATCACTGCCTAGTACGGCAACTGCACGGTCCGCAACTGCAGGGCTCTCCAGAGGGTGGGGCAGACAGCCCAACGCTTCACCGGGGGCACACTGCCTGCCGTCCGAGACATCTACCGCACCCAGTGTCACGGGAAGGCCAAGAAGATCATCAAGGACCTCAGCCGCCACAGCCTGTTCACCTCGCTACCATCTACAAGATAGAGACAGTACAGGTGCATCAAAGCTGGGACAGAGACTGAAACAGCTTCTATCTCCAGCCCATCAGACTGTTAAATAGTCACCACTAGCTGGCCTCCGCCCAGTACCCTGCCCTGAACTTTAGTTACTGTTACTAGCCGGCCAACATCCGGTACTCAAACCTTAGGGTAGCAGTCTCTATCTATGTACAGTGCCTGATTTTGTGTCATTGATCTACACTCCATTCCCCATAATGTCAAAGTGGAGTTTTGTTTGTAGAAATGTTTTGAAATTAATAACAAATAAAGCTGAAATGTCTTGAGTCAGTAAGTATTCAATAAGATGCATGGACCCGTTCTGTGTTCAATAATAATGGTTAACATGATTTTTGAATGACTACCCTATCTCTGTACCCCACACATACAATTATCTGGAAGGTCCCTCAATCGAGAAGTGAAATTCAAGCTCAGATTCAACCACAAACCTGGGAGGTTTTTCAATGCCTGGCAAAGAAGTGCACTGTTTCGGTATACAGTAGGTAAAAAAAAAAAAATTGAAGTAAAATAAATAGACATTAAAAGATACAGGCGTCCTTCCTAACGCTGTTGCCGGAGAGGAAGGAAACTGCTTCGAGATTTCACCAAGAGGCCAATGGTGATTTTAAACAGTTGCAGAGTTTAATGGCTGTGTAAGGAGAGAACTGAGGATGGATCAACAATATTGAAGTTACTGTACAGAATAAAAATGTTCCAACACATGCATCCTGTTTGTAACAAAGGACTAAAGTAAAACTGCAAAAAAATGTGGCAAAGCAATGAGCTTTTTGTCCTGAATACAAAGCGTTATGTTTGGGGCAAATCCAACACAACACATCACTGAGTACAACTCTTCATTTTCAAGCATGGTGGTGGCTGCATCATGTTAGGGGTATGCTTGTCATTGGCAAGGACCAGGGAGTTTTTGGGGGATAGAAATAAACAGAATATAGCTATACGTACAGGCAAAATCCTAGAGGAAGACCTGTTTTCCAACAAACACTTTGAGACAAATTCACAAGAATTCTTGGCCTCAACAGCTTCCACCCCCACCCAAGCCATAAGACGGACAATTTATATTGACACCCTGCCTCCCTTTTGTACACTGCTGCTACTTGCTGTTTATTATCTGTGCATAGTCACTTCACTGCCACCTACATGTACAAATTACCTCAACTAACATGTACCCCCGCACACTTACTCGGTACTGGTGCCCCCTGTACATAGCCTATTTATTGTTATTCTCATTGTGTTACTTTTTATTATTAGTTTTTATTTTAGTCTACTTAACTCATCTTGAACTGCATTGTTGGTTATTGGCTTGTAAGTAAGCATTTCACGGTAAAGTCAACACTTGTTGTATTTGGCGCATGTGACAGTAGGACAATAACCTAAAACACAAGACCAGATCTGGAGTTGCTTACCAAGACGACCGTGAATCTTCCTGGGTGGCGTAGTTACAGTTTTGACTTAAATCAGCTGGAAAATCTATGGCAAGATTTGAAAATGTCTGTTTAGCAATGATCAGCAATCAACTTGACAGAGCTTGAAGAATTGAAAGAATAATAGGCAAATATTGTACAATCCAGATGCGCAAAGCTCTTAAAGACAAATCACTTTCAAAGGTGATTCCACAGAGTATTGACTCGGGTGTGTTAAATGCTTATAGAAATTTATATTTTTCTGTATTTAATTTTCAATAAATTTGCTAAAATATCAGCAATGGAGTATTGTGGAGTATTGGATGTATGGATTGTGTTTAGATGGGTGGAAAAATATATTTAATACATTTTGAATTCAGGCTGTAAACACAGCATTTTGAATAAGTCGAGGGGTATGAATACTTTCTGAAGGTAATGTACATAGCCATTGAACAGTGGTCACTTTGACAATTTTTACATACTGTTTTACTTACTTAATATGTTGATTCTGTATTCTAGCCAAGGCTCATCCTGTATAACTACTGCTGTACACCTTTGCTATTCCTATACTGTTTATACCTACTGTCATATACATACTTTTCGTCATGTAGTGTGTGTAATATACAGTATGTGGACACCTGCTCTTTTCAAACATCTCATCTTCCAAAATCATGTGCATTAATGTAGAGTTGGTGTCCCCTTTGCTGCTATAAGAGCCTTCACTCTTCTGGGAAGGCTTTCCACTAGATGTTGGAACATTGCTGCGGGGACTTGCTTCCATTCAGCCACGAGCATTAGTGAGGTCGGGCACTGATGTTGGGCAATTAGGCTTTCATCCCAGGTCAGGGCTCTGTGCAGGCCAGTCAAGTTCCACACCGATCTCGACAAACCATTTCTTTATGGACCTCGCTTTGTGCATGAGGGTTTTGTTTTGCTGAAACAGGAAAGGCATTGCGCACAGTGATCTTTGGCTTGTGTGTGGCTGCTCAGCCATGGACACCCATTTCATGAAGCTCCTGACTGTTATTGTGCTGAAATTGTATCCAGAGGCAGTTTGGAACTCGGTAGGGAGTGTTGCAACTGATGACAGACAATGTTTACGCGCTACACGCATCAGCACTAAGCGGTCCCATTCTGTGATCTTGTGTGGCCTACCACTTGGCGGCTGAGCCGTTGTTGCTCCTAGACGTTTCCACTTCACAATAACTGCAGTTACAGTTGACCGGGGCAGCTCTAGCAGGGCAGACATTTGACAAAATGACTTGTTGAAAAGGTGGCATCCTATGACGGTGCCACTTTGAAAGTCACTGAGCTCTTCAGCAAGACCATTCTACTGCCAATGTTTGTCTATGGAGATTGCAAGGCTGTGTGCTAAAACAAAATGTATACACCTGTCAGCAACAGGTGTGGCTGAAATAGCCGATACCACTAATTTGAAGGGGTGTGTGTGTGTGTGTGTGTGTGTGTGTGTGTCAGTCCATTTCGAGTCCAGAGCAAGCAAAATCGTATGGCCTACCTGTAGCAAACTAAGTGCATGTTGCAGGAGGGCACCCTGCCAGCAGAGTGCTCGTTGCCAGCCGGGTAGCCCTGTTCTTTGCCAGAATATGTTACATCTTCCTCCCATAATATTGAAGGCAGTGCAATTTTACAGCTGCTTTTCTTTAGTCATATAGCCAGTAGCCACCCTAATTAGGCATATCTGAAAATGATCAATCAAATTGGCTAATAGTAGATTGCTAAACTATTTTATATGGATGATAAATGTTGCCAGGTAAAACTGGGGGAAATTAACAAGTTCTTTCTGGTCACTAATCTGGATATGTGAGCCCGCCTTTGCGTGCCAATGCTGATGATTGGTCAATGGTCAACAATCAAGATGTGCAACATTTTGGTTCTGAAGCATAGATGAGAATTTAACAATGATTGCAGGCAGTGAGTTCAGACCAAAAATAAAAAATGTATACTCCTAAAAAAACATTGGGTGAAAATTATACCACCATCGTAAAGGGCACTTTTGAAGACAGGAAGGGCAAAGGGGCGTGTGCTCTGCAAAGGTAGAGCCTTGTCTGTGCAGGTGTTCTGCACAGGTGTTCTGCCGCTCAGCAAATTATCCCAAACAAAAACACGATTTCCTCTTTCACAAAACCACTCACTCCCTCGCCCTCCTCTGTTTTGTGTTTCTCTTATTCCTATCCACTCGGAACATTTTGTAAATTCTTTGGGCGTCTGTGGGATACAGGACTGTACCACTGTAACCGCAACAATGAGAAGCACTCTGCTCCACCAGCTGCCCCTCCCTCTTTCCATTTTACACAGCCCACTCAACACCTTAACTATTACATAGAGAGAAGAGAGCTGTTATCTCCCATCCAAACATCCAAACGAGTGAGAGGGAGGATGAAACAGAATGAAAGATATCAACCTGCCTGGAGCCCAACGGAGACTGCACCTTATTGTTCTTCTATACGAGGGCATCCATTTTACCATGTTCATTTTTGGATTCATATATTTTTATAGCAATATGCTTGCGCAAACCACATCACAGGTTTTTGCAGACTCACCCCAGTGACAGTATCTAGGCCCTCTGCTTGCTGCACACAGCTTCTCTGCTCTGCAACCCTGGCTTTATTTAGCCTGCCTACACACGCACACACACACACTACGAAGAAGCTCGCCAACCCGTTTGGAAGAGATCAGTAATATTAAGAGACTGTTGCTCCTCTCTTTGTGACCCAGACCCCAGTGAGAGAAGCGGATTAACATGGCGGATCCCCTAAAATAATGTAGGAGAGAAGTCGATGCGTCAAGTGTGACTGGGTCGTCCCTGTTTGACGACTGTGGTGCATGAATGGAGCCTGCAGACAGTGGGAGGCGACTCAGACACTGTCTGGCACTAATAACAGTGGTGCGTGTGTGCTTGTGTAGGAGCATGTGCATGTGATCAACCTGAGTGAGTAGAGACTAAATGTCTGCTCGCATTAGTGAATGCAGTTGTCTGTTATTGAATCAACCGCTTGAGTTTTGTTTCTCTCTTTCCCCTCCGAGTCTTCTGTGAAAGTTAGATTGGTCCACCAGCACATCTGGCCAATTTGGAAAATATCAACGTTTAAAGGAAGGGTTTCTTCGATCACTCGGTTGCAATTATTCCCAAACAATATTTTTAAAGATGCTTGATGGAAACACTATTTTCAACTGAAAACATAATCACCTGGAGAATTTATCTGCAGGAGAGAATGACTTTTGGCAAACTCCAGGTGTTTACTTTTGTTGGCTGACATGAAAATAGATATCTTTGGCTACGCACACCACGCAAATCCTGGGACCCTTGTTAGGGTCAACGGCAACGGCATCAACTTTCCTCATTACCAGGATATTTTAGGCTAAAACTTGGCTACCAGTGGAGCTTCCAGCAAGACAATAACCCCAACCACACATCAAAATCCTCAAAGAAATGATTAATTGGCCACAAAATCAACATTTTGCAATGGCCATTTCACTCTCCAGACTTCAAACCCATTGAAAACCCGTGGTTTCAATTGACATGGGTCCATAAGCCCAAACAAATTAGATCAAGGATCTGGAAGGATTATGTATGGTGGAATGGTCGACGATCCCTTCCAATGTGTTTTCCAACTTTTTAAAACATTTAAACATTCAGTGTCGTTATGCTCGCAAGGTGAGGGGTGTCAATAATTTTGACCCCTACATTTTTTTGATAGAGATTTTGTTTAACAAGTAATACAAATATTTCTCGGAGCAATTGTATTTATATAAAATAATATAGTTTGCCATTTTTTTTGGAGCATACAATATACACTGCTCAAAAAAATAAAGGGAACACTTCAACAACACAATGTAACTCCAAGTCAATCACACTTCTGTGAAATCAAACTGTCCACTTAAGAAGCAACACTGATTGACAAAAAATTTCACATGCTGTTGTGCAAATGGAATAGACAACAGGTGGAAATTATAGGCAATTAGCAAGACACCCCCAATAAAGGAGTGGTTCTGCAGGTGGTGACCACAGACCACTTCTCAGTTCCTATGCTTCCTGGCTGATGTTTTGGCCACTTTTGAATGCTGGCGGTTCTTTCACTCTAGTGGTAGCATGAGATGGAGTCTACAACCCACACAAGTGGCTCAGGTAGTGCAGTTCATCCAGGAGGCACATCAATGCGAGCTGGGGCAAGAAGGTTTGAAGTGTCTGTCCGCGGAGTGTCCAGAGCATGGAGGCGGTACCAGGAGACAGGCCAGTACACCAGGAGACGTGGAGGAGGCCGTAGGAGGGCAACAACCCAGCAACAGGACCGCTACCTCCGCCTTTGTGCAAGGAGGAGCAGGAGGAGCACTGCCAGAGCCCTGCAAAATGACCTCCAGCAGGCCTCAAATGTGCATGTGTCTGCTCAAACGGTCAGAAACAGACTCCATGAGGGTGGTAATGATGGCCTGACGTCCACAGGTGGGGGTTGTGCTTACAGCCCAACACCGTGCAGGACGTTTGGCATTTGCCAGAGAACACCAAGATTGGCAAATTCGCCACTGGCGCCCTGTGCTCTTCACAGATGAAAGGAGGTTCACACTGAGCACATGTGACAGTCTGGAGACGCCGTGGAGAACGTTCTGCTGCCTGTAACATCCTCCAGCATGACCGGTTTGGCGGTGGGTCAGTCATGGTGTGGGGTTGCATTTCTTTCCATGTGCTCACCAGAGGTAGCCTGACTGCCATTAGGTACTGAGATGAGATCCTCAGACCCCTTGTGAGGACATATGCTGGTGTTGTTGGCCCTGGGTTCCTCCTAAATGCAAGACAATGCTAGACCTCATGTGGCTGGAGTGTGTCAGCAGTTCCTGCAAGAGAAAGGCATTGGTGCTATGGACTGGACTACATTAAAGTTGGATCAGCCTGTAGTGTGGTTTTCCACTTTAATTTTGGGTGTGACTCCAAATCCAGACCTCCACGGGTTGATAAAAATCAATGGAAATCAAATTTGTGTGATTTTGTTGTCAGCACATTAAACTATGTAAAGAAAAAAGTATTTAATAAGAATATTTCATTCATTCAGATCTAGGATGTGTTATTTTAGTGTTCCCTTTATTTTTTTTGAGCTGTGTAGTTCAGTATTTGAAACATTTATTTCATACAGTCATTTTTCCTAGTCTTTATCAAGGGTGTCAGTAATTTCGGACCCCACTGAGTATTCAATCGGGTACCCCTTTGTTAAGCGACTGACCACCCCTTTCTCTTTCCCATTTAAAACAGGATCATTCACTGCCCATCTGGCACAAGTTCTCACACTTGTTAAGCAGAGGTTCTCCCTCTCTATAAATACAAACTCCCTCTGTCACTCCAAGCCCACTCCCTGCCACCCCTACCTCCTCTACAGCATACACTTGCAGTCACACTAACCTTCTCCCGCCGCCCAGTATAAAAGTCACAGATCACATGGGGGTAGAGGGCTGCATTCCCGTGGGATGCCCACAGGACCTGCGGGTCCTGATAGAGATCATTGCTACACGGTCTGCATTTTTCACGCTGCGGGCGGGAGTGGGCGTTCAGACAGAGCTTTGCGCTGAAAATATTTTTGTTGTCCCCCAGATTATTTAGAAATTGCCGTCTTTCTGCTTTGTATTCGTTAGCCTAAGGCCTCAAACACACCTACAGCGTCATTGCTCAAAATGGTATGCAGCATCATCTGGATATGTGTGCAACAAAAGTTCAACATTCACCTGCTACCCCTTTCTGTCAAGCCGTCTGTACATACAATTTGATGCGTATGTTCAATAAATCCAAATTATGCACCACACAGAACGCACTGCAATTGCACAATGCTGCAAGGCAAACGGAGCATTCCATTGTAAAAGTAACTTAGATCACATGAGGGCCCTCTCTATTTTTATACCCATTTACAGGTGGTGTCTCTTTGTAATTGAATTATTAACTACAGTGGCTGGCTGGCTAGTAGCCCCAAGCTCTTGTCTGACACTGAGCCAGACTGTCTCGGACAAATGGCTACTACTTTAGCAATGAAGGCTAAAGCTGACCCATAAGAGCTGATCTAAGTTCAGGTTAGAGTTTTATGGCCTAGTGGTGAGGGTTAGGATTGAATAGATCTAAACTGAGTTTAGGCTACTGTAGATCTGTTGTAAGGGTCCTTTCTACATGTACCGTGCCTTTGGAAAGTATTCAGACCCCTTCACTTTTTCCACATTTTGTTACGTTACAGCCTTATACTAAAATGTATTAAATGTTTATCCTCATCAGTCTACAAACAATACTCCATAATGATAAAGCCAAAACAGCTTTTTTGACATTTTTGCAAATGTACACTACCGGTCAAACGTTTTAGAACACCTACTCATTCACAGGCTTTTTCTTAAATGTACTATTTGTGTACTATTTGTGTACTAATGTGTACTATTTTCTACATTGTAGAATAATAGTAAAGACATCAAAACTTTGAAATAACACAGTGTTAAACAAATCAGAATATATTTTATATTTGCGATTCATCTAATGCAGCACTACCATCATCACTCTCCTTCTTGGCAAAATAGCACCTACACAGCCTGGAGGTGTGTTGGGTCATTGTCCTGTTGAAAAACAAATGATAGTCCCACTAATCCCAAACCAGATGGGTTGGCATATCACTGTAGAATGCTGTGGTAGCCATGCGGGTGAAGACTGTTAAACAGCCTTGAATTCTAAATAAATCAGTGTCACCAGCAAAGCACCCCCACACCATTAACATCACCTCCTCCATGCTTTACGGTGGGAAATACACATGCAGACATCATCCGTTCACCCCACACCGTGTCTCACAAAGACACGGCGGTTGTTACCAAAAATCTCCAATTTGGACTCCAGACCAAAGGACAAATTTCCACCAGTCTAATGTCCATTGCTTGCGTTTCTTGGCCCAAGCAAGTCTCTTCTTATTATTGGTGTCCTTTAGTAGAGGTTTCTTTTCAGAAATTTGACCATGAAGGCCTGACTCACACATTCTCCTCTGAACAGTTGATGTTGAGATGTGTCTAACTCTGTGAAGCTTTTATTTGGGCTGCAATTTCTGAGGCTGGTAACTCTAATGAAGTTCTTGACTGTATTGACTGACCTTCATGTCTTAAAGTAATGATGGACTGTTGTTTCTCTTTGCTTATTTGAGCTGTTCTTGCCGTAATATGGACTTGGCCTTTCACCAAATAAGACTTTCTTCTGTATACCCCCCTACCTTGTCACAACACAACTGATTGGCTCAAACGCATTAAGAAGGATATCAATTCCACAAATGAACTTTTAACAAGGCACACCTGTCATCAAAGCAAACAGTGGCTATTTGAAGAATCTCAAATATAAAATATTTTTGATTTGTTGAACACTTTTTTTGGTTTACATGATTCCGTATGTGTTATTTCATAGTTTTAATGTCTTCACTCTTTTACAATGAAGAAAATAATCAAAATAAAGAAAAACCTGAATGAGTAGGTGTTCTAAAACATACCTTATTTATGTAAGTATTCAGACCCTTTGCTATGAGACTCGAAATTGAGCTCGTGCATCCTGTTTCCATTGATCATCCTTGAGATGTTTCTACAACTTTATTGGCGTCCATCTGTGGTAAATTAATTTGATTGGACATCATTTGGAAAGGCACACACCTGTCTATATAAGGTCCCGCAGTTGACAGTGCATGTCAGAACAAAACCAAGCCAGGAGGTTGAAGGAATTATCTGTAGAGCGCCGAGACAGGATTGTGTCGGGGCACAGATTTGGGGAAGGGTACCAAAAAAATGTCTGCAGCATTGAAGGTTCCCAAGAACACAGTGAAAAAGTTTCATACCACCAATACTCTTCCTAGAGCTGTCTGCCCAGCCAAACTGAGCAATCAAGGGAGAAGGGCCTTGGTCAGGGAGGTGACCAAGAACCTGACTCTGACAGAGTGACCGTCAGAAGAACCTTCCAGAAGGACAACCATCTCTGCAGCACTCCACCAATCAGGCCTTTATGGTAGAGTGGCCAGACGGAAGCCACTACTCGGTAAAAAGGCACATGACAGCTGGTTTGGAGTTGGCACCTAAAGGCACCTAAAGGACTCTCAGACAATGAGAAACAGTATTCTCTGGTCTGATGAAACCAAGATTGAACTCTTTGGTCTGAATACCAAGCTTTAAGTCTGGAGGAAACCTGGCACCATCCCAACAGTGAAGCATAGTGGTGGCAGCATCATGCTGTGGGGATGTTTTTCAGTGACAGGGACTGGAAGACTAGTCTGGATCGAGGCAAAGATGAACGGAGCAAAGTACAGAGATATCCTTTGAAGAAACACTGCTCCAGAGCTCTAAGGACATCAGACTGGGGTAAAAGTTCACCTTCCAACAAGACAACGAACCTAAGCACACAGCCAAGTCAACGCAGGAGTGGCTTCCGGACAAGTCTCTGAATGTCCTTGAGTGGCCCAGCCAGAGCCCAGACTTGAACCCGATCGAACATATCTGGAGAGACCTGAAAATCGCTTTGCAGCAACGCTCCGCATCCAACCTGACAAAGCTTGAGAGGATCTGCAGAGAGAAGAATGGGATAAACTCCCCAAATACAGGTGTGCCAAGCTTGTAGCATCATATCCAAGAAGACTCAAGGCTGTAATCGCTGCCAACGGTGCTTCAACAAAGTACTGAGTAACAAAAACCAGTGGCAAAAAATACCCCAACTCCAGCCTCTAAAAACCCACTGGGTTTGCCTTCAAATTGACTGACTGTAAATCCACAGGCAGATGCCAGCAGCCAGCTCAGTGCTGAATAGCTCAGAAACATTGGAGCTTTCACACTGGATGCCACGAACCAAAGTCTGAATACTCATGTAAATGTGATATTATTATTTTTTTTAAATACATTTGCAGAAATTTCAGTCAACTATTATAGGGTATAATGTGTAGATTGATGACAGGAAAAAAACAATTGAATCCATTATCTAATAAGGCTGTAATGTAACAAAATGTGGAAAAGTCAAGGGTTCAGAATACTTTCCAAAGGCACTGTGTGTTCACAAACTATGCCCTTACCCGTAGGTTCCATAGAGCTAGCATGGCTAGGCTAAGTGTAGCTACACTCTCCATCTTGCCTCTTTTGAATGTTAGCCGGCCACAATGGCTCTCAATCAGTGGTTTGCAGGTCCCAGAGTCAAGCTAGCCTTGCTATAAACAGAACACCATGTGTTGCAAATAGAGCCCAGTGGTGCTATCACCATTGAGCACTCATTCATTACACCACCTCTCTTATTCTCTCTCTTGTTCTCTCTCTGTCAGTGTCTGTCCTGTCCCCCTCTACCCTCCCTGTAGCAGATCCTCCTTGCTGTTCTCCCAGTGACTTTGGTTCTTGGCATCCAGTGTGAAAGCTCCAAGGAGATCAGCTTTGTTTCTGAGCTATTCAGCACTTTGAGCTGGCTGTTGGCATCCGCCTATGGATTTACAGTCAAAGTAAATTTGATGGCAAACCCAGTATGTTTTTACAGGCTGGTGTTGGGGGGTCTTTTTTTGGCTATGGTTTAAAAAAGACATTCATATTTGATATTGATATTTGATGTTCATATTTGATAGAACACTAAACTCAGATGTTCTAATTTTTGTGTCTTTGGTAAGTTATACCGTTCATCTAAACAGAGCTTGAAGTTTTTTAGCAAGGCTTTTGCAGAAGATGTACATTTTTTGCTGTAGGACATAATCGATCTTGGGCAGTCACTCTATTGATTGAAAACATGATATTAAAGAGTCTCACATCTAAATAAATTATCTTAACCCATAGTAGTTTCTCCTCACAAAGGGCTTATTCACTGCAGTGCATGGAGAGTGGAGTGGGGCATGGGAATAAGTGGAGATGGGAGGAACGTATGTTGGCACAGAAGAGGGCAACTCCCCATCAGAACAAACCAACCCAAAGCCCCTAACAGGCCTTCATTAGTCATTCTGCTAATCACTACCCATGTCTGGTTGCCCCCACTGTGGCAGAAAGGTTGGGGTTGGGCCGTGGGGTGGGGTAGCTATCTGTCCCTCATTCTCTGTCTCCCTCTCTCTCACACTCTGTGTCGTATTGAGCCATATTGGCCCTGAATAGTGCATATGTTCACTTCTGGGAAAGCCCAGAGAACAATGTCCAGCACTCCGGCAGAAGATTTCTCTTTCACATGAAATAAGAATATTTCATTCATTCAGATCTAGGATGTGTTATTTTAGTGTTCCCTTTATTTTTTTGAGCAGTGTTTTTATATGTACATATTATTTTTCCATCCTTTTAGATTTGTGTGTATTAGGTAGTTGTTGGAGAATTGTTAGATTACTTGTTAGATATTACTGCACTGTCGGAACTAGAAGCACAAGCATTTTCCTATACTCACTAACATCTGCTAACCATGTGTATGTGACCAATACATTTTAATTTGATTTGAATGTACGGCAGGGCAAGACATTAACGCCTGTCCGGGACAAGTAAAAAATAAAATGTTGGGCAAGCAGAATTTAGGTTTAAGTTGTCCGAATGGGCAAGTAAATACATATCATACAATATAAAATAATTACTCTGATCAGAATTGGATCAATGTCCTCCAGATGCAATGTTTTGCACTGTGTTCTACCATTTCTGCAGATTGCATTGACGGGCATGAGCAGTCTTTTTCAATTACCCTTTGAGATCAAATCACAGAGCTGCGTGTAGCCTCGTGTGCACCGTTGTTGATATTCGTTGCTTTATTTATTTATTTATTTATTTATTTATTTATTTATATATATATATATATATATATATATATATATATATATATATATATATATATATATATATATATATATATATATATATATATATATATATATATATATATATATGGTGGAAAGTGAAACCAGGGACACAGAAAATCTTAAATACAATAATCATGAACAAATACTTCCTGGGGACAGAAAAGGCACCGCATTGTAGAAATGATCCACCATATATATAATCGAACCCACAAATGCTGATGCTCCAGATATATATTTATTTTGCATCAGGTGGATCATTTCTACAATGCGGTGCATTTTCTGTCCCCAGGAAGTATTTGTTCATGATTATTGTATTTAAGATTTTCTGTGTCCCTGGTTTCACTTTCCACCATGTTTTTATTTTTTATTCCACTTTTAAAAAAATATCCCCTTCCCAGAATGACATCACATTCAGGAAGTGTCATAATGCTGGCCTTCTAGGCAGAGTTCCTCTGTCCAGTGTCTGTGTTATTTCACCCATATTTATCTTTTCTTTTTATTGGCCAGTTTGAGATGTGGCTTTTTCTTTGCAACTCTGCCTAGAAGGCCAGCATCTTTGCGGGTACAATTTATTGAAGCTGCTAGTTGTGGACATGGGAGGCATCTGTTTCTCAAACTAGACACTCAAATGTACTTGTCCTCTTGCTCAGTTGTGCACCGGGGCCTCCCACTCCTTTATAATCTGGTTAGAGACAGTTTGCGTTGTTCTGTGAAGGGAGTAGTACACAGCGTTGAATGAGATCTTCAGTTTCTTGGCAATTTCTGACATGGAATAGCATTAATTTCTCAGAACAAGAATAGACTGACAAGTTTCAGAAGAAAGGTCTTTGTTTCTGGCTATTTTTGAGCCTGTAATCGAACCCACAAATGCTGATGCTCCAGATACTCAACTAGTCTGAAGAAGGCCAGTTTTGTTGCTTTATTTAAAATAGTTTTCAGCTGTGCTAACTTAATTGCAAAGGGTTTTCTAATTATTAGCCTTTTTAAAAATGATGAACTTGGATTAGCTAACACAACGTGCCATTGGAACACAGGAGTGATGGTTGCTGATAATGGGCCTCTGTACGCCTATGTACAGTGGGGCAAAAAAGTATTTAGTCAGTCACCAAATGTGCAAGTTCTCCCACTTAAAAAGATGAGAGAGGCCTGTAATTGTCATCATAGGTACACTTCAACTATGACAGACAAAATGAGGGGAAATAATGGAGAAAATCACATTGTATGATTTTTTTAATGAATTTATTTGCAAATTATGGTGGAAAATAAGTATTTGGTCAATAACTAAAGTTTATCTCAATACTTTGTTATATACCCTTTGTTGGCAATGACAGAGGTCAAACGTTTTCTGTAAGTCTTCACAAGGTTTTCACACACTGTTGCTGGTATTTTGGCCCATTCCTCCATGCAGATCTCCTCTAGAGCAGTGATGTTTTGGGGCTGTTGCTGGGCAACACAGACTTTCAACTCCCTCTATGGGGTTGAGATCTGGAGACTGGCTAGGCCACTCCAGGACCTTGAAATGCTTCTTACGAAGCCACTCCTTCGTTGCCCAGGCGGTGTGTTTGGGATCATTGTCATGCTGAAAGACCCAGCCACGTTTCGTCTTCAATGCCCTTGCTGATGGAAGGAGGTTTTCACTCAAAATCTCACGATACATAGCCCCATTCATTCTTTCCTTTACACGGATCAGTCGTCTTGGTCCCTTTGCAGAAAAACAGCCCCAAAGCATGATGTTTCCACCGCCATGCTTCACAGTAGGTATGGTGTTCTTTGGATGCAACTCAGCATTCTTTGTCCTCCAAACACGACGAGTTGAGTTTTTACCAAAAAGTTATATTTTGGTTTCATCTGACCATATGACATTCTCCCAATCTTCTTCTGGATCATCCAAATGCTCTCTAGCAAACTTCAGACGGGCCTGGACATGTACTGGCTTAAGCAGGGGGACACGTCTGGCACTGCAGGATTTGAGTCCCTGGCGGCGTAGTGTGTTACTGATGGTAGGCTTTGTTACTTTGGTCCCAGCTCTCTGCAGGTCATTCACTAGGTCCTACAATGTGATTTCTGGATTTTTTTACTCATTTTGTCTGTCATAGTTGAAGTGTACCTATGATGAAAATTACAGGCCTCTTCCATCAATTTTAAGTGGGAGAACTTGCACAATTGGTGGCTGACTAAATACTTTTTTGCCCCACTGTAGATAATCCATTACAAATCAGCTGTTTCCAGCTACAATAGTCATCTACAACATTAACAATGTCTACACTGTATTTCTGATCAATTTGATGTTATTTTAATGGACAAAAAAATGTGCTTTTCTTTTGAAAACAAGGACATTTCTAAGTGACCCCAAACTTTTGAACGATAATGTATTATAATTAGTGTTTTATTAGTGACTCGAGCTATTAGCACCAGGCAACATGACTAACCTAGCATTACAGTGTATTATTTAGCTTGCGCCATGGCTAGCTCCAAAGTTGATCCTTCACCATTTAGGCCTAGATTTTTTAGTAGTCTTGAAGCTTTTTGCAGTAGTTAGCTCTATTTCTAGTCCATTACAATTTTATGTTGAGCCCTATGGTAGCTTAGTGCTCAGCCAGTGCCATATTTGGCTTTATCACTAGCATAGAGGCTAGCTAGCTAGTGCACCTCACTGCAGGTGAACCTGAAACAGATTTCCGTTATCTGAGCTGTTAATGGTGTCCGACCGGTGAGTGAGTCTCCTCCTTCCGTAGCTGCTCTCGACTGGCCTTTGTTTAGCAGTCTAGACATGATGCAAAGGGGAATACAGCAGTGCCACGACTCAGACAGACACCGAGACCTCCTAACCCCTTGCCTGTCACTCCCAAAAGTCGGCCGGGCCTAATATATGCATGTATGTGTGTAGGGGGCAGGGACATGGGAAATTGGGCCATATATGTGATATGCATAATCTGCATTCTAGATGAGGTTACAGAGGGGCTCCAAGCACTGGACTGGTGGTGTAGCCACGTTTTTCCCACAAATTAAGTTCAGCCATTCAGGTTTTGTTTATTGTTAATGCCCGTGTGATATTTTAGCCTTTGCACAATTAAATGGTTAAATTGTTAGTGCAACGACTGAGGTAAAAACTCTCAATATAACTTTACAATGGCTACACACACAGAACTACAATTCTGTTTTGTGACTAATATCATTTTGTAGGAATGAATAGAAGGACAAGTATTCAGACCCCTTAAATTTTTACATTTTGTTACGTTACAGACTTATTCTAAAATGTATTTAAAAAACATTTTTTTCAGCAATCTGCACACAATACTCCATAATTCAGGCCCTTTGCTATGAGACTCGAAATTGAGCTCATCCTTGAGATGTTTCTGCAATTTGAATGGAGGATTGTTTCAGCACAGATCTGGGGAAGGGTATCAAAACATTTCTGCAGCATTGAAGGTTCCCAAGAACACAGTGGCTTCCATCATTCTTAAATGGAATAAGTTTGGAACCACCAAGACCCTTCCTAGAGTTGGCCACCTGGCCGAACTGAGCAATCGGGGTAGAAGGGCCTTGGTCAGGGAGGTGAACAAGAACCCGATGGTCACTCTGACAAGCATTTCGTTACACTCGCAATAACATCTGCTAACCCTGTGTATGTGGCCAATAAAATTTGATTTGATTTGACAGAGCTCTAGAGTTCCTCTGTGGAGATGGGAGAACCTTCCAGAAGGACAACCATCTCTCCAGCACTCCACAAATCAGGCCTTTATGGTAGACTGGCCAGACGGAAGCCACTCCTCAGTAAAAGTCACATAACGTTCCGCTTGGAGTTTTCCAAAGGCATTTGAAGACTCTTAGTCCATGAGAAACAATATTCTCTGGTCTGATGAAACCAAGATTGAACTCTTTGGCCTGAATGCCAAGCGTCATATCTCTGGAAACCTATCCCTACATTGAAGCATGGTGGTTGCAGCATCATGCTGTGGATGATTTTCAGCGGCAGGGACTGGGTACCTAGTCAGGATCAAGGGAAAGATGAACAGAGCAAAGTACAGACAGATCCTTGATGAAAACCTGCTCCAGAGCACTCAGGACCTCAGACTGGGGCAAAGGTTCACCTTACAACAGGACAACGAACCAAAGCACACAGCCAAGTCAACGCAGGAGTGGCTTCCGGACAAGTCTTTGAATGTCCTTGAGTAGCTCCGCCAGAGCCTGGACTTAAATCTGATCGAACACTTCTGGAGATACCTGAAAATAGCTGTGCAGCAACGCTCCCCATCCAACCTGACAGAGCTTGAGGGGATCTGCAGAGAGGGATGGTAGAAACTCCCCAAATACAGGTGTGCCAAGCTTGTAGCGTCATACCCAAGAAGACTCGAGACTGTAATTGCTGCTAAATGTGCTTCAACAAAGTACTGAGTAATAGGTATGAATACTTATGTAGATGTGACATTTCAGTTTTGATTTTTTTATGCATTTGCAAACATTTCAAAAAAGTTTTTGCTTTGTCATTATGGGGTATTGTGTGTAGATTGAAGGGGAATAAACTATTTTATAAATTTTAGAACAAGGCTGTAATGTTAAAATATGGAAAAAGTCTAGGGGTCTGAATACTTTCGGAATGCACTGTATACACTATAGGACAGGGGTGTACCTGAACAAGTCACATTCCTCTTTCCATGTAACTCAGTGGTAGGAATAACACGTGTAACGTAGATGAGAGTTGTAAGGCCTATCCAGTTTTCCAGTCCTCTTATATTGTGTAATAGGTTGTATTTTCTGTAAACATTCTTCTCCTAATGGTGGCTGTGAGGGCTGTCACTTACAGTGCCTTGCGAAAGTATTCGGCCCCCTTGAACTTTGCGACCTTTTGCCACATTTCAGGCTTCAAACATAAAGATATAAAACTGTATTTTTTTGTGAAGAATCAACAACAAGTGGGACACAATCATGAAGTGGAACGACATTTATTGGATATTTCAAACTCTTTTAACAAATCAAAAACTGAAAAATTGGGCGTGCAAAATTATTCAGCCCCTTTACTTTCAGTGCAGCAAACTCTCTCCAGAAGTTCAGTGAGGATCTCTGAATGATCCAATGTTGACCTAAATGACTAATGATGATAAATAAAATCCACCTGTGTGTAATCAAGTCTCCGTATAAATGCACCTGCACTGTGATAGTCTCAGAGGTCCGTTAAAAGCGCAGAGAGCATCATGAAGAACAAGGAACACACCAGGCAGGTCCGAGATACTGTTGTGAAGAAGTTTAAAGCCGGATTTGGATACAAAAAGATTTCCCAAGCTTTAAACATCCCAAGGAGCACTGTGCAAGCGATAATATTGAAATGGAAGGAGTATCAGACCACTGCAAATCTACCAAGACCTGGCCGTCCCTCTAAACTTTCAGCTCATACAAGGAGAAGACTGATCAGAGATGCAGCCAAGAGGCCCATAATCACTCTGGATGAACTGCAGAGATCTACAGCTGAGGTGGGAGACTCTGTCCATAGGACAACAATCAGTCGTATATTGCACAAATCTGGCCTTTATGGAAGAGTGGCAAGAAGAAAGACATTTCTTAAAGATATCCATAAAAAGTGTTGTTTTAAAGTTTGCCACAAGCCACCTGGGAGACACACCAAACATGTGGAAGAAGGTGCTCTGGTCAGATGAAACCAAAATTGAACGTTTTGGCAACAATGCAAAACGTTATGTTTGGCGTAAAAGCAACACAGCTCATCACCCTGAACACACCATCCCCATTGTCAAACATGGTGGTGGCAGCATCATGGTTTGGGCCTGCTTTTCTTCAGCAGGGACAGGGAAGATGGTTAAAATTGATGGGAAGATGGATGGAGCCAAATACAGGACCATTCTGGAAGAAAACCTGATGGAGTCTGCAAAAGACCTGAGACTGGGATGGAGATTTGTCTTCCAACAAGACAATGATCCAAAACATAAAGCAAAATCTACAATGGAATGGTTCAAAAATAAACATATCCAGGTGTTAGAATGGCCAAGTCAAAGTCCAGACCTGAATCCAATCGAGAATCTGTGGAAAGAACTGAAAACTGCTGTTCACAAATGCTCTCCATCCAACCTCACTGAGCTCGAGCTGTTTTGCAATGAGGAATGGGAAAAAATGTCAGTCTCTCGATGTGCAAAACTGATAGAGACATACCCCAAGCGACTTACAGCTGTAATCGCAGCAAAAGGCGGCGCTACAAAGTATTAACTTAAGGGGGCTGAATCATTTTGCACGTCCAATTTTTCAGTTTTTGATTTGTTAAAAAAGTTTGAAATATCCAATAAATGTCGTTCCACTTCATGATTGTGTCCCACTTGTTGTTGATTCTTCACAAAAAAATACAGTTTTATATCTTTATGTTTGAAGCCTGAAATGTGGCAAAAGGTCGCAAAGTTCAAGGGGGCCGAATACTTTCGCAAGGAAATGTAATAAAACCCAACTGGTCACACAGACCAGAGCAAGAGGCCCCAGGTCCCACCTCCCAGTCCCATCCACCTTTCCCTCTATGATGATTGGCTTAGGAATTCTGATGTATGTAAATTAAGTTTTGCATATGAAACCAGACTTGCCGTGCATCAGAGGGGAAATGGGAAGGTCTGGGGGAAATTGAAAAAGGGTGGGGACAGGGTGTCTCCTGGCAACCTGGCTGTGTCTCGGGGAGAAGGTCATTGGTTATTATGGGGTGGCACCCCTGCAATCAAAGCAAAGGGTTCATTGTCAGAATGACTGGGGGTTGGGGGTGAGCAGTGCTTGTGTGGTGATGGTAGTTCTGTTGCCCTAAGACCACAGAGCTAGCCTTATCAGGCCTACCACCCCCTCCGTTCTCTACCCCTGTTCTTTAATATTACACTCACAATTGCAGCCATAATTTCAGAAATACTCTAATTTAAAAGTATTTTCCCACATCCCCCACAATTGTTTTAAAACCCACTGCATTTCCTTTCGATTTCTTCCTCCCAGTGGCTGCCATGAATAAATGACATGACAAATGTTCCTCGATACTAGTCTGCGAGAGATGGTTTCAGTTGCTCAAGTTTTGTCCTGCCCCAACATCTTGCCCAGAACCATCCAGACGGAAGTCATCTGAACTTGAGGCTCAGGCATGAGTAAGCGCTGACAGAGTTGAAAGTAAAGCCCTTTCTCTCCTCCCCTCGAACGGAGCTATAAAAATTTAAACCCAGGAAGCAGCCCTCTGGGCCCGATGTGCTCTTCCTGAAACTGACTCATGGCTGCTTGATTTGCTTCCGTATGGAGCAGAGAGGCTGCTGGCTGAGGTTTGTGTGTGTGCGTTCATGTGTGTGTGTCCATGTCAGTGTGTGTGGGAGTGTATGTCCCAGCTCCTAACCTTCCAGCTGGGGCATTGTGCAGAGTGCAGCTGAACAGACTCACCCAGACCATCCTGCACAGTACAGAACGCTTAGCTGTCTGTGTCCAGTGTGACGGATCAATCTCATTAACCATAGTCATACACATCCGCTTCCTGCATTCTCTGCCCTATGTAACTAACTTGGGTAGCTTACATGGACCATTTGCAGAGATTTTGACTATTTCCAGTGATGCGACAAAACCATAACCCTTTATATTGCAATCAAATCGCCTTGTTTATAATAGCCCAAAACTATGGGAGAATAGTGAAGCAGAGGGATGCGTAAACCTTTATCCCTGCATTATTCATTAAGGGCAACATGGCTGTTCAAACCTAATGAAGTTTAGTTCAACCGCCCAAGGATAATGTCCTCTGAAATCTTAAATGGCAAGTGTAATAATATTTGCACAAACCTGGCTCCCCAAGGTCCTAGCTTGACGACTGGACATGTATTATGCAATGCTTTTTAGCACAGCCGGCTTTGCAATTGTCTAAATGAATTTCCTTTTTAATTACCATTAGGCTGTCTGCAGTTAGCATCAGCGGCTAATGTACGGCCTAAAGAGGTCAGAGTGAGGTAAAGTTCCCCCGTCTGTTTTCCCCTCAAACTTCAAATGTTTATAGCATTCTACAGTTTATTTAGTAGACAATCTCTCAAAGTTATTTTTACCTGGTTTTATGTATTTTGACTTTCATGTTTTAACGAAGGCCTAAAGCTTATTGTATTAAGGACTTATTTCCCCTCCCTTTTAAGCCGGTAAGTATGTTGCGTCCAACTAGAATAGGGGCAATTCCACTGCAAGAGAATGATTCTAAGACTCAGATTTTTCACTTTAAAAGTATGGCAAACAAAAACCATTGATTGCGAAGTTAAACTATACAAGGACTACTTTGAACAATTTTCACAGAACATTTAACAAAAAACATGGCAGATGTAAAGTTTGGTAACAGAATGATTGTAAACTCTACCTTGGTTTGTGACCATGTTTTCTAAAAACTCTTAGATATCTACTCTGAATTAAGATTCAAAGATGTCTGCAGAATGATTGGGGTGTCAGCAATGATATGACACGTTGAGTTTGGAAAATGTATTTTGGTTATTGAACTACTGTAAGTGAAGTGGATTAACACCCGATAACAGAGTGATGGTAACAGAATGACATCATGGGTCCCTGATCTGTACTACACAGAGATGCATAATTATGAATGTCATTCTCTTCATGGTGATGGATACTGAAAAGGAACACAAAGGTAGAAAAATGTAATATCCTTATTTTGGGTTTTATTCTACATACTACCTATTATTTTAATGAGCTCTGCTCCCAGACAAGACCAAATTTAGTTGTTCTAGACCGCACCAAAATCTGTACCAATCATAGACGTGAAATGTTTCACAGGTTTGGACAGCAAATCAAATCAAAGTTTATTTGTCACGTGAGCCGAATACAACAGGTGTAGTAGACCTTACAGTGTAATGATTACTTACAGACTGAAATGGTGTTAGATGAACAATAGGTAAGTAAAGAAATAAAACAACAGTAAAAAGACAGGCTAAATATAGTAGCGAAACCTGTACAAGTAGCAAGGCTACATACAGACACCGGATAGTCAGGCTGATTGAGGTGGTATGTACATGTAGATATGGTTAAAGTGACTATGCATATATGATCAACCGAGAGTAGCAGCAGCGTAAAAGAGTGGTTGGTGGGGGGCGGGACACAATGCAGATAGCCCGGTTAGCCAATGTGTGGGAGCACTGGTTGGTCGGCCCAATTGAGGTAGTATGTACATGAATGTATAGGTAAAGTGACTATGCATATATGATAAACAGACAGTAGCAGCAGTGTAAAAAAAAGGGGTTGTGGGGGGGCACACAATGCAAATAGTCCGGGTAGCCATTTGATTACCTGTTCAGGAGTCTTATGGCTTGGGGGTAAAAACTGTTACTCCTTTTTGTCCCTGACTTGGCACTCCGGTACCGCTTGCCATGCGGTAGTTGAGAGAACAGTCTATGACTGGGGTGGCTGGGATCTTTGACAATTTTTAGGGCCTTCCTCTGACACTGCCTGGTGAAGAGGTCCTGGATGGCAGGCAGCTTTGCCCCAGTGATGTGCTGGGCTGTACACACTACCCTCTAGTGCCTTGCAGTTAGAGGCTGAGCAATTGCCGTACCAGGCAGTGATGCAACTAGTCAGGATGCTCTCGATGTTGCAGCTGTAGAACCTTTTGAGGATCTCAGGACCCATGCCAAATCTTTTTAGTTTCCTGAGGGGGAATAGGCGTGTGTTTGGACCATTTTAGTTTGTTGTTGATATGGACACCAAGGAACTTGAAGCTCTCAACCTGCTCCACTACAGCCCCATCGATGAGAATGGGGGTGTGCTCGGTCCTCCTTTTCCTCCACAATCATCTCCTTAGTCTTGGTTACGTTGATGGATAGGTTGTTATTCTGGCACCACCCGGCCAGGTTTCTGACCTCCCTATAGGCGGTCTCATCGTTGTCGGTGATCAGGCTGTTGGCACTGTTGTCGTCTGCAAACTTAATGATGGTGTTGGAGTCGTGCCTGGCCGTTCAGTTGTTGGTGAACAGGGAGTACAGGAGGGGACTGAGCACGCACCCCTGTGGAGCTCCAGTGTTGATGATCAGCGTGGCAGATATGTTGCTACCTATCTTCACCACCTGTGGGTGGCCCGTCAGGAAGTGTTGGATCCATTTGCAGAGGGAGGTGTTTAGTCCTAGGATCCTTAGCTTAGTGATGAGCTTTGAGGGTACTATGGTGTTGAACGCTGAGCTGTAGTCAATAAATAGCATTCTCACATATGGGTTCCTTTAGTCCAGGTGTGAAAAGGCATTGTGGAGTGCAATAGAGATTGCATCATCTGTGGATCTGTTTGGACGGTATGCAAATTGGAGTGGGTCTACGGTTTCTGGGATAATGTTGTTGATGTGAGCAATTACCAACCTTTCAAAGCACTTCATGGCTACGGACGTGAGCGCTACGGGTCTGTAGTCGTTTAGGCAGGTAGTCTCTATGCCCAAGAACACAATGGTGGTCTGCTTGAAACATGTTGGCATTACAGACTCAATCAGGGACATGTTGAAAATGTCAGTGAAGACACCTGCCAGTTGGTCAGCACATGCCCAGAGCGCACGTCCTGGTAATCCATCTGGTCCTGCAGCCTTGTGTATGTTGACCTGTTTAAAGGTCTTACTCACGTCGGCTACAGAGAGCATGATCACACACACAGTCGTCCGGAACAGCTGATGCTCTTATGTATGCCTCAGTGTTGCTTGCCTCGAAGCGAGCATAGAAGTGATTTAGCTCTTCTGGTAGGCTCGTGTCACTGGGCAGCTCACGGCTGTGCTTCCCTTTGTAATCTGTAATAGTTTGCAAACCCTGCCACATAAGATGAGCGTCGGAGCCGGTGTAGTACGATTCAATCTTATCCCTGTATTGACGCTTTGCCTGTTTGATGGTTCATCGCAGGGCATAGCAGGATTTCTTGTAAGCTTCTGGGTTAGAGTCCCGCTCCTTGAAAGCGGCAGCTCTACCCTTTAGCTCAGTGCAAATGTTGCCTGTAAATCCATGGCTTCTGGTTGGGGTATGTACGTACAGTCACTGTGTGGGGACGACGTCCTCAATGCACTTATTGATAAAGACGGTGACAGATGTGGTGTAAAGTTCAGTAGGGTAAAACAAACAGTTGAGCATATTTCAGTAAAGTACAGTGCAAAACAGTAAATTGTACCTCTAGTGTGCTCTATTGTATTATACTAAACTCTACTGTTTTGTGCTGACCTATACTCTGCTCTTCTTTACTCTACTGTGCTGTCCAAACTTGTGAAACAGACGTCTATGGTAGGTTCAGATTTGGAAGGACCATAACTACTTTTCAAGGTCCATGGACATCCTGTGATCAGTGGGTGAAAGAGCCAGGAGAGGTAACATTAACGAGAGAGAGAATGGTTGACCTGTTTTCACACTCTTGCTTTGACCCCCACGCGACAAAGAGAAAGATAGTAGTTATGAGTTGAACATAACTAGTATGCCAGTGGAAGGGAGGACCGTAGCAGGTGACCCAACTGAAGTTTGTGACTAGTATGAATTCCCAGTTGTTCATTCTGTTACCGATTTGGTAACATAATGACGTGTTTTAATCACTTAATAAATCATAAAAAATGTATCAGTGAAAACACTAAGTAAATGGTTGGTCTACCTTTTCTCGTTACTTCTGTGCATTATCCTCCCTCATGAGGGGGAGAAGTTAGAAAATATCCTAGATGTGTTGGTTTTTGCTATCAGCATGACAAGAAACGAAGCAATATTTCTTAAAATTCCATCTGTTTGAACAGAAGTCAAATCCTCTTAGCTTTCATTTGACAACAAATTTGATGCGCTCGTATGAACTTCACATGTTAGTGCTCATGGGGCTTTTTTACATGGAAATGCCCGTAGACTTTACAGACAGTCACAATGGGAGAGAAATTTAGATGGGGGTTCTTTTAGCTTTCCTGACGATTGTGGTTGAGTAGGAATTTGAAGTAAATTGAATCAAGTCAACACCTGTCACTCCTATTCTCTCTGTGAAGTTAAAAATGTCACTTCATGCTTTGATCAAACATTGTTGAATTAAAGCTGCAATATGTAGCTTTTCACACATGTTTAGATGATACAATGATTCTCTACACTATACTTGCTTGTTTTATCACATAAACGAAAATTAGGCAAACTATTAGAATTTGAACAACCAAGAAAAGAGCGATTTCTACAGTGCTTCTTTAAGTTTGGCTGCAGACAATTTGCCTGCTAAGCATAGTAACACATGTTACATTTTTATGTTGGTGATGGTGTGTGCTCCCGTCTGGTCTGAAGTGGCCATTGTTTGTGGCCTTGTCTAGACTGGCTGCCGACCGGGCTTACTTGCTGATGCAGGCAGCAAACAATGCGGCAAGCTGCTGAATGTGTGTGTGTGTGTGCCCCATAAAGGAATCCCCCTCTGCCCGGCAGGGACAACTGAACACACACACACACATATATATGTATATAATATATGTATGTGCTGACACGGATTTAGAGAAAGGGGTGTGTCTGTCTCTCCTCCCACCCTCAAAATAGGAAACAGCTGGGACTGTCTAAATACCATACACACTCATCTGAATTGTTCACTATTGTTTGTCTATAGGGTGCAGGGGGTGGGTGTCTGGTGCCCTTTGCAGATGTTTAATGCAATTTGTTAATTTGTCCTTCCCTTTCTTTTCATAGCTTTCTCTCTTATTTGCCAGAAAAGGCAGCACCCGTAGTGAAACTTCAAAGTCCTCATTATTGATTCCTGTATAGTTATCGCTAGTCCCCGCACAGAACATATTTGACAAATTGTTTCTGAGGTAAATCATAACCACCTGTTGATGATTGTAATGCTTCCGCAGGTTCATCAACCTAAAACCTTGGAATGGATGTTGTGACATAACAGAGAGCTTAAACCCGCCAAATGGCTTCCGGTTGTCTTTTTGGGTTGAAAAAGGATGTGATTCCATAATCCCAAAAAATGAGGGCTCAGACAAAGAAATGCCTCACCTAGACTGAATTCAGCACGGGCAATTAAGAGCAGCTGTAAACCATCAATCCAGGCATCTGCAGAACAGCAAATCTCTTTGGAAGTGCCTTTCGAGAGCTGCCTTTTTCCTGGGGTCATGTATTGGCACTCCCACCAGAAGCCAAGAGAGAACGCGATCGTAGGGAGTGAGGGAACGAACGAGTGTTGGCCACACACTAGCTCCTGTGCACCTGTGTTCACTTCATGCTGGCAGTGGGGTCTGCTGTGCTTCCTTTACCATTCATTCCATTTCTGCTCCTCCCCCCTACTCCCGCCTACAGCCATAATTATAACCTGGCACATGGAGCTCTTGCTGTTGTTATTGTTATTTCTCAATCCTGGCAGATGTCTTCATCTCTTAAAATGACTCATTTGGACCTCCGCAGCGCTGGGCAAGAGCACGTAATGAAGTGCAACATGCTTCACGGCCGAGGTTCAACCAGTTATTAGAAGGGGTTTATGGGGCTACGTTCAAGAACCAACACAACCCCAGCTAAATACCAAAAATTTCTTCATAACATTGAACAAAGCTTAACCACACCGGTTGTGTAGTTTTAACACCATTGACCTTGTAATCTAAACACATTTCAGACATGTTAGACTTGTTCAAGCTACCATAAATCTGTAGAATAAATGTTGTAAAGCCCTTGGCATATAATGACTAGTTTCCACATTAGGTGTTAAGCTAGTTGCTTTGATGTTGTGACTAATGCCCTATGAGTCTCAGCAGCCCTTGTGGCTGCCTGCCACATGTGTTCAGCTTGCTATGTTTCCTGACCAAAGCAAACAACTCTGCTTTTATTTTTCCTCCACATCTGCACCATTTAGCCTTCCCAGTTAGCGCTAGCATGGAGGGCTGTTGTGTATATCTCCAAGCTTGATTATGTGCAAAGACGAGAAGTCCATCCAAGTCCCGGCAGTACACCATCAGAAATGACTGGATTTGAGACACGTTTCATTATGTACCTAGAGGGCTTTAGCTCGTAAAATTAACGTTCGAAACAATATCGATGAGTCATGGTGTAAACACTGACTTTACAGAGCCCAGGGGGAAATTGTGTCGGATGTTGAGCCAAAGTCCACTTTTTTGGATTTGAGAAACCAGCCGACTAACGTGCCTCATCCTGAGCCAAATAATTTTTTCCATTGGGCGAGCCCTTAGTCGTCAGAGCTGTGGGAATAATTTCAGTAAAGTAAATGCTGAGCTTACTGAACTTTTCTCCTCTAATCTCTTGTCTATGTTTAAGGAAAAAATACATTGTTCCTTTCAATGTCTGGGCAGTGTCTATGATTCCAACTCCAATTCAGATCTTCATCGTCCTTCATTCAACCTCACTCATCCGAGCATACATTCATTAAGTGGGATTTGTGTAGCTGGGGTTTGTTTTGTCTAGTTCCCTCCCCCGATGAAAACAAACCGGATTCCTGCCAGGGCTCTTGTAGTTAGACGAGTTTGACTGTGGTGGTGGTGGAAGTGGTGTTCTCTCTCTAGACAGACACTGTTATGTCTGGACGAGTGTAGAGTCTGTCTGCAGCTGCGGCTGACGGGTATGGCAAGTTTTCAGCTCTGGAAAAACTTGGCAGCCATCTGTTTATAGATGAGGCTGCCATGTTGGGGAACGTCTGTGTTCCCTCCAAGAGACAGTTTACACAGCGCAGACCTGGAACATAAAACCCAGCACCTGGAAATGGCCTCTCTTTATCGGCCTCCAAGGCCCATGCAGTCATTAGCCGTTTCGTCTGTTCCCACAAGCTCTTAAAGTCAACACTGGTGCAGACTGTTGTTTTTTTATTATCAAGGTGAACGTGAAACATTTTCACTTGAACTCTTGAACTTTCTATTCTCATTAGAATCCCTTCCTGTATATGGCCAGGCTATATTTAACAGTTGGAGTATGTTTTCCCTACAATAGGCCTGTCATGTCTTATGTCTGGACACCCGTTGGCAAGATTAACTGTAGGGAGAAATTCACAGTGGACAGCTTCTAGGTTTGTATGTCTGTGTATATGGATGTTGTTAGGGGAGACAAAGCACATCCCACCCTATTCAGACTGTAGCCTAGATAATAATTATGTCTAGCACCACTCCAGCTCAAAACGAATGACTGTCAGACAGAGCGAGAGGTGCGTCCTTATTGGAGTTAGCCAAGCGCTGGATGACTTGCTCTTTGCTCCCCATGTTTTCTTATTCAAATGAAGGAGAGCGTGGCTGTGTGCCCTTGGTGACAACAGATAAATGAGGTGGCAAGCCAGGGACCGGGGGAGTGCGAGACGAGGTCTAGGTCTAGCTCCCGCTGGCTAGAATAACAATGAGCGTCACACCGCTCGGCCCGCAGACAGGCCAGTTGATAACAAGGTTAGATTTTCATAAGCTACAGACAGTCAGACAGTCAGGTCTGGGGGTACATGCCGGTGGGTGAGGCAGGCTCAGTCCCGCAGTGAGCAGTGCGCTAATCGTCCGCTGAGCTGTGAATGATGGCACGGAGGAGGAAACTCAATTTGAGATTCTGCCATGATTCTTTTAAAACACTGGGCACAGACTCGACAGACGGCTCTCAAGCTGTTCTGCCGGCTTTCCTTTTCAATCTTTAGAAGGGATGTTTATTTTTGTGTGTTTAACACCACTATTGTGCTCCGTATTGTGACGTTGCTTACTTTTCCTCCATATTGTTTCAAGGGTGGTGAATCACAAGGAGGGTATGTACAGTATGACTATACCTTAGGCCACACACACTGTAAAGGCAACCTGCCACACTCCCATCCCATGTTATATCTAGCCAAAACCTGACCTTTCGAAACTCCCTGTCCTGTAGCCACAGAATCAAACAGATCTGTTCTTCCTATTTTCAAAGCTCCTTCACCCATACAACTCCTTTGCTTTAGGACACTCTTCTAGCAATGTGGAAGTACTCAAGTTAATCCAGTAGCCCTGCTCATCCTTTGTTCTTCCCTTCACTTGTCTGTTTCAGTAATTCGCCAGCCAGGCCTCCCCTGTGGGTTCTAATAGGTGGGGGTGGGATTTAGTGGCGAGAGTAGGTGGGGTGGTAGAGTGGGGGGATGTAGTCTAGGATTCCCTGAAGCTGCCAGCTCTGTCTAGTCAGGGAGAGGAGAAGGAGGAGGCGATGTCTGTCACCCCCCTCCCTTGGGACGAATCCGAGATGAGTGAGAAAATGAGTGTGTTTATTCTATTTATGTTCGAACAGGGTCGTTCCACCTCAAAAAGCACAAGAAATAGGTTTTCGATGCCCATCATATCAGATTGTTCTGAAATAATTTATGTAGTTAGTAACAGATATGATTAACATTCCTGAAAAATTATTTTGTTAAAATATAATTTGATCTCTGAGAAATTAAGCTACTTGATTGCACCCAAATTGGCCATTTGCATTTATAGGATTCAGATAATATTCAATAAATATAGTATCCAACGTTCAATTTGGAACAAACTTCTTCCTACCAATGAGTAAGAAATTAGGAATCCCCCCCCCCCCCCCCCCCCCAGACCTCATGCCAATCACACCCCAACAACCAGTATACAGTTTCAGTTTTCTATGTTTGACAAGTATGGACTCTGTGGCTTAAAGTATTGCTTCTCCGTAATCTGTAATGTAGTTCCTGTGAATCTGGTGATGTTTTTTCTCCCTATCTGTTCAGAGAAATTAGCCACTGAAATAGCTTGCATCGCTTATTTACCTTAAAGTAGTGGAAAAGTACCAGGTTTTGACTACCTAGATGGCGCTGTTCCTGCTATACTGCCACTCCTTTTATCTGTTATGCTCATCTCTTGTGTTTATCAAATAGATCACATTTCCTTGGCAACTTTGGGTAGAAAACCAATAGATATGTCTCATTATGAAAATACATTGTGGTCCATCCTCACAATTCCTCCATGAAAGCAATTCAGTTTGTCCTAATAGCAACCCAATGCTTCAACCCAACTTTCCTTGAATAGTCCAACAAGTGGCCGCTGTCAGAGGGTTATCCTTATGCAGTTCTCATATGATTGTCATCATTTTATTGTAAATAAGAATAGAATACGTTTCCAAACACTTCTACATTAATGTGGATGCTACCATGATTACGGATAATCCTGAATGAATCGTGCTTATCCTTATTCATGGTAGCATCCACATTAATGTAGAAGTGTTTAGAAACATTCTATTCTTATTTACAATAAAATTATGACAATGCATTATGTACCATTCATTTATATTGGGCACAAAATAATCTGAAACACAACCAAAACAAACACATTCATCCAACAAGTTTGTAGAGTCACAAACTTAATGTAGTCATTGCGTGCTAGAAATATTAGACCAAATATAAACTCTCTAGTTGAGCCGACTCTGAGCTGGGGTAGTTCATTTCACGTCTCAGGGCCTCAGCTGTTTGAGAGAGTGGTGAATGTGCTGCAAATCCAGGGGGACGCAGGCGAACATAACAAACAAACCACTGTTCGTGATTCCACTCGTTCGAAAAGAGGCAGGTGTGATTAGAACTCGGTCAGATCAAGGATATAAGCGCTCTGAGCATTGATCAATGCTAGGGATCCTCATATGTAGTTACATTCCTGATTAGAACTGCTGTAGCCTAATGGTTTGCTCATTCACCAGGAAGGGTCTAATAGTTACTATTCCCAACCTTTTTTGAAGGGAATTAACCCACCACAAAGGGGCTGTTTCCTGCACACATATTATCGTAAAAGAGCGACAAACTGATTTGCTTTCATGGAGGACTGGCTTGAATTCTGAGGATGACCACAAAATGTATTTTTTATTCATGAGCCAAATCTATTGGTTTCTACCCAAAGTTACGAAGAAAATGTTGTGATCTACACTGAACAAAAATATATTTGCAATATGTAAAGTGTTGGTCCCATGTTTCATGAGCTGAAATAAAAGATCCCAGAAATGTTCCGTACGCACAAAAAGCTCTCAAATGTTATTTACATTCCTTTTAGTGAGCATTTCGCCGTTGCCAAGATTATCCATCCACCTGACAGGTGTGACATACCAAGAAGCTGATTAAACAACATGATCATTACACAGGTGCACCTTGTGCGGGGACAATAAAAGGCCACTCATTATGTTGTTTTGTCACACAACACAATGCCACAGATCTCAAGTTTTGAGTGAGCGTGACTGCAGTAATGTCCACCATAGCTGTTGCCAGAGAATGAAATGTTAATTTCTCTACCATAACCCACCTCCAACGTCGGTTTGGCAATACGTCCAACCGGCCTCACAACCGCAGACCACGTGTATGGTATTGTGTGGGCGAGCTCATGGCAATGTTGTGAACAGTGTCCCTTGGTGGCGGTGGGGTTACGATATGAGTAGGCATAAGCCATTGACAATGAATACAATTGCATTTTATCGATGGCAATTTGAATGCACAGTGATACTGTGACGAGATGCTGATGCCCATTGTCGTGCCGTTCATCCGCCACCATCACCTCATGTTTCAGCATAATAATGCAAGGATCTGTACACAATTCTGAAAATGGCCCAGTTCTTCCATGGCCTGCATACTCACCAGATTGAGCACTAGTGGGATGCTCTGGATCCCACTGTCTACAACAGCGTGATCTAGTTCCCGCCAATATCCAGCAACATGGCATAGCCATTGAAGACGAGTGGGACAACATTCCACAGGCCACAATCAACAGCCTGATTAACATTATGTAAAGGAGATGTTGCACTGCATGAGGCAAATGGTGGTCAAACCAGATACTGACTGGTTTTCTGATCCACACCTCTACCTTTTTTTTAAGGTATCTGTGACCAACAGTCAGTCATGTGAAATCCATAGATTAGGGCCTAATTTATTTATTTATATGAACTGTAACTCAGTAACATATTTTAAATTGTTGCATGTCGCATTTATATTTTTGTTCAGTATATCAGTATATTTAATGAACACGAGACCAGCAAACTGGATAAAAGAGTGGTGACATAGAAGGAACAGCGGCATCTAGTGGTCAAAACGTGGTACTTTTACACCATTGTACTGTAAATAATGCAACCAACTTATATTACACATTTCTCTGAACACGGGGGGTGAAAAACATCACCAGATTCACAGGGAATACATTACATAGTATGGAGAACAAATATTCCAAGCCTCATACTACTCAAATAGAGAACTGATACTGCATAATGGTTGTTGGGGTCAATTGGTGTGGGGGTCCGTGGTTGACTTTTGCCAATTTTTGGGGATTCCTCATGAATTACTCATTGGTAGAAATAAGTTTGTTTCAAATCGGATGTAGGTTACTATATTTATTGAATATTATCTGAATCCTATAAATTTAAATGACCAATTTGGGTGCAATCAATTAGCTTAATTTTCTTGAAGGTACATTTTAATTTAAACAAAATAATTTTGGAACAATCTGAGATGGTGGGTGTCATGGCTTGCTGAAATGACATTGAGCGACTCAACACACACGTTCAGGGAGTGGTGGTCAATCCCAGACAGACATGCAACATATTTCATGTCTGTCATATTTAATATTTCAACATAGTTCAATGGGGCACAGGCTTGGTGGAGATGGTAAAGATGGCGTGGTTCTAGTTTTTTGGCCCCTGGCACCTTGACCTGGATACCATGAGACCCCCCCCCCCCCCCAAAATGGCACGTATTCGAAGTCTGCCAGATTCACACCAGTCTTCTAGACAAGCATCATCGGCCGCTGTCGCAGATCGAACGTGGGTTATCACAAGCTGTGCACTGGGACAAACATTGGCTGTGCTTATTCTGCTTTTTTATTTATTTTTATTTTTCCAAGGTGTACCTCCCAGTCAGCAATCTAACTAGTCACCAAATGTGTGCCCAGTTGACCATCATTCCAGTGAGATTATTAATTTCCTTCATCCCTGATGTAAGATCAGTTCAGAGTTTTATGTCTTTACAGTGGACTACATTGCACTGTTTGGAGCACAGTTGCTTTCTGCAATTCATTTGCTTCTCGAGGTAATTCATTGTCCTACATTGGGCTGGGACTCTGTGTTGCCTGGTGTACTTTGGCAGAGTTGCATGAGGCTCAGTGTACAACCCCTGCATCTCAATATCCAAGTGTCCTCCACACACACTAATGGCATGATGCCTCGAGTCCCTTCCTGGTGCTTTACTACAGTTACTTTCGTTTTTTTCTCTCTTTTGCAATGCTGCTCTTGTTAAAGTGTTTTGGTCTGAAATACATTTTACATCCCTTCATGGCACAAACTGGTGAAATAAAGGTACAATTAAAATAGCACTGTACATATAATGTTGTCAAGTCTGCCTGTGTATCTCTCTTATAATGTTTGTGTGTGTTATGTCCACTTAGTGTGTGTTTGTGCATTCCCATATGTGCACATATATTTGTGAATGTCTCATAACCTGGCCTAGGAGTCTCATATGCAGCATCTCTACAAAACTGTGTGTATCTCTGTGGTGGGGAGCAGCATCCCGAGCATCTGCTGTTGTGTCTGGAAATGCTTTAGAGACACGCAGAGCAGCAATTGAAACTTGCTCTGAGATGTTAAGCTACGCCTGAGAGCTCAACATATAGAGAGGTGGAGATTTTAAAGAGCAACAATTCCGGTTTTGTTTGTCTAGATTTCCTCCCGACTAGATGACAACCATATTTCCACTAGACCTGTTTTCCGACAGCTCTTGTCCGGACTCGCCGTTCATTCTATCAAATCTACCTTGACTCTTCCATGTGTGCCCCTGTTGTTTGGGTTGAAATAATTACTATAACTTGATTTTGATTAAAGCACAGTCGGCTTTGTTTATTGAACAGTTGCTTCCCCCAAGACTTGTTCAAACAAAGACTCCAGGAAGGTTTCCCATTACTTTGGGCCTTCTCCTCACCCTCTCTCTCTCACTCCCACCCATTAACCCACCAGACATGTGTGAACACACAAACACCCTTGAACTTCACCAAAGCTCCAGTTCTAAACTGGGTGGGTGGTACATGGTTTGCTTGTGGTTAAATTTGCTCTGCTAAATAAAATAAAACCCGTCTCAGAATTGTCACTGAACAGACTTCACTTAGTATTAGCATCAGTGCTAATGGCTACACCATGTTAGCAAAAGCGAATAACTCGCTTACTCACCTCCTGTTCTTCACCACCCATTGCTATCAAACTATGTTTAACTAAAAGTTCCTAGCGTTTAGGCTGAGCCTTCTCCGCTTAGCATTAGCATCTAGTGCTATCATTTTAACATATAAGGTAAAGCTAACAATTCACTTAGCTCCCCCTTCCCTCCTCTTTTTCCCCCCACCCGTATCAATAGTGTGAGTGTCCCGATCTAAAGTTCCCACACTTGTTGGTTGTGGCTGTATGACCGTGGCTCCAAAGTCAATGAAAAGGGGTTGCTTTGTCCTCCCCCCCTTTCTGTCTGACTATTGCTCCCCACTGTCTCGGTCTCTCCCTGCTCTGCCCTTCTCAGTGACTGCGCAATGCAGGCCTGCCCTGTTTGCTCCGAGCATTGCACCCCCTCCAACCCAGCCTTTTTAATGGAAATTGGCAAGCAAATGTTGTGCACCTCTGACCTACAACCCGCCGCCGACACACACACACACAAGCGCACACCCATCCTGCTTGCCCATGTGAGCAGACCATTTTACAGACTGATATATCCCCCTTTCCTTACACACACATCCTCCCCACACCCCGCTATCTGGCCACTCCCAAATTCCCTAGACTAACAGTGTGTCGAGTCAGTGACAGGGAGGGAGAGACAGATGAGAGAGTGGAGTGCTAACCCTTCCCCCAACCCCCCCCCCCCCCCCCCCTCGTCCCGCTGTCTGTCTGCGTGCTTAGAGCTGTCTGGCTCAGCAGTGACCGCGAATGCCCCGGCCTGACACTGAGCAAGGGAGGGAACAGAGGTGGGTGGGGGGGGGGTGCAGGGTTGTCTTCCTTCTGTGACAGGGGACTCCCTTGACCCCCCTCACCTTCCCCATTTGGGGGCGAGTGAGTATCTCCACAAGCTGTATTGTCTAGAGAGAGAGAGCAAGTGGCTGGGGTGCTGTTGCTCTCTAGCTCGAACACACACACACACACAAACAAAATCAGCGACCCTTTTTGCACAAACCTTTTTAACTCATCACATATGCTGCTGCTACTGTTTATCTGTTACTTTATTCCTAGTCATGTACATATCTACCTCAATTACCTGGTACCCTGTAAATATAACCAAGTTATTGTTACTCATTGTGTATTTATCATTACTTTTATTACTTTTCTATTATTTCTCTCTGCATTGTTGGGAAGGGCCCGTAAGTCAGCATTTCACTATTTGTCTACACGTGTTGTTGAGAAAGCACGTGACAAAAAAATCTTTTTTTTTTTGGTGTTAAAAATCGCACAAAAGAGAACCCTCCCCTGAACATCCTCCGTGTCAGCTGGCGTGTGTGTGCGCACACAGGCCTAGTTTTGGGGAATGATGATTATTTATTTATTATTTTTTTTATTTAACCCTTGTTTTACCAGGTAAGTTGACTGAGAACACATTCTCATTTACATCAATGACCTGGGGAATAGTTACAAGGGAGAGGAGCGGGGATGAATGAGCCAATTGTGAACTGGGGATGACTTGGTGATGACTAGGTGACCATGATGGTATGAGGGACAGATTGGGAATTTAGCCAGGACACTAGGATTAACACCCCTACTCTTACAATAAGTGCCATGGGATATTTAGTGACCACAGAGAGTCAGGACAAATCAAATCAAATTTTATTTGTCACATACACATGGTTAGCAGATGTTAATGCGAGTGTAGCGAAATGCTTGTGCTTCTAGTTCCGACAATGCAGTAATAACAAGTAATCTAACTAACAATTCCAAAACTACTGTCTTGTACACAGTGTAAGGGGATAAAGAATATGTACATAAGGATATATGAATGAGTGATGGTACAGAGCAGCGTAGGCAAGATACAGTAGATGGTATCGGGTACAGTATGTACAAATGAGATGAGTATGTAAACAAAGTGGTATAGTATAAAGTGGCTAGTGATACATGTATTACATAAGGATACCGTCGATGATATAGAGTACAGTATATACGTATGCATATGAGATGAATAATGTAGGGTAAGTAACATTTATATAAGGTAGCATTGTTTAAAGTGGCTAGTGATATATTTACATCATTTCCCATCAATTCCCATTATTAAAGTGGCTGGAGTTGAGTCAGTGTCAGTGTGTTGGCAGCAGCCACTCAGTGTTAGTGGTGGCTGTTTAACAGTCTGATGGCCTTGAGATAGAAGCTGTTTTTCAGTCTCTCGGTCCCAGCTTTGATGCACCTGTACTGACCTCGCCTTCTGGATGATAGCGGGGTGAACAGGCAGTGGCTCGGGTGGTTGATGTCCTTGATGATCTTTATGGCCTTCCTGTGACATCGGGTGGTGTAGGTGTCCTGGAGGGCAGGTAGTTTGCCCCCGGTGATGCGTTGTGCAGACCTCACTACCCTCTGGAGAGCCTTACGGTTGAGGGCGGTGCAGTTGCCATACCAGGCGGTGATACAGCCCGCCAGGATGCTCTCGATTGTGCATCTGTAGAAGTTTGTGAGTGCTTTTGGTGACAAGCCGAATTTCTTCAGCCTCCTGAGGTTGAAGAGGCGCTGCTGCGCCTTCTTCACGATGCTGTCTGTGTGAGTGGACCAATTCAGTTTGTCTGTGATGTGTATGCCGAGGAACTTAAAACTTGCTACCCTCTCCACTACTGTTCCATCGATGTGGATAGGGGGGTGTTCCCTCTGCTGTTTCCTGAAGTCCACAATCATCTCCTTAGTTTTGTTGACGTTGAGTGTGAGGTTGTTTTCCTGACACCACACTCCGAGGGCCCTCACCTCCTCCCTGTAGGCCGTCTCATCGTTGTTGGTAATCAAGCCTACCACTGTTGTGTCGTCCGCAAACTTGATGATTGAGTTGGAGGCGTGCGTGGCCACGCAGTCGTGGGTGAACAGGGAGTACAGGAGAGGGCTCAGAACGCAACCTTGTGGGGCCCCAGTGTTGAGGATCAGCGGGGAGGAGATGTTGTTGCCTACCCTCACCACCTGGGGGCGGCCCGTCAGGAAGTCCAGTACCCAGTTGCACAGGGCGGGGTCGAGACCCAGGGTCTCGAGCTTGATGACGAGCTTGGAGGGTACTATGGTGTTGAATGCCGAGCTGTAGTCGATGAACAGCATTCTCACATAGGTATTCCTCTTGTCCAGATGGGTTAGGGCAGTGTGCAGTGTGGTTGAGATTGCATCGTCTGTGGACCTATTTGGGCGGTAAGCAAATTGGAGTGGGTCTAGGGTGTCAGGTAGGGTGGAGGTGATATGGTCCTTGACTAGTCTCTCAAAGCACTTCATGATGACGGATGTGAGTGCTACGGGGCGGTAGTCATTTAGCTCAGTTACCTTAGCTTTCTTGGGAACAGGAACAATGGTGGCCCTCTTGAAGCATGTGGGAACAGCAGACTGGTATAGGGATTGATTGAATATGTCCGTAAACACACCGGCCAGCTGGTCTGCGCATGCTCTGAGGGCGCGGCTGGGGATGCCATCTGGGCCTGCAGCCTTGCGAGGGTTAACACGTTTAAATGTCTTACTCACCTCGGCTGCAGTGAAGGAGAGACCGCATGTTTTCGTTGCAGGCCGTGTCAGTGGCACTGTATTGTCCTCAAAGCGGGCAAAAAAGTTATTTAGTCTGCCTGGGAGCAAGACATCCTGGTCCGTGACTGGGCTGGGTTTCTTCCTGTAGTCCGTGATTGACTGTAGACCCTGCCACATGCCTCTTGTGTCTGAGCCGTTGAATTGAGATTCTACTTTGTCTCTGTACTGGCGCTTAGCTTGTTTGATAGCCTTGCGGAGGGAATAGCTGCACTGTTTGTATTCGGTCATGTTACCAGACACCTTGCCCTGATTAAAAGCAGTGGTTCGCGCTTTCAGTTTCACACGAATGCTGCCATCAATCCACGGTTTCTGGTTAGGGAATGTTTTAATCGTTGCTATGGGAACGACATCTTCAACGCACGTTCTAATGAACTCGCACACCGAATCAGCGTATTCGTCAATGTTGTTATCTGACGCAATACGAAACATCTCCCAGTCCACGTGATGGAAGCAGTCTTGGAGTGTGGAGTCAGCTTGGTCGGACCAGCGTTGGACAGACCTCAGCGTGGGAGCCTCTTGTTTTAGTTTCTGTCTGTAGGCAGGGATCAACAAAATGGAGTCGTGGTCAGCTTTTCCGAAAGGGGGGCGGGGCAGGGCCTTATATGCGTCGCGGAAGTTAGAGTAACAATGGTCCAAGGTCTTTCCTCCCCTGGTTGCGCAATCGATATGCTGATAAAATTTGGGGAGTCTTGTTTTCAGATTAGCCTTGTTAAAATCCCCAGCTACAATGAATGCAGCCTCCGGATAAATTGTTTCCAGTTTGCAGAGAGTTAAATAAAGTTCGTTCAGAGCCATCGATGTGTCTGCTTGTGGGGGGATATATACGGCTGTGATTATAATCGAAGAGAATTCTCTTGGTAGATAATGCGGTCTACATTTGATTGTGAGGAATTCTAAATCAGGTGAACAGAAGGATTTGAGTTCCTGTATGTTTCTTTCATCGCACCATGTCACGTTAGTCATAAGGCATACGCCCCCGCCCCTCTTTTTACCAGAAAGATGTTTTTTCCTGTCTGCGCGATGCGTGGAGAAACCTGTTGGCTGCACCGCTTCGGATAGCGTCTCTCCAGTAAGCCACGTTTCCGTGAAGCAAAGAACGTTACAGTCTCTGATGTCCCTCTGGAATGCTACCCTTGCTCGGATTTCATCAACCTTGTTGTCAAGAGACTGGACATTGGCAAGAAGAATGCTAGGGAGTGGTGCGCGCTGTGCCCGTCTCCGGAGTCTGACCAGAAGACCGCCTCGTTTCCCTCTCTTTCGGAGTCGTTTTTTTGGGTCGCTGCATAGGATCCACTCCGTTGTCCTGTTTGTAAGGCAGAACACAGGATCCGCGTCGCGAAAAACATATATTCTTGGTCGTACTGATGGTGAGTTGATGCTGATCTTATATTCAGTAGTTCTTCTCGACTGTATGTAATGAAACCTAAGATGACCTGGGGTACTAATGTAAGAAATAACACGTAAAAAAACAAAAAACTGCATAGTTTCCTAGGAACGCGAAGCGAGGCGGCCATCTCTGTCGGCGCCGGAAGTAATATCGCACCTGCTGTCTCTAACTCTGAATGATCGGCTATGAAAAGCCAACTGACATGTACTCCTTCTACAACATGTACACCCTCTACAACCATTGTGATGGTTATTATTTGACCCTGCTGGTTATCTATGAACGTTTGAACACCTTGGCCATGTTCTGTTATAATCTCCCCCCAACACAGCCAGAAGAGGACTGGCCATCCCTCAGAGCCTGTTTCTTCTCTAGGTTTCTTCCTAGGTTCCTGCCTTTGTAGGGAGTTTTTCCTAGCCACCGTGCTTCTACATCTGCATTGCTTGCTGTTTGGGGTTTTAGGCTGGGTATAAGGGTATAGCACTTTGTGACATCGGCTGATGAAAAAAGGGCTTTATAAATTAATTTGATTGATTAACGTCCCATCCAAAAGACGGCACCCTACACAGGGCAATGTCCCCAATCATTGCCCTGGGCCGTTGGGAAAGGATACCTCCTCCTGGCCATCCAACACCACTTCCAGAAGCATCTGTTCTCCAATCCAGGGACTGACCAGGACCAACCCTGCTTAGCTTCAGAAGCAAGCCAGCAGTGGGGTGCAGGGTGGTATGCTGCTGGCATTATGAGCAACTCTTTTTTTTAAATTTATTTATTTTATTTTTTTTTTAATTTTACCCCTTTTTCTCCCCAATTTCGTAGTATCCAATTGTTGTAGTAGCTACTATCTTGTCTCATCGCTACAACTCCCGTACGGAGACGAAGGTTGAAAGTCATGCGTCCTCCGATACACAACCAACCAAGCCGCTGCTTCTTTAACACAGCGCACATCCAACCCGGAAGCCAGCCGCACCAATGCGCCGGAGGAAACACCGTGCACCTGGCCACCTTGGCTAGCGTACACTGCGCCCAGCCCGCCACAGGAGTCGCTGGTGCGCGATGAGACAAGGACACCCCTACCGACCAAGCCCTCCCTAACCCGGGCGACGCTAGGCCAATTGTGCGTCGCCCCACGGACCTCCCGGTCGCGGCCGGTTACGACAGAGCCTGGGCGCGAACCCAGGACTCTGATGGCACAGCTGGCGCTGCGTACAGCGCCCTTAACCACTGCGCCACCCGGGAGGCCAATTATGAGCAACTCTTGAACGGTTAAACAGTGTGTATCTGTTTGTGTGCGTGTGTTTAAATTTAGCCCAGGCTTTAGTTGTTGTTGCAGTGGTCCGGAAAAAGGGAAACCGCAAGGTCTCCTCATTGCGCAGTTTTTTCCACAATCTGTTCCTAGGGATTTATTCTGGAAGCTTTGTTGGAAAGCTTTGGTAAACTTCTCTGTTCGGTCTGGGAGCAACCGCTCAGAGGCCATTTTCTCCTCAACCCCCGACTATCCCTTTTTGAACATTTCCATTTGCATTCCTTAAGATAAGCCATTTCAGGAGCATGAAGGCTTGCTTTTCTCAGAACAACATTCCTCTCCTCTATTAAAAATACCCAGAGAAGATAGATAGAAGATGGACTACTTGAATAAAGTGGATTCATGTCTATAATTAAAAAGGCTGTTAATAGCAATACAAAAAATACTTCTCACGACACAGTGTTGCTGGTGGACAATGTAGCGGCTTTCATTTGTTTCTATGATATAGGTTAGGCCTAGTATATGATGTAGACCTACCTTATGATATATGGTACTCAATAACACCATGACCCTGGTAGTGGTGTGAATGTTTAACTGTTAAAACAATTAAATAAATAGGGATCCTTAACATTAATTAATCCCCCCCCCCACCCCCAAATGTAAATCACGGTACAGTTATTACAAAACATATTATTTTTGAACTAGACGATAGGCTAGAAACGGGTGCCTGGAGAAGTGGGTATACTCAAATTTTTCAAACGGCCCACTTGGTGAAGGAAAGACGCCCTGTGTAGAAAACCAGGAGACCCATGGGGCGGCGCACAATTGGCCCATCGTCGTCCGGGTTAGAGGAGGGTTTGTCCGGCAGGGATGTCCTTGTCCCATCACGCTCTAGCGACTCCTGTGACGGGCCGGGCGCATGCACACTGTCACGGTCGCCAAGTATATGGTGTTTCCTCCAACACATTGGTGTGGCTGGCTTCCGGGTTAAGCGGGCATTGTGTCAAGAAGCAGTGCGACTTGGTTGGGTTATGTTTCGGAGGACGCATGGCTCTCGACCTTCGCCTCTCCCGAGTCCGTACGGGAGTTGCAGCGATGAGACAAGACTGTAACTACCAATTGGATACCACGAAATTGGGGCGAAAAAGGAGTAAAAAAAATGTAAATCACAGGTTTCAGTTTTTTTTTATACGCATCAGAGGGGATTAAGAAGTGAGTAGATGCGATGCCCACTGAAATAAAAGTGGGTATACAGCATATACCTGCGTATATAGCCTCCATTGCACAACTAGCTATAAAGGCCAGGGAAAAGTTCTGTAATTTAAAAGGTACACTCAGCGATATAAAGTAGATGCAGAAAGTATACAGCATAGTGGGTCAATTTCCGCAACAACTAAGAGTGTTGAAGCGCAAGGCTCAACTTCTCTACTGTTTTGGTACCTGGCTACGCTGTCAACAGTGTGAAGCGAACCTGTGCACATGAGCAGATACAGGTTGTGACTATGTGATAGCGTTGCATCTTGCTCATCTCAATATCCTAGCCTATTCATTGGTTATAGGCACTGCTTTACTGAAGTTACAAGACATTGAAAGAAGAAACAAGAAATTGTGAGACAGCTTTTGATTGCAAATAGATACGCCTAGTGCACGCTTCTGACTCTGTCTGCCTGGTGCCGACATACTGTGCACCCCCCCCCCCCCCTCTCGCTGTCCCTCGCTAACAATGGAAGATGCAAGTTTGATTGTGTTTTTGGAAGGACAGCTCCGTTCCAAAAATACTGAATCTTAGGAGTCGATTCCGCTCTTGACACTCAGAAATGGGAGTCAGCACCGGGAGTCGATGTGTCAGGAGTCGAGGAATCAATTATTTTGTAGTATACCCTCATCACTATGTCATCGTTGTTAACAGTTCTAAAAAAGAGGCCTGTATGGCAATAGAGAGTGATGTGCCCAGCTACGCAGTCTCTGCCTGCCTGGCACACACTGGCCCCACTACGTCTCTCTGCTGCTAGCCCTGCCATCTGTGTGGAGCCTCATCCCTGTGTGTGCATGCTGGTGTGTCCGTGCCCCCGGGCACCATGTCAGAGAGTAAGGCTGTGCGCCAGCTGACAGGGCCGTTCCAGACAGTGGGTTTGCATAGTCGCTGGCTCAGGTCACTGGCCATATATTAACCCTGATGCTTTAGTAGAGAGACCCTAGCAACAACACTGTTTGTTTGTGGGAGCCGGGTTTAGGGTTGGGGTGTGTTTTGGTTTTATGAGTGTGAATTTACCTTAAGTCAATATTGAGGAATGAGGCCGAGGAACGATGATTTCTCATAACATACATTCGTATTATCCTCCGGTTTGTGTATTTTAGGCCGTGAATAAATGTGGCATGTGTATATACAGTACCAGTCAAAAATTTGGACACACCTACTCATTCAAGGGTTTTTCTTTATTTTTACTATTTTCTACATTGTAGAATAATAGTGACGATTTTCAAAACTATGAAATAACACATCATGTAGTAACCCAAAAAACTAAATATGTTTTATATTTGAAATTCTTCAAAGTAGCCACCCTTTGCCTCGATGACAGCTTTGCACGCTCTTGGCGTTCTCTCAACCAGCTTCATGAGGTAGTCACCCGGAATGCATTTCGATTAACAGGTGTGGCTTGTTAAGTTAATTTGTGGAATTGTAGAAAATAGTACAAATAAAGAAAATCCTTGAATGAGTAGATGTGTCCAAACGTTTGACTTAAATTTATAAACATTTATGAATGTGCTTTTCCATAGTAATTCTGTCTAGTCTTTCTCTCCCTCTTTCTGTCTCGCTCCCATCATTATTCTCTTCATCTCTGACCCATCTGTCTTTCTCTGGATTGTGCCACCACTCCCCCTCTCCCTCTCCTCTCCCTTTGGAAATCTTTTTTTTTTTTTGCACCCCATTGTTCGGAGCAGTAGGGGACACTCATTGTGTGTGTGTGTCGAGTAATGCGTGTGAGAAAGTGGGGACAAGGCTGCAGACCTTTTGCGGGCCGCGGTGTGTCGTTCTGCTCAGTGAGCACACCGGTTGGGGCTCTCGCCAAAGTTGAGGTATTAGGGGTAACACGATGCAGCCGGTCTCAGGGGGTCCCCACCACCACCATAACTGCGTACAGACTCAATGTAGCGGTGAGTTGTGCATTAATTGTTACTATCTTGGATTTTAATCATTGGGTAAAATCTGTAGGAGTTTGTTTTTTCTCTTCGTGCATTAGTTTTTTTTCCCCCAAGTCAAAAGTCCAATGCGATGAGTCATTGAGCTCGTTTTCTAGACTATCTTGAATTTGGGTTTCTTTGCCAATTGTGTGGTTGTCTGTGTATAACTAGCGTGATAAAAGCCTTTGTTGTTGTGTGAGGACGGCAAACTCCTTTAATGCTGCTGCAGGTCAGACATGGTTGTGTAATAGTCGCTGGTAAGACTTCTGGAATGTTGTAACAAACTATTTTCAAGTCTCTAGCCTGCGAGAGCATTTCAGTATCTGGGTTATGAGCACACTGCATAGCTTGGTCTCTTTGTTGTTTTGAATGGAATAGGTTAGGGGCAAATCCATGACAACAGAATTACACTGAGACTCAGCTTTTTCACTTATACAAAACAAAAAACAATGTTTTCAAAGTTTAACAAACTATGCAACTCTATGCACAATGACTACTTTGAAGAAATTACACAGTATATTTCACAAAAACACATTTACTGGAAGAACAGTGCAGATGCTAAGTTTGGTAACAGAATTACAGTAAAATCTCCCTCCGTTTATGCGACCATGTTTTCCCAAAACTCTTAAATACTGTTAAATATCTTCTCAAAATGAAGATTCAAAGATGTCTGCAGAAAGAATGAGGTATGAGCTGAACATAACAGTATGCCTGAGGAAGGAAGGAAGGAAGGAAGGAAGGAAGGAAGGAAGGAAGGAAGGAAGGAAGGAAGGAAGGACAGTAGCAGGTGACCCAACTCTGGTACTATGATTTCTCATTGTAGCCAATTCAATTGCAGTAATTCTGTTAGATTTGTTGGTAATTCTGTTACGGATTTGGTAACAAAATTATGAGTTTTAATCACTTAAATAATGTTTTACTAATTACTTGTTACTTCTGTGAACTTTTGTTACCCTCTCTCCTCATGGGGATAGACATGAGAAAATATCTTTAACACAGTGCCTTCAGAAAGTATTCACACCCCTTGACTTTTTCCACATTTTGTTGTGTTATAGCCTGATTTGAAAATGGGTTTAAATTGAGATGTCACTGGCCTACACACAATAGGCCAGTGTGGAATTATTATTATTATTATTTTTTTTTTTTACAAATTAATTAAAATTGAAGTAAATTAGTATTGGAGTCAATTAGTATTCAACCCCGAGCCTAAATGCGTTCAGGAGTAAAAATGTGCTTAATGATGCACTACGCCTTTTTCTAATTGCTAAAATTTGAGGCGGCAGGGTAGCCTAGTGGTTAGAACGTTGGACTAGTAACCGGAAGGTTGCGAGTTCAGACCCCCGAGCTGACAAGGTACAAATCTGTCGTTCTGCCCCTGAACAGGCAGTTAACCCACTGTTCCCAGGCCGTCATTGAAAATAAGAATTTGTTCTTAACTGACTTGCCTGGTTAAATAAAGGTAAAATAAAAATAAAATAAAAAAAATAGTTTGCCTAATTTCAGTTTGTGGCAAAACAAGTAAGTATAGTGTAGAGAATCATTGTACCATCTAAACCATTGTGAAATATATTTTCCATAACAAAGCTGGTGTACAAAACTGAAAGTAAAAGACGCAAAAATGAAACTTAAGAACAAGAAGCATAGAAATAGCACACACAGAGCAGATCTTAGAGTTTCTTTGAATGAGAAGGACAGAACTTTAACTCATCTTTCTACGTGAATTTGGTTGGGTTGCCAAAAAAGTTACATATTGCAGTTTTAACAAGTCACATAAGTTGCATGGACTCACTCTTTGCAAAAATAGTGCTTAACATTATTTTTGAATGACTACCTAAAAAAAAATTCAAAAACAGGCATTGAATTTGTGGTGAAGTTATTAATTACACTTTGGATGGTGTATCAATACACCCAGTCACTACAAAGATGCAGGCGTCCTTCATAACTTAGATGCCAGAGAGGAAGGAAACCGCTCAGGGACTTCACGATGAGGCCAATGGTGACTTTAAAACAGTTAGAGATGAATGACTGTGATAGGAGAAAACTGAGGATAGATCACCAACATTGTAGTTATCCACAATACTAACCTAAATGACAAAGTGAAAAGGAGGCCTGTACAGAATAAAAAGTATTCCAAAACATGCATCCTGTTTGCAATAAGGCACTAAAGTAAAACTGCAAATAATGTGGCAATGAAATTAACTTCATGTTCTGAATACAAAGTGTTATGTTTGGGGCAAAATCAACACATCACTGAGTACCACTCTTCATATTTTTAAGCATGGTGGTGGCTGCATCATGTTATGGGTATGCTTGCCATCGGCAAGGACAAGGGAGTTTTTGTGAGATCAAAAGAAACAGAATTGAGATAAGCACAGGCACAATCCTAGAGGAAACCTGGTTCAGTCTGCTTTCAACAGACACTGGGAGACAAATTCGCCTTTCAGCAGGACAATAGCCTAAAACACAAGGCCAAATAAACACTGGAGATGCTTACCCAAGACAACGTTGAATGTTCCTGAGTGGCCTAATTACAGTTTTTACTTAAATCAGCTTGAAAATATATGGTTAGACTTGAAAATGGTGGTCCAGCAATGAACAAACAACTTTGATAGAGCTTGAAGAATTTTCTTAATAATAATGTACAAATATTGTACAATCCAGATGTGAAAAGTTGTTCTAGATTTACCCAGAAAGACTCACAGCTGTAATCATTGCCAAAGGTGATTCTAACGTGTTTTGACTCGTGAATAGTTATGTTAAAGAGATTTGTATTTATTTTTTTACTTTGTAATTATGGGGTATTGTGTGTAGATGAGTGATGGAGAAAAAAATCTATTTAATCCATGTTGAATTCAAGCTGTAACACAACAAAGTGTGGAATAAATCCAGGGTTATGAATACTTTCTGAAGGCACTGTATGTGGGTTTTTGGTAACATAATTACAAGTTACAAGGCAAATTTACAGAAGGCAAATAATTTCTCCAAAACAAAGTATAAGTGGTGATATTAGCTGGCAGGGATCTTTACTTCAACATTATTGTTGTTTTGATGAATTGTAATGCCTATTTTCTGGTAGGTGTTTTCTAAGAAGCTTTTTCAATCTGTTTGAACAAAAATCAAAGCCATTTAATTCATTTGTATCTATGCCTTCATTTCCCCAAAATATAGACTCAGCTTTATTTTGTCACATAATTTGATATGCTCCTATGAACTTCATATGTTGGTGCTTTTACATGGAAATTACCTTAGGCTGTTTCACAGAGGAAGCTACTGTGTTAGCTTATGCTTTGCTTATCTGTTCAGTTAGACTGTCTGTGTTTGGTTTGAGTTGTTGCTTGGGGCAAAAGTCCCTGCTGGATTTTTTATGTGGGGCTGTCCGTGAACTTTCTCTCTCTCGCTCTGACTGTTGAAGTGTGGGAAGAACACAAAGTATGTCTGAGTTAGAAAGTGTGTGTGTGCGCGTGCGCGCGGAGTCCTGCATTTGTATGTCTCTGTCTGCTTCTGGGTCTGTTTGTGTGCTCCGTCTGCCAGGGTCACGTGGGGGGAGGGGAAGGTCAGGTTGTCCTGCCCTGTCTCCAAACAAAGATTGCTCTGTCTACCTCGACACTGTTGTGAACTCTTCTGGGAAAAGAGCTCCGTCGTCTCGGAATCAATAGAGCCTCTGAGCTGACCAATAACTCTACTCATTTTACTACACACGCACACGTGGTGCGCTATGGTGATAATATTCAAACATGACATAAGACTGGAAGCAGCCAGTCTGATGACAGTATAAGTTGTCATCAATGACATCATACCTGTCATAATACTTGAGATGTCTTGCATATCATCGATGATGTGGTACTTAAAATAGTTCCTGTTTGGCTTTTCTATTGAGTAGGATATCATATGTGCCTACTTTTAAGAGTTGTTACGAATACTAAGGGTATGTTTCAAAATAATTTTCACAATATTGGTCCCAAATATATAGCTTGGCGAAATGGACAAAAAGTTAAATAGAGATAAATGTAACTATTTTACTCTAAAGGTAAATCCATCAATAAAATAAATATATGCAGCAGGATTTATTTTTATTCCAAGTAAGACAACTGAGATGGTATGCTATGTTATAAAAAGTGAGCTATTTCAACATATCCCGGGAATGCATCATTGATATGTTGATGTGCAACCTGTCAAAATAGGATCCAGAATGATCAAATTCTTTTTGGGGCTCTTCAGAGATTAATTTGCAGACCACTTTGTGCATGGGCCTATTGGCATAGGCTATATTAGCCTATTTACCACCTGAGAAAGTGGGAACTCAAAACACTTAGAAATGTACTAATTCTAAGCTCTTGTTGCTAGATAGCCATGTATGCTAATTGATTAATTTATCAGTAAATGTAATGTCCTACAAAACATTCCAGCGCCAGGCCTAAGCTACTTGATGTGGGCCTATTCAGTGCAAATGGCATGTTCCACTCAGCTCTGCGGGCACATCAAAATCATACTACGTAGCCTACTCCGGTTGGAAAGTGGTGCCATGAACTCAATATTGAGAGGTGAGAAATAAATGATATACTCAGACAGCTGTGACACTCTCCTTCCTCTATGTAACAAGAAAATAGTATTTTTCTTGCAATTGCATTTTGAGTAATGGTCATATGCTTGTGTTTATCAGAATGCATCTCTCCCTCCTCCGTGCGCACAGTCGTGAGAAGGCAGCCCACAGTGAAACGGGGACAGGCGGATACTTTCATAGCAGGAATCAACATAATGCATAGGCTATTACTGTTGACCAAAGATAATGGTTTTAGAACAAAAAAATTGTCAGGAACATTGTTTAGCAAAATCACGGAATATTACTGACCTAAGCCAAATGCTTCGGTAGGAGGAGGGCAATGTCGGTGTCGGTAATTTTTTGCTTTATCATCACAGCTCTACCCAAACATACTTACTAGGAGCCAAGCAAGGAAGTACTACATTAGTGAATGAAAAATAACTCAATTGAATTATATAGCAGTCCCCTTTTAGCCAAAGGTAAGTTATAGAGGACCTTATCATGTAAATACCTAGTAACAACATCTGCAGATATTTTTTATTTTGTATTTTGTATTACCAGAGACAGGATGATTGACTTGAAGGTATGTGGTAAGTACATGGTAATAAATAAATACAATATACCATAGATGTTTTTACTTGGTATTTACATAATGGGTACCTCAATACTAACTCAACAAAGTACTGAGTATCAGGTCTGAATACTTATGTAAATGTAATATTTCCGTTTTTATTTTTGACAAATTTGCAAACATTTCTACAAACCAGTTTTTGCTTTGTCATTATGTGGTATTGTGTGTAGATTGATGAGAAGAAAATAAAACGTTTAATCAATTTTAGAACAAGGCTGTAACGTAACAATGTGGAAAAGTCACGGGGTCTGAATACTTTCCGAATGCACTGTAGACCTATGCAAGTTGCTTTTCGTAACATCGGACTAAGTTGTCTTCAATTACCATGGTCCCAAACACCCTTTCCCAATAAACTGCAATGTACATATCCTCCTATCTGTCCTCTTGGGTTCTTCAAATTTCTATGAATGGAGTTTCTCGCACATCCAATATAATAACCGGCGCTAGACTAAAATAAGGTCCAATACATAGTATCCTCTCACTTGATGATATGTTGATGAAGCTTAGGTGATACAATCATCAAGTATTCCACTCTTCCACTAGCTCTAACCTCTCCCTTCTCTCTCCAGCCCAGTTGGAGTTTGTGCAGATCCTGGTGATCGTGGTGGTGATGATGGTGATGGTGGTGGTGATCACATGCCTGCTCAACCACTACCGCCTGTCAGCACGCTCCTTCATCTCCAGGCACAGCCAGGCTCGCAGGCGCCAACTACCGCTGGCCTCAGTAAGTACTCTACACTGACCAGGACGTAGACTACTTTACAGCCTCCACATAGACCAGGGTGGGAAGTCTACTTTACAGCCTCCACACAGACCAGGGTGGGGAGTCTACTTTACAGCCTCCACACAGACAAGGGTGTAGACTATTTTACAGCCCCTATAACTACTTGATAATTACATCTCACTGACCAGGGAATATACTTTACTTGACAGCCGCCACACAGACCAGTATGCAGCCTTAACCAGTGCTTCCCAAACTGTGGGCTGGGACCCACTTGTGGGTCAAGGCAGGGAAAGAGATAAAGGTCGCGGGATACACATTTTGGTGCATTGCACATTTTCCGGATGGACACAACACTTTCAGTGTCAACTTAAAGCTGCAATATGTAACTTTTTGGGCGACCTGGCCAAATTCACATAGAAATGTGTATTATAGATCTGTCATTCTCATTGAAAGCCAGTCTAAGAAGCTGTAGATCTGTTCTGTGTGTGCTACTTCTATGCTTTTGGTTTTCTACACCAGCTTTAAACAGCTGAAAATACAGTATTTTTGGTTGTGGAAAATATATTTCACAGCGGTTTAGATTGTGCAATGATTCTTTACACTATCTTACATGTTTTGTCACATAAACTAAAATTAGGCGAACTATTACATTTTTTGCAACCAGGAAATGGCAGTACTGTTTCTGCATAGTGCATATTTAAATAACTATACCAGATATATAGTATGCAGAAAAGATAATATACATTTGAAGTCGGAAGTTTAAATACACAAATTTCTTGTTAACAAACTATAGTTTTGGCAAGTCGATTAGAACATCTACTTTGTGCATGACACAAGTAATTTTTCCAACAATTGTTTAGACAGATTATTTCACTTATAATTCACCGTATCACAATTCCAGTGGGTAAGACGTTTACATACACTAAGTTGACAGTGCCTTTCAACAGCTTGGAAAATTCCAGAAAATTGTCATGCTTTAGAAGCTTCTGATAGAAGCTGTACCTGTGGATGTATGGAGTTGTACCTGTGGATGTATTTCAAGGCCTACCCTCAAACTCAGTGGCTCTTTGCTTGACATCATGAGAAAATCAAAATAAATCAGCCATGACCTCAGAAAAAAAATTGTAGACCTCCACAAGTCTGGTTCATCCGTGGGAGCAATTTCCAAACGCCTGAAAGTACCACGTTCATCTGTACAAACAATAGTACGTAAGTATAAACACCATGGGACCACGCAGCCATCATACTGCTCAGGAAGGAGATGCATTCTGTCTCCTAGAGATGAACGTACTTTGGTGCGAAAAGTGCAAATCAATCCCAGAACAACAGCAAAGGATCTTGTGAAGATGCTGGAGGAAACTGGTGCAAAAGTATCTGTATCCACAGTAAAACAAGTCTTATATCAACATAACCTGAAAGGCCGCACAGCAAGGAAGAAGCCACTGCTCCAAAACCCGCCATAAAAAAGCCAGACTACGGTTTGCAACTGCACATGGGGACAAAAATTTTACTTTTTGGAGAAATGTCCTCTGGTCTGATGAAACAAAAATAGAACTGTTTGGCCATAATTACCATCATTATGTTTGGAGGAAAAAGGGGTAGTCTTGCAAGCCGAAGAACACCATTCCAACCATGAAGCACGGGGGTGGCAGCATCATGTTGTGGGGGTGCTTTGCTGATTGAGGGACTGGTGTACTTCACAAAATAGATGGCATCATGAGGAATGAACATTTCGTGAATATATTGAAGCAACATCTCAAGACATCAGTCAGGAAGTTAAAGCTTGGTCGTAAATGGGTCTAACTGACCTAAGACAAGGAATATTTACTGGGAATAAATGTCAGGAATTGTGAAAAACTGAGTTTAAATGTATTTGGCTAAAGTGTGTGTAAACTTCCGACTTCAACTGTATACTCGGTATATAATATACTGAGTATACCAAACATTAGGACCACCTTAATATTGAGTTGTACCCCCCCCCCCCTTTTGCCCAGCAACTCCACTCTCACTTGTCTCCAATTCCACATCCCAACCCTCAGCTTCCTTCAGCCCATCCCACCGATCTCTGCTGGCCACCCTCTTTTGATTTCTACGCACCATATATCTTTCAACTATGCTGTAGTGTTTTAACATACAATTTGAATCTATTAAATCGAACAGAATCCACAGATTATGAGTTGAAGATAAATATTTTAACTAAGAGTATTAGTATATTAGTGATTGACTGACCAGGTCTCTCCAGATCTCCCTACAATACTATTTCTAGGGTCAATTTTCGATCAATGTTATGCATTTTCAGCCATTCCTGAACCGGAGACCAGAAACAGGCTACCTGAGGGCAATACCAAAACAAATGGTCTATTGATTCTGTATCCTTACAACAAAATCTGCAGCGCTGCAATGATTGCAAGCCACAAATATTCAAAATTTTGTTGGTGGCAAAAAATTCTGTACAATAATTTTACAACAAAATCTGCAGCGCTGCAATGATTGCATGCCCCAAATGTTCAACATTTTGTTGGTGGCAAGAATTCTGTATAATAATTTTAGCTGGAAAGCACGATGTCTTGAATCTTGTTTTTATTTAACCTTGATTTCAACAGGGAGTCACATTGAGATTAAACATATTTTACAAGAGAGCCCTGTACACATTACAATAAAAACAGAATATTAAAACATACACGTGTATAAAACAGTATAATTCAGCACACAATTAACAAAAATAAACATTTAATAAAAGCAATCACATTCAACTACATAGAGGTTCTCAATCAATAATTTCAACTACCTGAGTGGCACCAGTACATCTAGCTGCAGTGAACTCTGCACAAATTAGGTGCAAAAAACTAAATGCGGATTTTCCTATGTCTGTGGAGACTGAAGGGATCTCTAGTGTTATCCATTCCTGTGAACGGGTTTGGTAACTTATTATTCTTATTTTAATTAATGAAGTTACATATGGAGGGAGTTTCTGTAAGATTACTTTGTAAATAAGTAAATGAGAATTCAGCTCTCTTCTTACAGACATTGAGGCCCATCCCACATTTGTATACAGACTACAATGATGAGTCCTGAAATTGTCCCTGTGATAAAACAAATTGCACAATGGTAAACTGCGGTTTTAAAAGAGAGGTTGCCGTATGCATGTAAACAATTTCACCAAAATCCAATACAGGGAGAAGCGTTGCTTTAACAATATTTCTCCTATTTTTAATACTAAGGCATGATTTATTTCAATATAAAAAAATTATCTTGGAACTTAGCTTCTTAGTCAGATTTGTTATATGTGTTAGGAAGGATAACTTGTCATCAATCCAGACACCTAGGTACTTATATTGAGAAACAAGCTCAATTTGGGCTCCATTTATAGCACAAATATGCAGGTTCTCAAGGTCAACATTTCGTGACCTAGAGAGCAGCATGAGCGTGGTTTTTACTTGTATTTCTGAATTGAATCAAAGTCATGCTGAAGTTCACAAATGGCCTGCTGCACTGAGAAGGCACAGGAATACAAAACTGTGTCATCTGCACAGAGATGAATGCTAAAATAACTAACAAAGTGAACAATAATGCACCCAAAATTGAACCCTGGCGAAAACCTTTTTGAATCTCAAGAAATTCTGATTTAACCCCACCTATCAAGAATGCCTGAGTTCTGTCGCTAGGATAATTCTGAAACCATAAACAGGCTGTATATCCCAGGCCTACTCTTGATAATTTCTTCAGCAAAACAGAATGATCAACAGTGTCGAACGCCTTTGACAGATCAATAAACAAGGCAGCCCAGCTCTTTTTAACATCCAAGGCATTGACAAGATCATTAGCAACTAGCGTGGTTGCTGTGTTAGTACTATGCCCAGGCCTAAACCCTGATTGGTTTATATTAAGAATACAATTATCAGATAAAAAGGATGAAGTTGTACATTAACCAAGGATTCAATAATTTTAGCTTAACAAGGTAGTCTTGAAATGGGGCGATAGTTTTCAAGATCATTTGCATCACCACCCTTATGGAGTGGCAGAACATGTGGATTTCCAAGCTTTTGGAATACTTCCTGATAATGTTAAATTGAAAATGTGGGCTACTGAGCCAGCAATAAGGGGTGCTGCACATATAAGCAGACCAGGATCCAAATGATTAGCCCCTGTGGATTTTTTGGGGTATAATGTTAACAAAAAAAACTCCTGACTAGCATTTTCAGTATCATTCAATAGATTTTCACCATCTACATCCAAACTACTCTTTTCAAGAGCTGGCTTTGAAATATATTCAAATATAAATATAAAATGGCGATTAAATGCATTAATGATATCAATTTAGTCAGTAATAGGGCCAGAATCTAAATTAATTTATTGGGGGAGAGAAGAGGGGATACAACCCTTCAGTCATTTAACAGCTTTTTAAAATTTTGCTGGGTTCCCGGTACATTCAGATAGTATATTAACATAATAATCTGATTTTGCTTTTTTAACTAGTTTTACACAGATTTCTCAACCGCCTAAAAGACTGCCAGTCTGTGTCTGGGAGTCTGTGAATCTAGCTTTGGGCCAGGCAGCATCTCTGTTGTGTATGACTTCAGATAGCTCTGGACTGAACCAAGGGCAAGATTCAATTTTTTTAAAGGGAGCATGTTAATCTACAATACAATTGAAAACATTTGAGAAGTGGTTGAAAACATTTGAGAAGTGGTTAAGAGACAACTCTGGGTCAGGTATAGATGCAATACAATCAAAGTCACCAAAATAAAGGTCACAAAAAAGGCCTGTTCATTAAAATGTTTAAAATTGAAATTGTTGATAAAACAAGGTTTGGATCCATATATCCCTGACATATGCAATAGGACAGTGGTCACTAATATCCCAAGCAAATACCCCACTCCCAGCGTATTTCTCTGCAGTGTTTGTAAATATGAGGTCAAACAAAGTCAACTTTGTAGGGTCCTTTAAGTTTGGATGAGTGGGCTTTGTAATCAGCTGGGTCAAATTTAGATTAGTACAAAAATCATTTAGACAATCAGCATCCTGCGTTCTCCATGCAAGATTAAAATCTCCAGCAATCAACACCTCCGGTGTAATAGAAATGGCAATTAAGTCGGTGAGTTTGTTTAGTACACATTTTTTGGCGGAAGGTGGATGATAGATTCCTATAACTGTTTTTCTTGAGTTGAAACACAACTGCAGATTTAAAGCCAACAATTCAAATTGTTTAGGACTGGAAGTAGCCTTTAACAGAGACACACAAATAAGATTATTTGTGTAAATAGCAACACCACCACCTTTGCCTTTCCTATCATCCCTAAACACATTGTAACCATCCATAGCAACATCATACACTGCTCAAAAAATAAAGGGAACACTTAAACAACACAATGTAACTCCAAGTCCATCACACTTCTGTGAAATCAAACTGTCCACTTAGGAAGCAACACTGATTGACAATAAATTTCACATGCTGTTGTGCAAATGGAATAGAAAACAGGTGGAAATTATAGGCAATTAGCAAGACACCCCCAATAAAGGAGTGGTTCTGCAGGTGGTGACCACAGACCACTTCGCAGTTCCTGTGCTTCCTGGCTGATGTTTTGGTCACTTTTGAATGCTGCCGGTGCTTTTACTCTAGTGGTAGCATGAGACGGAGTCTACAACCCACACAAGTGGCTCAGGTAGTGCAGCTCATCCAGGATGGCACATCAATGCGAGCTGTGGCAAGAAGGTTTGCTGTGTCTGTCAGCGTAGTGTCCAGAGCATGGAGGCGCTAACAGGAGACAGGCCAGTACATCAGGAGACGTGGAGGAGGCCGTAGGAGGGCAACAACCCAGCAGCAGGACCGCTACCTCCGCCTTTGTGCAAGGAGGAGCAGGAGGAGCACTGCCAGAGCCCTGCAAAATGACCTCCAGCAGGCCACAAATGTGCATGTGTCTGCTCAAACGGTCAGAAACAGACTCCAACACCGTGCAGGACATTTGGCATTTGCCAGAGAACACCAAGATTGGCAAATCTTGCCCAACACCGTGCAGGACGTTTGGCATTTGCCAGAGAACACCAAGATTGGCAAATTCGCCACTGGCGCCCTGTGCTCTTCACAGATGAAAGCAGGTTCACACTGGGCACATGTGACAGACGTGACAGAGTCTGGAGACGCCGTGGAGAACGTTCTGCTGCCTGCAACATCCTCCAGCATGACTGGTTTGGCGGTGGGTCAGTCATGGTGTGAGGTGGCATTTCTTTGGGGGGCCGCACAACCCTCCATGTGCTCGCCATAGGTAGCCTGACTGCCATTAGGTACCGAGATGAGATCCTCAGACCCCTTGTGAGACCATATGCTGGTGCGGTTGGCCCTGGGTTCCTCCTAATGCAAGACAATGCTAGACCTCATGTGGCAGGAATGTGTCAGCAGTTCCTGCAAGAGGAAGGCATTGATGCTATGGACTGGCCCGCCTGTTCCCCAGACCTGAATCCAATTGAGCACATCTGGGACATCATGTCTCACTCCATCTACCAACGCCACGTTGCACCACAGACTGTCCAGGAGTTGGCTGATGCTTTAGTCCAGGTCTGGGAGGAGATCCCTCAGGAGACCATCCGCCACCTCATCAGGAGCATGCCCAGGCGTTGTAGGGAGGTCATACAGGCACGTGGAGGCCACACACACTACTGAGCCTCATTGTGACTTGTTTTAAGGACATTACATCAAAGTCAGATCAGCCTGTAGTGTGGTTTTCCACTTTAATTTTGAGTGTGACTCCAAATCCAGACCTCCATGGGTTGATAAATTTGATTTCCATTGATCATTTTTGTGTGATTTTGTTGTCAGCACATTCAACTATGTAATGAAAAAAGTATTTAATAAGAATATTTCATTCATTCGATGTGGATGTGTTATTTTAGTGTCCCCTTTATTTTTTGGAGCAGTGTATATCAACTCATACACCCTGTACCATGGAATCGGTACATCAAAAATCTCTTCCCAACTATTTAGCAATCCTTATGGCACAGCTGTCAACATCCTTGTCCTCAAATGAAACTGGTATTCCTATCTATTTATGCTATTTTTATTCCTCTGCCTGTTTTGATCCTTTATATTGGGCAGACAGACCAGTTCTAATCAAATGTTATTTGTCACATGAGCCGAATACAACATTACCATGAAATGCTTACATGCAAGCCCCTAACCGACAATGCAGTTCAAGAAATAGAGTTAAAACATTGAATCAATCCAAAAATAACACAATAAATGTACAAAACAATAATGACGCTATATACAGGGGGTACCGGTACCTAATCATTGCAGGGGTACGGGTTAGTTGATGTAATTTGTAAAGTGACTATGCATAGATAATAAACAGTGAGTAGCAGCAGTGTGAAAACAAAGGGGGTGGTCAATGTAAATAGTCCGGCTGGCCATTTGATTCGTTGTTCAACAGTCTTATGGCTTGGGCGCAGAAGCTGTTAAGGAGCCTTTTGGTCCTAGACTTGGTGCTCCGGTACCGCTTGCCGTGTGGTAGCAGAGAGGACAGTCTATGACTTGGGTGACTGGAGTCTTGGACCATTTTTTGGGCCTTCCTCTGACACCGCCTAGTATATAGGTCCTGGATGTCAGGAAGCTTGGCCCCAGTGATATACTGGGCCGTACGCACTACCCTCTCTAGCGCCTTACGGTCAGATACCAAGCAGTTGCCATACCAGGCACTCACAGACAATATCTTTGCAGTTTTGGAAACGTCAGTGTTTTCTTTCCAAAGCTGTCAATTATATGCATAGTCGAGCATCTTTTCGTGACAAAATATCTTGTTTAAAACGGGAACGTTTTTCATCCAAAAATTTAAATAGTGTCCCCTATATCCAAGAAGTTAACTTAATCCTGTATTGACACTTTGCTTGTTTGATGGTTCGTCTGAGGGCATAGCGGGATATCTTATAAGCGTCCGGATTAGTGTCCCGCTCCTTGAAAGCATCAGCTCTCGCCTTTAGCTCGATGCGGATGTTGCCTGTAATCCATGGCTTCTGGTTGGGATTTGTAGGTACGGTCACTGGGGGGACGATGTTGTCAATGCACTTATTGATGAAGCCGATGACTGAGGTGGTATACTCCTCGATGCCTTTGGATGAATCCCGGAATGTATTAGTCTGTGCTAGCAAAACAGTCCTGTAGCGTAACATCCGCGTCATCTGACCACTTCAGAATTGAACGATTCACAGGTACTTCCTGCTTTAGTTTTTGCTTGTAAACAGGAATCAAGAGGATATAATTATGGTCAGATTTGCCAAATGGAGGACGAGGGAGAGCTTTGTATGCTTCCCTGTGTGTGGAGTAAAGGTTGTCTACAGTTTTTTTTTCTCATCTGGTTGCACATGTGTCATGCTGTTAGAAATGAGTTAAGTTTGCCTGCATTAAAGTCCCCAGCCACTAGGAGCGCCGCTTCTGGATCAGCATTCCCCTACCTCCTCCCGCTGGCACCTGCCTAGTTTTGGGGTAATGATGTAATCAATTGGTTGTAATCTTGGATTGAGCAGACCTTCCCATACAATTCTAATAACTCCATGAAAGACATAACTCTACCATTCCAATTTACAATATCATTTAAAAACAAAAACCCTTTTCAAACATTCATAAACAAAGGTCTTTTATCAACCAGCACATTTGAGGTCAGCCATAATATTTGTTGTAATATTTGTTCTATCTTTTCAAGGGAATTAATTTGGAATTGTAGCCAGCTCTGTGATGCTTGTTTGAAAAAGAGATACTTTGAAAAATGTTTCATTTTCAATTAATCGAAAATGAGACGTGGCAATCTGCACCAAGACAAAAAGGCAATTTTTAAACAATAGATGAGTTTTTCTTAGTAATATACCAATTAGGGTTCAAGTAAAACTTTTGTATAAGTGAAGCTTTTAGAAAGAGGTTTAGTGCTTTTATATTTAATAATCTCAACCCACTCAGTTCATATTCATTATATAGATAAGGTACACTTTATTTTGCCTGGTTTAGCATCCCAGATAAAGCGTAATATATTTTGCTCATATGATTTGAAAAATGAATCACCAGGAGTAGGCAGCGCCATAGGTAAGTGAGTAAACTAAGATATGACTAAGGAGTTAATCAGGGCAATATTTCCATAAATAGAGAGGTGTATATACAGTGGGGCAAAAAAAATATTTAGTCAGCCACCAATTGTACAAGTTCTCCCACTTAAAAAGATGAGAGAGGTCTGTCATTTTCATCATAGGTACACTTCAACTATGACAGACAAAATGAGAAAGAAAATCACATTGTAGGATTTTTAATGAATTTATTTGAAAATTATGGTGGAAAATAAGTATTTGGTCAATAACAAAAGTTTATCTCAATACTTTGTTATATACCCTTTGTTGGCAATGACAGAGGTCAAACGTTTTCTGTAAGTCTTCACAAGGTGTTCACACACTGTTGCTGGTATTTTGGCCCATTCCTCCATGCAGATCTCCTCTAGAGCAGTGATGTTTTGGGGCTGTTGCTGGGCAACACAGACTTTCAACTCCCTCCAAAGATTTTCTATGGGGTTGAGATCTGGAGACTGGCTAGGCCACTCCAGGACCTTGAAATGCTTCTTACGAAGCCACTCCTTCGTTGCCCGGGCGGTGTGTTTGGGATCATTGTCATGCTGAAAGACCCAGCCACGTTTCATCTACAATGCCCTTGCTGATGGAAGGAGGTTTTCACTCAAAATCTCACGATACATGGCCCATTTCATTCTTTCCTTTACACGGATCAGTCGTCCTGGTCCCTTTGCAGAAAAACAGCCCCAAAGCATGATGTTTCCACCGCCATGCTTCACAGTAGGTATGGTGTTCTTTGGATGCAACTCAGCATTCTTTGTCATCCAAACACGATGAGTTGAGTTTTTACCAAAAAGTTCTATTTTGGTTTCATCTGACCATATGACATTCTCCCAATCTTCTTCTGGATCATCCAAATGCTCTCTAGCAAACTTCAGACGGGCCTGGACATGTACTGGCTTAAGCAGGGGGACACGTCTGGCACTGCAGGATTTGAGTCCCTGGCGCCATAGTGTGTTACTGATGGTAGGCTTTGTTACTTTGGTCCCAGCTCTCTGCAGGTCATTCACTAGGTCCCCCCGTGTGGTTCTGTTTTTTTTGCTCACCGTACTTGTGATCATTTTGACCCCACGGGGTGAGATCTTGCGTGGAGCCAGAAATCTTGCTTGTTTGTAGATGACCAAATACTTATTTTCCACCATAATTTGCAAATAAATTCATTAAAAACCCTACAATGTGAATTTCTGGATTTTTTTTCTTCTAATTTTGTCTGTCATAGTTGAAGTGTACCTATGCTGAAAATTACAAGCCTCTTTCATCTTTTTAAGTGGGAGAACTTGCACAATTGGTGGCTGACTAAATACTTGTTTGCCCCACTGTACCTCTCCATAATTGCAGGATCTTGCAAGTTTTCTATTGAAATTCATTGTAGAGAGCTCATTTATATCTATCTATGGATACCAAGTGTGTCTACTTCACCGTCAGCTCATTTTATAGGTAAACTGCAGGGTAATGTAAAAAAATTTAAAGATCCAATGCGTAATATTGTACTCTTATCGTAATTAGGTTTTATTCCAAAGAGTCCAGAAAAATCTAGATCTTCAATGAGACATTGCAGTGATCTAGCTTGCGGACTTAATATAAAACCTGAGTCATTGGCATACATGGACACCTTTTTGTTTTTAAGCCTTTGATTTCTAATCCTCTAATTTATTATTATTATTTTTTTCACCTTTTTATTTAACCAGGTAGGCTAGTTGAGAACAAGTTCTCCTTTACAACTGCGACCTGGCCAAGATAAAGCAAAGCAATGCGACACAAACCACACAGAGTTACATATGGAATAAACAAACATAGTCAATAATACAATAGAAAAAGTCTATATACAGTGTGTGCAAATAAGGTAGGATAAGGGAGGTAACGCAATAAATAGGCCATAGTGGCGAAAAAATTACAATATAGCAATTAAACACTGGAGTGATAGATGTGCAGAAGATGAGTGTGCAGGTAGATACTGGGGTGCAAAGGAGCAAAATAAATTAAATAAATAACAGTATGGGGATGGGCTATTTAGATGGGCTATGTACAGGTGCGGTGATCTGTGAGCTGCTCTGACAGCTGGTGCTTAAAGCTAGTGAGGGAGATATGAGTCTCCAACTTCAGTGATTTTTGCAGTTCGTTCTAGTCATTGGTAGCAGAGAACTGGAAGAAAAGGCGGCCAAATGAGGAATTGGCTTTGGGGATGACCAGTGAAATATACCTGCTGGAGCGCGTGCTACGGGTGGGTGCTGCTATGGTGACCAGTGAGCTGAGATAAGGCGGGGCTTTACCTAGCAAATAATCATAGATGACCTGGAGCCAGTGGGTTTGGCAACGAATATGAAGCGAGGGTCAGCCAATGACAGCATACAGGTCGCATTGGTGGGTAGTTTTTCGGGCTTTGGTGACAACGGATGGCACTGTGATAGACTGCATCCAATTTGCTTAGTAGAGTGTTGGAGGCTATTTTGTAAATTACATCGCCAAAGTCAAGGATCGGTAGGATAGTCAGTTTTACGAGGGTATGTTTGGCAGCATGAGTGAAATATGCTTTTTGCGAAATAGAAGCCGATTCTAGATTTAATTTTGGATTGGAAATGCTTTATGTCAGTCTGGAAGGAGAGTTTACAGTCTGACCAGACACCTAGGTATTTTGTAGTTGCCCACATATTCTAAGTCAGAACTGTCCAGAGTAGTGATGCTGGGTGGGTGGGCAGGTGTGGGCAGCGATCAGTTGAAGAGCATGCATTTAGTTTTACTTGCGTTTAAGAGCGGTTGGAGGCCATGGAAGGAGAGTTGTTGTTATTTGATCTGATTTTATTAACTAGCATTTCGATAGCCATAACGAATAGATATGGTGACAGCGGACACCCTTGTTTAACTGCTCTTGACAATTCAAAACTCTCCGAGAAGTAGCTGGTATTTACTATTTTACATCTGGGGTTGTTATACATTACTTTTACCCATTTATATAAGAGAATCACCAACATTGGAAAAATCCAGGCATTTATAAATACATTCTGTTCTTACTTTATCAAAGGCCTTTTCAAAATCCACTAACACCTGGCCTGACTTCTTAGATGTTTCATGTTGTTCTTTTATCTCTAGTAGTTGTCGTATATTATCTCCAATGTATTGTCCGTGTAGAAAACCGGTCTAATCAGGATGAACAATACCTGGTAAAAAACTTTTTTTAAATTCTGAGTGCTATGCATTTCACTAGTATTTTTGCATCAACATTGCAGGGTAAAAGTCCTCCTTTTTTTAAATAGACTGGATCTTTATATTTGCCATCTGGGTCTTGTTTTAATAATAGTGAAATCAGACCTTTCTGCTGAGTACCTAACAGACTACCATTTCTATAGGAGTAGTTAAAACAAGCTAACAATGAAGCTTTGAGAATATAAAAAAAGGCTTGATATACAGTGCCTTGCGAAAGTATTCGGCCCCCTTGAACTTTGCGACCTTTTCCCACATTTCAGGCTTCAAACATAAAGATATAAAACTGTATTTTTGTGTGAAGAATCAACAAGTGGGACACAATCATGAAGTGGAACGACATTTATTGGATATTTCAAACTTTTTTAACAAATAGAAAACTGAAAAATTGGGCGTGCAAAATTATTCAGCCCCTTTACTTTCAGTGCAGCAAACTCTCTCCAGAAGTTCAGTGAGGATCTCTGAATGATCTAATGTTGACCTAAATGACTAATAATGATAAATACAATCCACCTGTGTGTAATCAAGTCTCCGTATAAATGCACCTGCACTGTGATAGTCTCAGAGGTCCGTTAAAAGCGCAGAGAGCATCATGAAGAACAAAGAACACACCAGGCAGGTCCGAGATACTGTTGTGAAGAAGTTTAAAGCCGGATTTGGATACAAAAAGATTTCCCAAGCTTTAAACATCCCAAGGAGCACTGTGCAAGCGATAATATTGAAATGGAAGGAGTATCAGACCACTGCAAATCTACCAAGACCTGGCCGTCCCTCTAAACCTTCAGCTCATACAAGGAGAAGACTGATCAGAGATGCAGCCAAGAGGCCCATGATCACTCTGGATGAACTGCAGAGATCTACAGCTGAGGTGGGCGACTCTGTCCATAGGACAAATCTGGCCTTTATGGAAGAGTGGCAAGAAGAAAGCCATTTCTTAAAGATATCCATAAAAAGTGTTGTTTAAAGTTTGCCACAAGCCACCTGGGAGACACACCAAACATGTGGAAGAAGGTGCTCTGGTCAGATGAAACCAAAATTGAACTTTTTGGCAACAATACAAAACGTTATGTTTGGCGTAAAAGCAACACAGCTCATCACCCTGAACACACCATCCCCACTGTCAAACATGGTGGTGGCAGCATCATGGTTTGGGCCTGCTTTTCTTCAGCAGGGACAGGGAAGATGGTTAAAATTGATGGGAAGATGGATGGAGCCAAATACAGGACCATTCTGGAAGAAAACCTGATGGTCTGCAAAAGACCTGAGACTGGGACGGAGATTTGTCTTCCAACAAGACAATGATCCAAAACATAAAGCAAAATCTACAATGGAATGGTTCAAAAATAAACATATCCAGGTGTTAGAATGGCCAAGTCAAAGTCCAGACCTGAATCCAATCGAGAATCTGTGGAAAGAACTGAAAACTGCTGTTCACAAATGCTCTCCATCCAACCTCACTGAGCTCGAGCTGTTTTGCAAGGAGGAATGGGAAAAAATTTCAGTCTCTCGATGTGCAAAACTGATAGAGACATACCCCAAGCGACTTACAGCTGTAATCGCAGCAAAAGGTGGCGCTACAAAGTATTAACTTAAGGGGGCTGAATAATTTTGCACGCCCAATTTTTCAGTTTTTGATTTGTTAAAAAAGTTTGAAATATCCAATAAATGTCGTTCCACTTCATGATTGTGTCCCACTTGTTGTTGATTCTTCACAAAAAAATACAGTTTTATATCTTTATGTTTGAAGCCTGAAATGTGGCAAAAGGTCGCAAAGTTCAAGGGGGCCGAATACTTTCGCAAGGCACTGTACCTTTACCGGTATGCCATCAAGCCCTGGGGGTTTTCCAGACTGAAAGGATTTTATAGCCTCAAAGTTCTTCATCTGTAATTTAGTCTTCGCACTGATCCTTTTTGTACATTTTGTTCATTTTTATTTTTTTGTATTTGCAAATAATTCCTTACAGTAATCATCATTCAGAGGTTGAGGATGAGACAGAATAGAGAACATCTGCTTCAAATATTTAGCTTCCTCTTTTAAAATATCATTTGTAGAATCATAATAACGAGTATCTGCAAATTCTTTTTGGTAGCATTCCTGTGTTGGAGATTCAGGAAGAATTTGCTGCATTTTTCTCCATATTCCATCCAGTTTGTTTTATTTTTGTAATAGATTACATTAGATCGTTCTTGAATAAGTTCCTCCAGTTCTTTTTGTTTTTCCTCCAACCTATTTTGAATCTCTAGTATCGTTTTTATTTTGATCTACCTGTACTATTTCATGTATTTCCCTTGTTGGTCTTGGCTCTTTAGACAGAAACTGCTTTTTTTTTATTGATACATTTTGAATTCAATGACCTCTGCACATACATTTATAGGTATCCCAAACAATAAGGGGATTTATTGAACCTATATTGTACTGGCAAAATTCAGTTATAAATAATACATTGTCCTCCAGTAAACTTTGATAAAATTTTCACATTTTCACGCAGAAATTATGTAACAGTTATTGTGAAGGCCAATTGGATGATGATCCGATCGCATTCTGTCTCCTATCAATACTTTTTAAACATTTGACGCAAGAGAGAAAGAGAAAATAAAGTAGTCAAGACGACTAGCTTGATTAAGTCTCCTCCATGTATATCTCACTAGGTCAGGGTTTTTTAGTTTCCAAATATCCATTATTTCTAAGGTGTCCATAATATTTGTGATTTCCTTAAGGGCAAGGTGATAGTTTGTATCGTGATTTATTTATATACATACATACATACAAACAGTTTTTGCTTCGTCATTATGGGGTATTGTGTGTAGATTGATGAGGGGACACACACGATTTAATCCATTTTAGAATAAGGCTGTAACATAACAAAATGTGGAAAAGGTCAAGGAGTCTGAATACTTTCTGAATGCACCGTATATAGAAAAATACATGTTTAAACATGTTTAACAATCGAACAAGATTTGTTTTAGTCTGGGACAGCCCTAGTTGACTCCAATGCTTCCCACAGTTGTGCCAAGTTGGCTAGATGTCCTTCATGTGCTGGATCTTTGTTGATACACTCAGGAAACTGTTGAGTGTGAAAATCCCAGCAGCGTTGCAGTTCTTGACACAAACCGGTGTGCCTGGCACCTACTACCATACTCCGTTCAAAGACACTTAAATATTTTGTCTTACCCATTCACCCACTGAATGGTACACATACACAATCCATGTCTCAAGGCTTACAAATCCTTCTTTATTGAAGTGGATTTAACAAGTGAATAAGGGATCATAGCTTTCACCTGGTCAGTCTATGTAATGTTTTGTATACTCGTTTTAATGTCTGGTGTTTCTTTCTTTGTGTGTCTTTGTCAGAGGCTTACGGGAGACAGGTTGTCTGCCACATGTCTGACACATCGCCCAGTGCAGTTATCTGAAGATTCCAAAACCATATGACTGCACTGCTGCTTTCTGAATCACCCACACACACTGCTGCTTTCTGAATCACCTAGCCTGTAATTCATTCGTTAGGAGATGTGGGGAATGATGCCGTGTGTGCGTGTGTGTTTTGGGCTAGGCAGACGTCTGTGTACTCTGCAGGAGGGGGTATGAGTCAGAGATGACAGAGCTTTCTGTGTCACGGTCAGTGTCTGGCTGTGTGTTTGTTTAGGATTGCTTGTGTGAAGAGCACTTGAACAGTACATGTAGCTCTTGTCCAATTTACAGCCCATCTAGGTGTAGAGAACAAGGCTCAGATAGGACAGAAAGTTTACAAAGGCACTCCAGTATTAGCCCTTGGATTCTGCCTATTAAGAGATGCTATACAAGTATACCTTACTCTGTCTGGCTCTGGGGTTGATCTCATCACCTTCACCCTATGCTCAAAGGTGGTTGTCTCTTTGGCTGGAAAGGTAAGTACTCCACTTAGTTGCACAACATGGTATGCAGTGAATGATAAATTCTTCTCTCTCTGTCTTTCTCCTTGCACCTCGCCATCGCTCTCTCAGGATGGGAGTCTGTGGTCCTCAGATGGCCCAGGGTCCACCAGTGGAATGAGCGAGGTAAGGGGGATTATGGGTAATATTGTTTAGCCATTAAGACTTTACATCTATAGGGGTCATCCCTAAACCCAGGGACCTAAAATTCATCCCAAATGGGCTGAAATGTATTATGGATTTGTCCTCTGATATAAGAGCAGAGAGGCTATGGGTGTTTATGGATGTTCATAGCAAAGAGATGACAACGATGGTGCTGTATTGTTTTGTATGGTTGCTCAGCCCCCTGTCAATATACCCTCACTCAATATACCTTCACACACTCTTTTTGTCACTGTGGATAAAAAGAGTGTTCTGAACAAGAGGACCACAATGGAAATAAGTTCAACTTTTTTTGTGTTATCCTCAATTATTTTAAGTGCATTGCATCTAAATACAAGTTGTCAATTTCATCAAAATAATCACAAAAATGAATGACCAAATATGTGTGTTTGTGCTAACTTTCCCTCTACTCCTCCCTTACAGCAGCAGGTGTACACCCCCCGGCCCCCGGACCGCGGCCCTTCCTACCTGCAGAGGGAGCGTCTGGCCCGCTTCCAGCCCACCTACCCCTACCTGCCCCATGCCATCATTGACCTGCCGCCCACCATATCGCTGTCGGACGGCGAGGAGCCCCCGCCCTACCAGGGCCCCTGCACCCTGCAGCTTCGCGACCCCGAGCAGCAGCTGGAGCTTAACAGGGAGTCGGTGCGCGCGCCCCCCAACCGCACTGTCTACGACAGCCACCTCCTCGATACCTCCCTGTGCCCGCCGCCCAGCCTCAATGCAGGAGTCAGTGCTACCACTGTAGCCACATCCGCACAGGCCTACTCCAGCCGAGTGGAAGGGGCGCCGCCGACTTATAGTGAGGTTATAGGGCACTACTACCACCCCTCTTCCCTGCCCAGGCACCACCACCAGACTTCCAGTGGCAGTGGGGGCATGGGGGGCGGAGGCGGGTTAGGAAGCCCGGGTCCCTCGCTGCTCCATGGGATACTCCAGCAGGCCCACCTGGGCAGCTTGGAGAGCAGGAACGCACGCAACAAAAAGGAGAAGCAGAAGCCTCGGCAAGTGTGACGGCAGTGTTGGTGTCGGCTGTTTTATTTCTTTCTCTGCACTTCAGCTGAACTGTTGGTGTCAGGCAGGGTTGGGGAGGGGAGGTCGACATGGGGTGGCAGGGGGAGGCAGACGCAAAAAAAAGAAATGCCTCCCCTCTGAACTTTACCCCCCCGGTCACCGTCATAACTGACAACCGTCGCCGCTGACTTACTTTGTATAAATATTTACTTGTTCTTTGTTGTCTCCGTGCTTACAGCTTTTTTTCTATACTGACAAATGCGAAAACAAAAAAAGAGTTAAATTTTTTTATTTTATTTTTAGGTTTATTTTGTTTTTGTATCCCTTTTGCATAATTTCTAGTCACTTAATTCCTTGTAGTTTATCCTTAGTTGCTCCCAGAGTCTTTTAGAATGACCAGGTCTTCCTTTTTTTAGATGGCTCTTTTAGTGATCCGCCACCTAACCCCGTCTAGCTTTGTGTGCTGTCCGTGTACAGGCTTGTACAGTGCATTGATAGCAATCTTGTATCAGGTTGCCAGATTCAGGCTCTCACGGGTTGCCAGATCGAAGCTCATATGTTAGCCCTAGTTAGCCTCAGCTCATGACCCAGTTGGCCACAGTGTAGACACCCCCGTCGCTCATCAATCCACATCAAAGGGTGAGTAAGCTTAGCGGTGTGGTGGTCAGCGTTGGCATCCATGGAAACACATGATTGACAGCTGACTGGGTCTGTGTATCAACATGTGCACTGGAATAGAGAGTCCTTTGAGGTCAATTGAGTACAGTACTTTGCCCACTGTAGTGCTTTATGGCTATCTTGCTGTACTATCTGGACCCATCTGAGTTTAGTACTGTACTTTGGGTCTTGTCCAGTCGATTTTAGTACTGTCTTTGGGTCTTTGGACAGACAAGTTCAGGAGTTCCCGTGTGCAAATGCTCTTCATTTTTTTCTGGATCTTTTTTAAAGAGATGTTTGCACAAGATTCAAGACTGTTTATCTGGAGAAAAAGAAAAGAAGTCTGCAATATGTATCATAAGAGAGGAGAGTGTGAGCAGGGGTATTTTTGTAAACATGGATTCTAAAGAGAAAAATACATTTTTTTGTTTTTTATTTTTTGTCTGCTCTAGAAATAAAAGTGAAAACGGTAATCTGTTGGGGTGCCAACTCAAATGTGTTTAACATTGTGCTATCTATACATATACATCCGTATGTATATGTATCAATGTATGTGTGTAAACATATATACACGTATATAGAAACGGAAAAACAAAGTTAAAAAGCACGATTTTAGAGTTATTTATATAATTGTTGAAAATAATTGCACTATTTTTTTATATAACAAAATGGAACGAGGAAAAAAGAGACCTGGAGTTTTGCGTGCATGTGTGATCATGAGTGACAGAGCCCTCAACCTTTGAACCCCCAACTTTGAACTCCAGTTCAAGTTTATTATCTGCAGAGCCCCCAGATTTTTGACCAGAAGTAGGGTGAAGTTGCTCCTAGATGCTGATCTTGGGTCAGTTTTTGCTTTTTCCCTACTAATGGTTAAGGTAAGGATAGGGGAAGAGAAGCTGATCCTAGATCTGTACCTAGGGGAAACTGCATCTGACCACAATTTCATAGGACTGCAGCGTACAGTAGCCTACTAAACAAAACAGCAGTACCGTAAGGCCAAAATCGGACTTAAAACATTTTGTACGTGACTTTCAAATTGATTTCCTATTGATTTTAGGCAAACGTTAGAGTTAAAGTTGCAGATTTTAATTCAGGATTCTGCTCGTAGGCCCTATTCCATATGCTTAACTCTTTCACCTTTCTTGGCCTTTAGAAAGTCCAAATCAACACAACTCCATTAACCTCAATTACCTACTATCACTCAAGATGTATTTGTCAAATCATTTATTTTGACAAACTACCTCAACAAGCAACATGTGAAGCACGTAGTCTCACCTACCTTCAGATATTTTCATGGTTAGTGCCCGTATTAAATTTAAACTCATGGATTTTTTGTTTTTAATGCAAGCCTCCACCATGTGTAGGTTTGGAACAGAAAAAGATTAATCAGGAAACTAAAGTTGGAGTGGTGACCTTCACCACTTTCCTCTAAGCTTTGTATCTGAATGTCAGGCCTTTGAAGCGGCCAGGTGAGCGCGAGAGTGCTTTGTCAATAGAGAGCATGACTGAGCGTTTAGCAGGCAACTGTACGCTGCACACATCCTCCTACCGTCTGGGCTTTTCTCCAACAGGCATCTCTTAGCACTTTAATGAAGAAGGAGAGAGATGCAATCTCCCTCAGTCAGCATTGGTCTCACTTCAATATTGATATTATGCAACTGCTCCCTCTGAGGTGAGACTCAAACTGCAAGGGGGCCCAACTTAAGATGGTATCACAGCAAAGAAGAGAGATGTGTGTGTGTGTGACAATAATAAAATTCAAATTATATATATATACACACACACACACATACATACACGTGTGCACACACACACAGTGAGCTCCAAAAATTGGTACAGTGACACATTTTTGGTTGTTTTGGCTCTGTACTCCAGCAATTTGGATTTGAATTTATATAATGACTATGAGGTTAAAGTGTAGATTGTCATCTATAATTTGAGGGTAATTTCAACTGTTTAGAAATTACAGCACCTTTTGTACATAGTCCCTTCAATTCAGGGGACCAAAAGTATTGGGACAAATTCACTTGTGTATTAAAGTAGTCAAGTGAAGTATTTGGTACCATATTCATAGTACGCAATGACTACATCAAGCTTGTGATTCTACAAATTAGCATTTTTGTTTTGGTTGTATTTCAGATTATTTTGTGCCCAATAGAAATTAATAGTAAATTATGTATTGTGTCATTTTGGCGTTCACCCCATATGGATAAAAAAAAATTGAATTAAAGCTGACAGTCTGCACTTGTATAATTTAAAATCCAAAGTGCTGGAGTACAGAGCTAAAACAAAAAAATGCGTCACTGTCCTAATACTTTTGGAGCTCACATATACAGGACCAGTAAAACGTTTGGACACGTCAACTCAGTCAAGGGTTTTTCTTTATGTTTACTATTTTCGAAATTGTAGAATAATAGTCAAGACATCAAAACACATGGAATCATGTAGTAACCAAAAAAGTGTATTTTAGATTCTTCAAAGAAGCCACCCTTTGCCTTGATGATAGCTTTCCACACTCTTGGCATTCTCTCAACCAGCTTCACCTGGAATGGTTTTTCAACAGTCTTGAAGGAGTTCCCACATATGCTGAGCACTTGTTGGCTGTTTTTTCTTCGCTCTGTGATCCAACTCATCCCAAACCATCTCAATTGGGTTAAGGTCGGATGATTGTGGAGGCCAGGTCATCTGATGCAGCACTCTAACACTCACCTGCTTGGTCAAATCGCCCTTACACAGCCTGGAGGTGTGTTGGTTCATTGACCTATTGAAAAGCAAATGATAGTCCCACTAAGCACAAACAGATAGGATGGCGTATCGCTACAAAATGCTGTGGTAGCCATGCTGGTTGAGTGTGCCTTGAATTCTAAATAAATTACTGACAGTTTCGCCAGCAAGGCACCATCACACCACCTCCTCCATGCTTCACTCTGGGAACCACACATGCGGAGATCATCCGTTCACATACTCTGCGTCTCACAAAGAGATTGGAACCAGAAATCTCAAATTTGGACTCATCAGACCAAGCAAGTATCTTCTTATTTGTGTCCTTTAGTAGTGGTTTCTTTTCAGCAATTCGACCATGAAGGCCTGATTCACGCAGTCTCCTCTGAACAGTTGATGTTGAGATGTGTCTGTTACTTGAACTCTGAAGCATTTATTTGGCCTGCAATTTCTGAGTCTGGTAACTCTAATGAACCTATCTCCTGCATCAGAGGTAAATCTGGGTCTTCCTTTCCTGTGGCAGTCCTCATGAGAGCCAGTTTCATCATAGCGCTTGATGGTTTTTGAAGAAACTTTCAAAGTTCTTGAAATGTTCTGTATTCACTGACCGTCATGTCTTAAAGTAATGATGGACTGTCATTGCTCTTTGCTTATTTGAGCTGTTCCTGCCATAATATGGACTTTCTGTATACCACCCATACCTTGTCACAACACAACTGATTGGCTCAAATTAATTAAGAAGGAAAGAATTTCCAGAAATTAACTTTTAGCAAGGCACACCTGTTAATTGAAATGCATTCCAGGTGAATACCACATGAACCTGGTTGAGAGAATGCTAAGAGCGTGCAAAGCTGTCAACAAGGCAAGGGGTGGCTACTTTGAAGAATCTCAAAAATAACATGTATTTTGATTTGTTTAACACTTTTTTGGTTCCTACATGATTCCATATGTGTTATTTCATAGTTTTGATGTCTTCACTATTATTCTACAATGTAAAAAAATTAAGAAAACCCCTGGAATAAGTAGGTGTGTCCAAACTTTTGACTGGTACTTTATATATGTACAAAAGTGTGTGGACACCCTTTCAAATGAGTGGATTAGGCTATTTCAGCCACACCTGTTGCTGACAAGTCTATAAAATCGAGCACACAGCCATGCAATCTCTATAACACATTGGAAGTTGAATGGCCTTACTGAAGAGCTCAGTGACTTTCAACGTGGCACTGTCATAGGATGCCACCTTTCCAACAAGTCAGTTCATCAAATTTCTGCACTGCTAGGCCTGCCCCGTTTTACTGTATGTGCTGTTATTGTGAAGTGGAAACGTCTAGGAGCAACAACGGCTCAGCCCTGAAGTGGTAGGCCACACAAGCTCACAGAACGAGACTGCCGAGTGCTTAAGCGCGTAGTGCGTACAAATTGTCTGTCCTCATTTGCAACACTCACTACCGAGCTCCAAACTGCCTCTGGAAGCAACGTCAGCACAATAACTGTTCTTTGGGAGCTTCATTAAATGGGTTTCTATGGCCGAGCAGCCGCACACAAGCCTAAGATCACCATGTGCTATGCCAAGTGTTGGACTCCATTAGACTCTGGAGCAGTGGAAACACGTTCTCTGGCATGATGAATCACGCTTCACCATTTGGCGAATCTGGGTTTGGCGGATGCCAGCGCAACGCTATCTGCCCTAATGCATAGTGCCAACTGTAAAGTTTGATGGAGGAGGAATAATGGTCTGGGGCTGTTTTTCATAGTCGGGCTAGGCCCCTTAGTTCCAGTGAAGGGACAACATAACACTACAGCATACAATTACATTCTAGACAATTCTGTGCTTCCAACTTTGTGGCAACAGTTTGGGGAAAGCATTTTCCTGTTTCAGCATGACAATGCCTCCATGCAAAAAGCGAGCTCCATATAGAAATGATTTGTCGAGATCGGTGTAGAAGAACTTGACTGGCCTGCACAGAGCCCTCACCGCAACCCCATCGAAAACCTTTGGGATGAATTGGAAGCCATGTTCCAACATTTAGTGGAAAGCCTTCCCAGAAGAGTGGAGGCTGTTAATGCAGCAAAGGGGGGACCAGCTCCATATTAATGGCCATGATTTTGGAATGAGATGTTTGAAAAGCAGTTGTCCACATACTTTTGGTCATGTAGTGTCTATATGTGTAAGACACCTTCCTTGCACTTTCTTCCCGTTGGCCCCACTTGATTTATTTCTTATGTTTACATTTCATTTTAGGACAAATACCTGAATTAAAATAAAAAATGTCTGACCCTTCATAAGCAAGCAGCCAAAGGATTGATTTAAGGGTTGTGGCCATTTGACCTCTGACCCCTAGTGACATCTCATGATGCAGTTTGATGACCTCGGAGGAGAGCTTGGGCAGGTTTCCTGTTTTGATTTCAGTCTTTGCTTCAGGGAAACCAGTGCTGACTGATTACAATACAGGCAGGGTGGGGAAGTGACACATTACGAACCAAAAAAAAGGAACCACTATTGGCATACCGTACTAAACCGTACCGCTGTTTAACCTTGACATAACACTTTCATGGCGTTATGCCTGTCGTAACATTCTATGACTGTTCGTTACAATAAAACAATATCAGTACTTGAAATTAAATGTCATGTATAATGACGACAGACATGCTAATGACAACTACATAATGTGGGTATCCTGTCAATTTGCATGAAGTAAAGAGCTACATTTTCCTCCGAACTCTAAACTTGTCAACATTTCTGTTAATACAATGCACTTCGTACATAAATTGAAGGCATTGCAAGCTCCAATAACCCCTAACATATTTGGTTGCGTTTTCGTACACTACCTTACCCATCTAATGAACTCTTACCGTCTAGACTGGGTGCTCAGATGAAAGCAAACAGAACCACTCAGACAAAACAAATAATACTGAATATTCCAAATGGTGTTCCCTTAGGGTTGGTACCTTAAATCACCCCCTGTCCCCATTTGAAATGAGCTACAGTTCCAGAGAGATGCCCGTGTCCAATGATGGAGTCCCACATAGACCTTCCTCGTGCTGCCATTGGCTGGGTGTCGGTCCCCTTGGAAATGTTCAGTGTTTATGTGCGCCTGCCTGTGATGACAGATTAGGCTCCGTCTGTGCTGTCAGTCTGCCTAGACTTGCCCTAGACTGACTCACAAAATGACAGACGTATGGATGATAATGTTGACAGAGTTGTCGCGAAGAGTGTTGCAATATACCTACTATTTGCCTTTTGATAATGTAGTAATTGTTTAACTTAGAGAAATGTAATGGGTTTTTTTTTCTTCTGTTTTTTCTTAAAAAAATATATTTTTGCTCCAATTCATTGTACACGCATATAAGGGTTTTGCTGAATGAATAACAGAACATTTATTCCATGGTTTGACCACCAGGTGTCTTCACTAACTATATTGTCTACCATAGCGAGTCAGACTTTGGAGACAATAGCCCAAACCAGGTTGGGCATCACTTTGTTTCAATGCAGCCAGTACCACAGGTTTCTGCACTTTATTTAAACTGGTAGAGTTGATGGGAAGTACTTTTAGGTGACCAAGTGCCAGATCGATGCATTTGCTCCTATTCGCTATTCGAGATCCCTTTAGTCGTCTTCAACATGCGCTATAGTACTTAGTGTGGAATATATGCCTCTTGCTTTTGGCGGCCCCATTTTGAAGACAAGTACAAGGAACAACCAGATGGGGACAGGCTTAAAGGCATCACCCTGGGCCAGAACCTTCTTTACCTTCGTCCACCCTCCCAACTACAGCCTCCTTGACCAGTGTGAACCTTACGGAGTCCATATTAGGACAGCTGAGATTAAAGCCATCCTAATATGGACACCATAGAGTGGACCTGGATGGGTTAAATTCTGCCATATTACCTATTGGTCTATATACCCAAATCACTATAGATTCCCTTCACCACCACATGCTCAGTTTCTAGATGTGTGCCTTTGAGGATTTTGTGGTTGAGACTTTTTTTGTAATGTGTGTTAGTGCAATTTTCTTCCTCTGGATTCTGTTGCCTTTTTCACATGAAACAAATCGCCCTTGTTATTTACAATACCAAAAAATACAATAGAGAATTGACTCCCATGTTCTATCATACGATGATAATTTCCAACTTCGCTGCATGCATACCGATAAGAGTAAATATTAACCTTGAAGCACTAAAGTAAACCAAATGGGTGAAGCATGGGATGGAGAGGTTTCTAAGGGCCCAGCTCTATGAATATAGAACATAGCAAACAGAACCTGTCCTATTATGCAGTACATGTCCCACTACTGCATTATAAAACAGGGGTTTGTACTTTGCTGCATTGTAATCATCATCTGCTTTAGATTCCGATATTTCCTTCAATAAGTTACTGTTGAGGGTTTCAGTGTGGGGGAAAAAAAGCATTTCCAAAGAAGGAATCATCCTAACCAGACTCTTTTAGACTGTCAAGAGTCAAAATGACTTGAACTTTGTTATTTTCCTTTGTTTGACTGTTTTTTTTTGACTGTTCTGTTGCTTTGCTTGTTTTGCCCTTCAAATTAGCATTGCTTTGAGTCTTTTCTTTTTTGAAATAAATAAATGAGCGATGATAAAAAAAATATATATATGGTTGCAGTATAAGCATATTTATCAAACTCTTAAGCAATTTATTAACTGTACAGAAAAACCGACTATCCTGGTGCTTATTTTGTTATGACGCTTTGTGTACTGATGAAGAGGTAATGTTGTACTGTCTATATAAAATCAGTTATATTCTATAACATGTTCTATGCCGAGATGTATTGCAGTAAATATATAGATGCCTACTGTTGTCGACAATAATTGCTTACGTGTATCAACATTGTTTATTTAAATTTATATTGGATCCTTAAAGTGTTACTGGGTTTGTACCTCTATTTGATAAGAACAGGAGACAATGTCTATAACAGAACATGCTATGAATCTGATACATTTCAATTAGCCCCCGATTAAACAAGTAAAAACATTTTATAAAAACTGTCTGCTTTTTGTCTTTTTACTCACTCACTTTCACGTCATTGACCCTGAAGATTAAAAGACATTAAAACACACCATATTTAGTTTATTATTTCTTATTGGTGCATTGTCGAGAATAAGACAAGAACCTGCAAGTAAGCATTTAGTTGGACGATGTATACCACGTGTATCCTGTACATATGACAAATAAAACTTGAAACTACACAATTTCTTTTGATGCATATTGTAAGTGTATAAGTGACAATTTCACAGTTTTCACTGCTCTGAGGATGTACAATATTAGTAAAGTCCTAACATTGTATATGGTCATTCACTGATACTTTACCAGTTTAATCAGTTGCTTATTTGACAGTGATATTGGTTACTACAACAAGATGGCAGTTGTACACAATTGTTGGAGCAACGCTTTGCTGCAGCTTTCCCTCATGCTAGTGTACACCAGTTGTAGGCAGTGACACTCAGTATCCAGCAGGAGGTAGGCTTTTATAATTTATTCTTATTACTAGACCACACACAGTATACGAGCCGGAGTACTAGTTACATACTAATGTTAGATTCCAAATTGACCTCTAGCCCCTACTCCCAAGCCAACCAAACAAATATTTAAATATGTAATTGCACTGAACTATACCTTTTAATGTGACAAACTCTTGCAGTTACACAGAAGCATACGATTTATTTTACTAAGCTGCAGTACAGGTTAAGTTTTGAATTCCCCCAACTGACCCCCTACAGCCCTCAAACTAAACTCTTGCAGCTAGTTCCACTGCTTGTTTCATTGTTACCCTCTAATCAGGGACTGATTTAGACCTGGCACACCAGGTGTGTGCAATTAAGTATCAGGTAGAACAGAAAACCAGTAGGCTCAGGACCACGTAGGGTAAGAGTTGAATACCCCTGCCCTACAGCATATTCAAATTCACAATACACAAGATTTCCAGTTGTTAATGGTCATTTCAATTGACAATATACCATTGATTCTTAAATAATATAACTCATTATTTCACTTTATAAGGCATTTGTCTTAGAAGATTATCACCCTATTGTAACCCTAAATCTAAAGTTGTATAACTCAAATTTGTATATTTTTGTTGTCAAATGAATAGCTTAATAGTTTAAAACCCATTTTGATCTCATTGACTGTCAATCATTGCATGCATAGCTCTGTGGATAGGAGTTTCCCAGACCCATCCCTCAGCTTAATACAAACAAAATGGTGGGGCTGCTGTTAAGGTGAAACACAAACTCAGGATTGTGGCTTTAAGGAATCCCACATTATCCTGTATAGTTAATGATCCAAAGGGTGGAACAGAGTGAACACTGTGTTTCCTACAAGTCAGTTTTCTCACTCAAGACTTATGTAACGGTTCTTGATAGAGGAATCAAGGGAATTGAGTTTATGATTAAACATCACAGTATCAAATAGGTCATCTAGCATTCATTTCCTCCGACAATATAGTCTGTTAGAAACAGCTCTCCCTTTTTGTCTGGTGATGGTGTATTCTTGTAATGTTGTATGACATTGGCAAAAATAATTATGTTGTGGTACCAACAAATGCCATGGTATTAACTTGTTTTTTGAAGCAAGTCCTTGATTACCATAGAACTCTGAATCCAAATAATACTTCACATTTCAGTCTGAAAATAAGGTTTAAATAAAATTATGTTAAACTATTTTAAAGGTAAAATCTGTGATTTCTACATGAATTGTACAGTTACAGAAGTATAAATAGCCTTCCTCTCCCAAACATACCACACCTGTTATTGGTAATGATGAAAGGTTAGCATGTGTTGGCGGTATGATCTTTGTGCCTCTGTAACTTTTTCCCTCATAATTTTTCAAGATTCATTCAGGATAATCCGTAATGATTTTAGCATCCATATTAAAGTAGAAATGTTCAGAAACATATTATATTCTTATTTGCAATAAAAGTGACTGCAAAATGACACTACATTATCTATGATTAATTTAAATTGGGCACAACATAATCTGAAACACAACAAAAACAAACTGCAAATGCGTCCAACAAGTTTGTAGAGTCACAAGCTTGATGTAGTCATTGCATGTTAAGAACATGTACAACAAATACAACACTTTTGGCTACTTTAATACACATATAAGTGTAAACTTTTGGTTCCCTAAAATGGGGGACTATGTACAAAAAGTGCTGTAATTACTAAACGGTTGACCCGATAAAGATGAAAATACCCTCCAATTAAAGCTGCACTTTAACCTCATAGTCATTGTATAATTTCAAATCTAAAGTGCTATAAGAGGCAAAACAGCAACAAAAATGTGTCTGTCCAAATACTTTTGCACCTCTCTGTGTATACTGATTGATTCTTGACAAATATAACTTATAAATGCCTCATGAGTTTAGTTAAACTTTCATACCCCATCAGAACCCCAAATATAAGATTGTTTTACTCCGTTGTTTATAAACAATGCAACTGTAAACAAACACTGTAGCCTCAAAACATGGCCGGGATTTCAATCCGATCGCTGATTTAGACAATGTGCCATTTAAAACTAATTCCAATTGAGCCATATTATGCAGCGTTTACCGTGAATGATGGTCTCCGCGGTACATTGCTTTTAAAAAGTGCATTTAAAAGTCCCAAAATGTGCTCCTTCAAAGCTTAATAAACAAAATGATATTGGCAAGATCAGTTTGCAGGTCTCTCTTGTCTTTTAACAAATGCTTTCAAAACGTGAAATACATTGGGACTAGAAAAGAGAAGAGAATATGAGACTTGGATCATTAGGACATGCAAAGGAAAATGTTTTATAATGGAAAACCAGGTTCCCTCACTTTTTCAGTCCATTTTCCATCCATTTCAGTTTGGTGCCTAATTAATACAACCCTGGTTTCCTTTTATGGCAACCTGTCCTCATGTTCCGTAGTTCAGCCATATCTCATGCGGTAGTTAAAGGGTACCAAAGAGTCATAAACTCAAATGTGTCTTGCAAAACCTCGGCTAAAGAATGATTCAAGCGACAAGCCATATCAGTTACAATACAAACCATTCAAACCTTTTAGATAAACTCTCGTCTTTGGTGCGTACATTGTATGTTTTTAGCATTAAACAATTCAGCTGTGCGCAGGCTGATGCTATCGCCACGCTATCTCCCCTGAGCAAATATTATTTGGGATCCCGCAGGCTCTTACATAATTTAATTGCTCACTTTGCATAAGAAACATTGTGTTGACAGGGTTACAAAGTAATAAACTTCTCCTATTAATAAAATGTAGGCTGAATATTGCACTGGATTAGACCCAAAGGTTATTTAGGTTATATTATAGAGTATATTTACATATTGGGTGATAGTGAATGATAGGGCTGTGTGTAAAATAGTTTATACCTGTAATCAAGAAGTCAATTGTTCACAATTGATTAGCGTGTTTTTTTTAGAGGTGCTAAATTTACTTATATAATTTTGACGATATTGACACAAAGGGATGTACTATTTTCATTCCTTTCAGAAAATAAACTTTGCACTGTTACTTCAAATCTGTCAATAAGGATTGTAGCATCCAGCCAAATCATTCTAATATGTTACTTAAATTGAAACAGCAATGAACATAGTGCCAAATCATGTTGTTCCTATCCTGTATGAATCTGCTGGGAGCTAACCAACATTAGGCTCTAACTAGCAAATCAAACGGCTCTGGGATACGAATAATAATGTCAGCTAGGGAGACAGCCAGCTAACATTAGCTAGCTAGCTAACAGTACACTTTAGCTTAAGACATGTAGCTAACTAGCTAGGTAAACAATTAACCTAGCTAGGTAAACAACGTGTAAGATCACACACATCACGTAACCTTAGCTAATGAGCCAGTCAGCTAACGTTAGCTAGGTAAATAGCAATGAACATAGTGCCAAATCATGTCGTTACTACCCTGCATGAATCTACTGGGACTTATTTGGTGAAATTGTATTTTAAAGTACACATATTAGCTACTAATTACTCGTTTGTACATCTGTATATAAGTAGCTAATAAGGTCTTTATTTTGTATTATTAGCAATGTTTTAGGCCGTAATTAAGTATTTTCTTATTCAAAGTTCTGATTTAAAGACACACTATGGAAGTTTAGATGCTAATTGTTTCTATAAAATGTTTACTTGATTGTTGAATACATTTCTTATCTCATGAAACATTTTCAGTTTCATGCAAGCATTGTATGCTGTTTCTCGTGAGTGTGGGGAACTGTGCCCCTTTGCGTTTCATGTTACATAATACGCCATACAACCAGCATTCATATATATATGAAAATATATTGAATATTGGCTGCATGGTGTATATGTGGGGAGGTGTGCTCCTTTCTGTCCAATGAGGTCAATTGATAAGCGTGTTTTTTTAGAGGTGCTAAATGTTCTTACAGTTGAAGTCAGAAGTTTACAAACACTTAAAGTCATTAAAACTTGTTTTTCAACCACTCCACAAATTTCTTGCCAAAACCATAGTTCATTAACTAGTCGGTTAGGACATCTACTTTGTCCATGACACAAGTAATTTTTCCAACAATTGTTTACAGACAGATTATTTCACTTATAATTCACTGTATCACAATTCCAGTGCGTCAGAAGTTTACATACACTAAGTTGACTGTGTCTTTCAACAGCTTGGAAAATTCCAGAAAATGATGTCATGGCTATAGAAGCTTCTGATAGGCTAATTGACATCATTTGAGTCAATTGGAGCTGTACCTGTGGATGTATTTCAAGGCCTACTTTCAAACTCAGTGCCTCTTTGCTTAACATCATGGGAAAATCAAAAGAAATCAGCCAAGACCTCAGAAAAAACATTGTAGACCTCCACAAGTCTGTTTCATCCTTGGGAGCAATTTCAAAACGCCAGAAGGTACCACGTTCATCTGTACAAACAATAGTACGCAAGTATAAACACCATGGGACCACGCAGCCGCCATACTGCTCAAGAAGGAGACACGTTCTGTCTCCTAGAGATGAACGTACTTTGGTGCGAAAAGTGCAAATCAATCAATCCCAGAAAGACCTTGTGAAGGTGCTGGAGCAAACAGGTACAAAATTATCTATATCCACAGTAAAACAAGTCCCATATCGACATAACCTGAAGGCCGCACAGCAAGGAAGAAGCCACTGCTCCAAAACCACCATAAAAACGTCAGACTACGGTTTGCAACTGCACATGGGGACAAAGATCGCACTTTTTGGAGAAATGTCCTCTGGTCTGATGAAACAAAAATAGAACTGTTTGGCCATAATTACCACCATTATGTTTGTAGGAAAAGGGGGGAGTCTTGCAAGCCGAAGAACACCATCCCCAACCGTGAAGCACGGGGATGGCAGCATCATGTTGTGGGGGTGCTTTGCTGCAGGAGGGACTGGTGCACTTGCCAAAATAGATTGCATCATGAGGGAGGGAAATAATGTAGATATATTGAAGCAACATCTCAAGACATCAGTCAGGAAGTTAAATATTGGTCGCAAATGGGTCTTCCAAATGGACAAGGACCCCAAGCGTACTTCCAAAGTTGTGGCAAAATGGCTTAAGGACAACAAAGTCAAGGTATTGGAGTGGCCATCACAAAGCCCTGACCTCATCCTATAGAATTTTTGGGGGGCAGAACTGAAAAAGCATGTGCGAGCAAGGAGGCCTACAAACCTGACTCAGTTACACCAGCTCTGTCAGGAGGAATGGGACAAAATTCACACAACTTATTGTGGGAAGCTTGTGAAAGGCTACCCGAAACATTTGACCCTAGTTAAACAATTTAAAGGAAATGCTACCAAATACTAATTGAGTGTATGTAAACTTCTGACCCACTGAGAATGTGATGAAAGAAAGAAAAGCTGAAATATATTATTTTTTACTATGATTCTGACATTTCTCATTCTTATAATAAAGTGGTGACAAACAGGGATTTTTTTTACCAGAGTTAAATGTCAGGAATTATGAAAAACTGAGTTTAAATGTATTTGGCTAAGGTGTATGTAAACTTCCGACTTCAACTGTATATCATTTTGAGAAGATTGACACAAAAGGATGTCCTATTTTCATTCCGTCCATAAAATAAACTTTGCACTGTTACTTTAAATCAGTCAATAAGCATTGTAGCATCCAGACAAATAATTCCAATCAATCATACATTGTAAAGTTAAGTAACCCTTACAATTCATTCCCTTCATTCCTGCAATTCTACACATTTTGACATGACTTATGCCATGTTCATATGAGTGAAAGTGACTAACAAAATGAATCGGGGCCCCGTGGAGGTCAGGGCCCCTGGGGACTTGCTCTGCGTGCCGGTCGGCAATTTGTCCATGATTACTTTTTTCAGATAGGCTGGCTAGACTAATTTACCTTTTTTCCACGAATAGAGTACCTTTTGAGTATTGTAATTTTTTTCTATAATAACAATTTTTTTTCACATAATTTTATCATTCTGTCATAAAGAGCATAACAAACATGTTTTTTCATCTCAACAGGTGTCACGCCCTGATCTGTTTTTCCTGTCTTTGTGATTGTCTCCATCCCCTCCAGGTGTCGCCCATCTTCCCCATTATCCTGTGTATTTATACCTGTGTTTTCTGTCTGTCTGTGCCAGTTCGTCTTGTTGTTCAAGTCAACTCTCAGTGCCTGCTTTTCCACAGTCTCTCTTTTTCTCGTGCTTCTGTTTTTGACCCTTGCCTGTCCTGACTCTGTGCATGCCTGCCGTCCTGTGCCTTTGCCCCTACTCTGGATTGCCTGCCACTGTCGTTACAATAAACATTGTTACTTCAGAATAAATTAAGCAAATTCCCACTGCAAAAACTGGTTGAATCAGTGTTGTGATGATGTTGAAACAACGTGGAACAACGTGGAAAACTGATTGGATTTGGAAAATTTTGTATTTTTTTCAATAAACTTTTAACTTAAATCCAATAACATGGTGACATATTTTGTATATTTCACTTTGAATACATGCTAGTTAACAATTCAATCAAATGTAAATAAAAATAGACGTTGAACTGACGTCTGTGACCAGTGGGACACTTATAAAGTTGACAATTAAAGTTACAAGGTTGACCATAACAGGGTTGACGGTTTCATCTTAAATCAACCATAATTCCCCATGTGTGCAACAAGGAGGGGCAATTGAAGGCAAGCTTAACAATTTTTTTTTTAACTTGCTAAAACATTTCTAGCCTATCTATGCATGGGTAACAGCATTGACGTGTTATGCTCAACTCGCTCAGTTTTCCACAACAAAACACCAGAAAATGTCTAAAAGAGTTAAACCAGCTCACCTGTTCCTACGGAATAGTTTTACCATGTAAAAAATAGTGTTCAGTTCACATTACGGGATTGACCTTATACCTGAGGGACAATTATATTTTTTATCACTAATTACAAGTCTGTTGTAGCTCATATTTTTTACCAAGATGGCATAGCAGTTCAGACGTCTTTTGTCCTCGTCTTGTCGTGTCCTGTATATATATATATTTACAACTTTTTTCACATACATTTTATTTTTATTTTCCATCAACTCATCTTCAAACCACTCTCCTGCAACCCGCCTCACCAATTTATATTTATAAAAAAGTATTATTTACCTCAAATCTGTAATCCTCCAAGAAGCTAGCCAGAAACTCCAAGAAGCTAGCCAGAAACTCCAAGAAGCTAGCCAGAAACTATCCAGAAGCTAGCCCAGAAGCTAATCCAGAAGCTAATCAGAAGCTAGTTCAGAAGCTAGTTAGCTTCTTTACTGGCAAATCGTTAGTATTCAGCTAACCACGGTTTGTGGTCATCAGCTATCCTTTAGCTCGAAAATCTATTGCCAGTTTTGTACGGCGCAGCGCGGCTCGGATTTCAACTGCTCTCTGGACATTCATACCCGGATCTCACAGCTAGCGACCCCCAACCAACCTCTCCACTCACTGGACCCTTTTGATCACTCGACTAAGCATGCCTCTCCTTAATGTCAATATGTCTTGTCCATTGCTGTTCTGGTTAGTGTTTATTGGCTTATTTCACTGTAGAGCCTCTAGTCCTGCTCACTATACCTTATCCAACCTAATAGTTCCACCACCCACACATGCAATGACATCTCCTGGTTTCAATGATGTTTCTAGAGACAATATCTCTCTCTTCATCACTCAATACCTAGGTTTACCTCCACTGTATTCACATCCTACCATACCTTTGTCTGTACATTATACCTTGATGCTATTTTATCGCCCCCAGAAACCTCCTTTTACTCTCTGTTCCAGACGTTCTAGACGACCAATTCTTATTGCTTTTAGCCGCACCCTTATTCTACTCCTCCTATGTTCCTCTGGCGATGTAGAGGTGAATCCAGGCCCTGCAGTGCCTAGCTCCACTCCTATTCCCCAGGCGCTCTCTTTTGACGACTTCTGTAACCGTAATAGCCTTGGTTTCATGCATGTTAAAATTAGAAGCCTCCTCCCTAAGTTTGTTCTATTCACTGCTTTAGCACACTCTGCCAACCCGGATGTTCTAGCTGTGTCTGAATCCTGGCTTAGGAAGAGCACCAAAAATTCGGAAATTTTAATTCCAAACTACAACATTTTTAGACAAGATAGAACTGCCAAAGGGGGCGGTGTTGCAATCTACTGCAAAGATAGCCTGCAGAGTTCTGTCCTACTATCCAGGTCTGTACCCAAACAATTTGAACTTCTACTTTTAAAAATCCACCTCTCTAAAAACAAGTCTCTCACCGTTGCCGCCTGCTATAGACCACCCTCATTGCCTGCATCCGTAATGGGTCAGCGGTCAAACGACCTCCACTCATCACTGTAAAAGGCTCCCTGAAACACTTCAGCGAGCAGGCCTTTCTAATCGACCTGGCCGGGGTGTCCTGGAAGGATATTGATCTCATCCCGTCAGTAGAGGATGCCTGGATATTTTTTTTAAATGCCTTCCTAACCATCTTAAATAAACATGCCCCATTCAAGAAATTTAGAACCAGGAACAGATATAGCCCTTGGATCTCCCCAGAACTGACTGCCCTTAACCAACACAAAAACATCCTATGGCGTTCTGCATTAGCATCGAACAGCCCCCGTGATATGCAGCTGTTCAGGGAAGCTAGAAACCATTATACACAGGTAGTTAGAAAAGCCAAGGCTAGCTTTTTCAAGCAGAAATTTGCTTCCTGCAACACTAACTCAAAAAAGTTCTGGGACACTGTAAAGTCCATGGAGAATAAGAACACCTCCTCCCAGCTGCCCACTGCACTGAAGATAGGAAACACTGTCACCACTGATAAATCCACCATAATTGAGAATTTCAATAAGCATTTTTCTACGGCTGGCCATAATTTCCACCTGGCTACTCCTACCCCGGTCAACAGCACTGCACCCCCAACAGCAACTCGCCCAAGCCTTCCCCATTTCTCCTTCTCCCAAATCCATTCAGCTGATGTTCTGAAAGAGCTGCAAAATCTGGACCCCCACAAATCAGCCGGGCTAGACAATCTGGACCCTTTCTTTCTAAAATTATCGGCCGAAATTGTTGCCACCCCTATTACTAGCCTGTTCAACCTCTCTTTCGTGTCGTCTGAGATTCCCAAAGATTGGAAAGCAGCTGCGGTCATCCCCCTCTTCAAAGGGGGGGACACTCTTGACCCAAACTGCTACAGACCTATATCTATCCTACCATGCCTTTCTAAGGTCTTCGAAAGCCAAGTCAACAAACAGATTACCGACCATTTCGAATCTCACCATACCTTCTCTGCTATGCAATCTGGTTTCAGAGCTGGTCATGGGTGCACCTCAGCCACGCTCAAGGTCCTAAACGATATCTTAACCGCCATCGATAAGAAACATTACTGTGCAGCCATATTCATTGATCTGGCCAAGGCTTTCGACTCTGTCAATCACCACATCCTCATCGGCAGACTCAACAGCCTTGGTTTCTCAAATGATTGCCTCGCCTGGTTCACCAACTACTTCTCTGATAGAGTTCAGTGTGTCAAATCGGAGGGTCTGCTGTCCGGACCTCTGGCAGTCTCTATGGGGCTGCCACAGGGTTCAATTCTTGGACCGACTCTCTTCTCTGTATACATCAATGAGGTCGCTCTTGCTGCTGGTGAGTCTCTGATCCACCTCTACGCAGACGACACCATTCTGTATACTTCCGGCCCTTCTTTGGACACTGTGTTAACAACCCTCTAGGCAAGCTTCAATGCCATACAACTCTCCTTCCGTGGCCTCCAATTGCTCTTAAATACAAGTAAAACTAAATGCATGCTCTTCAACCGATCGCTACCTGCACCTACCCGCCTGTCCAACATCACTACTCTGGACGGCTCTGACTTAGAATACGTGGACAACTACAAATACCTAGGTGTCTGGTTAGACTGTAAACTCTCCTTCCAGACCCATATCAAACATCTCCAATCCAAAGTTAAATCTATAATTGCCTTCCTATTTCGCAACAAAGCATCCTTCACTCATGCTGCCAAACATACCCTTGTAAAACTGACCATCCTACCAATCCTCGACTTTGGCGATGTCATTTACAGAATAGCCTCCAATACCCTACTCAACAAATTGGATGCAGTCTATCACAGTGCAATCCGTTTTGTCACCAAAGCCCCATATACTACCCACCATTGCGACCTGTACGCTCTCGTTGGCTGGCCCTCGCTTCATACTCGTCGCCAAACCCACTGGCTCCATGTCATCTACAAGACCCTGCTTGGTAAAGTCCCCCCTTATCTCAGCTCGCTGGTCACCATAGCATCTCCCACCTGTAGCACACGCTCCAGCAGGTATATCTCTCTAGTCACCCCCAAAACCAATTCTTTCTTTGGCCGCCTCTCCTTCCAGTTCTCTGCTGCCAATGACTGGAACCAACTACAAAAATCTCTGAAACTGGAAACACTTATCTCCCTCACTAGCTTTAAGCACCAACTGTCAGAGCTCACAGATTACTGCACCTGTACATAGCCCACCTATAATTTAGCCCAAACAACTACCTCTTTCCCAACTGTATTTAATTTATTTATTTATTTTGCTCCTTTGCACCCCATTATTTTTATTTCTACTTTGCACATTCTTCCATTGCAAAACTACCATTCCAGTGTTTTACTTGCTATATTGTATTTACTTTCCCACCATGGCCTTTTTTGCCTTTACCTCCCTTCTCACCTCATTTGCTCACATTGTATATAGACTTGTTTATACTGTATTATTGACTGTATGTTTGTTTTACTCCATGTGTAACTCTGTGTCGTTGTATCTGTCGAACTGCTTTGCTTTATCTTGGCCAGGTCGCAATTGTAAATGAGAACTTGTTCTCAACTTGCCAACCTGGTTAAATAAAGGTAAATAAATCAATAAATAAATATGGAATTGTTTTAAGATGGTCATACCATGGATCATTTAGCTATTTGATTTTGGGTGTAAAAAAAATATATATAAAACAAAAACAAATAAAATATTGAATTGGTCTTTTACTACTTTGGCCCATAGAAAGGCATTGAATTACACATTCATAAATGGCCAAATAGACAGTCAAAAATAAAGGAGTAAGGTTTGAATGGTGTCTGTCCTAAATCCTGGATCATGCCAAGGTTCTTTGCACTCTGTGAGGGGGACACCATGGAGTTGTCAATCGTCATGAAGAGGTCTTGGAGCAGGCAGGCCTTCCCCGGGAGGAAGAGGAACTCCTTCTTGTTAATGTTAAGTTTGAGGTGCGGAGTTATCTATCAGGCATGCAGAGATGCGTTTCGCCCAAGTTGTTGAGTGTCACCCGATATGACAGAGCCGAGTGACTTGGTGTATGAAGAGAATAAGAGAGTACAGAGAACCGAGCCTTGGGGTACACCAGTAGAGAGTACGTGGTGCAGACACAGATCCTCTCCATGTCACCTGGTAGGAGTGGCCTGCCAGGTAGGATGTAATCCAAGAATGTGCAGAGTCTGAGATGCCCAGCCCTGAGAGGGTGGAGAGGAGGATCTGATTGTTCATGGTGTCAAAGGCAGCAGATAGATCAAGGAGTATGAGAACAGAGGTGAGAAAGTCCGCTTTGGCCGTGTGGAGAGCCTCCATAACACAGAGTAGAGCAGTCTTGGTTGAGTGACCCATCTTGAAGTGGTTAGGGTTATGAAGATTGTTCTTAGAGAAATAGCCAGAGAGTTGGTCAGAGACAGCACACTCAAGTGTTTTGGAAAGAAAACAAAGAAGGTATACCGTTTCTCAGTAAAGTATTATGTTTATCCTTAACCACTGATTCCTCGTCTGGTCTCTTCTCTGCACCTGGGTCCAACCTCACCACGTCACAGCAAGCTTCTGCCAACAACATGGACCCACCAGAGATCATCCAGATCAAGAATGTTGTAACCCACCAAGGAGCACTTCTGGAGCGGCAGCAAGAACAACTCCTGGCGTGGGAATAGCAGCCACCATCCTGCATCTTCATATTAGCCTTCACTGTCGAGCTGCGATGAGTCTTCGCCTGGACAAGGGGAGACCCTGACAAGCTGTGCAGTTATTCCCCCCCCCCCCAGGCTACCCAGTCATCGTCTGTCACTACCCGCAACCCTCCAATGGGACACCTAGAGCCTCGCCACATCCCAATGCATCCATTAAAGACCAAGACTTCTCTTCTCTCCCTCCCGAATACTTCGAACTACGGGAGGCTTTCAGTAAAAGTCAAGCAGCCACCCTCCCTCCTCAACATCCATACAACTGCACCATAGAACTCCTACCCAGCTCCAGCCATCCCCGGGGCTGTTTTTACTCCCTCTTGATCCCTGAACATACAGTCATGGACAATTACATCCGGGAGTAGCTGGAGGCAGGTTTCATTCACTCCTCAACACCCCCAGCTGGTGCACGCTTCTTATTTGTTGAACAGGATCATGATTAAGAATCGTTACTTCCTACCCCTGATATCCGCCACCTTGAAGCTGGTCCAGGGGGCCCAATTCTTTACCAAACTTGACCTCCGCAACGCTTACAATCTGGTGAGAATCAGGGAGGGAGATTAATGAAAAACTGCCTTTAACACCCCTAGTGGCCACTATGAGTACTTAGTCATACCATTCGGATTATCGAACTCACCAGCAGCCTTCTAAGCATTGGTCAATGATACTCTTAAGGATATGTTGAATAGGTTCGTCTGATATTCTCCAAGTCCCTTCCTGAACACATCCTGCACATCCACCAAGTCCTGAGATGCCTCCTGCAGAGTCAACTATACATCAAGATTGAGAAGTGTGAGTTCCATTTATACCAAATCTATTTCCTGGGCCACAGTATCTCTACCGCCGGCATCCGGGTCCATTCAAATGGACCCTGTTAAGGTTAGGGCGGTCACTGACTGGCCCTGGCCCACCTCACTCAAACAAGTTCCACAGGATTTCCAACTTTTACAGGCATTTTAAGGCCCTAACCCACAAGTCCCAGACCCATTTTGTCTGGACCCCGAGGCTGGCAGGGCATTCATGGATATCAAGGGACGTTTCACCTCCAGACCCATCCTCGTTAATCCTGATCCTCCTCGTCCCTTTGTGGTAGAGGTGGACACCTCGGACACCGGAGGGGTCCTGTCACAGCAGAACGAGGGGACAAGAGACTGCACCCATGTGCCTTTCTTTCCAAGCGGTTCTCGTCAGCAGAATGCAACTACGATGTAGGCAACCGGGAGCTCTTGGCAGTCAAGTGGGCCCTTGGTGACACTGGCTGGAGGGTGCACCTCATCCTTTGGTGATCTGGACGGACCATAATAACTTGGTCTCCATTCAAGAAGCCAAGAGGTTGAACGCTCGCCAGGCTAGGTGGGCTCTGTTTTTTTTACAGGTTCAACTTCACTCTAGTCTACCGCCCAGGATCCAAGAATCAGAAAGCAGATGCACTGTCCCGCCAACATGATGTCTCTAACAAGGAGAGGGACTCTGAGCTCATTATCCTCAGCTCCCGTGTTGTGGCTCCCGTGTTATGGAGTATAGAGACCACGGTACGACAAGTCCAGACCTGAGAACCTGATCCCGGTGGGGTGCCCACTAACAAACTTTATGTTCTGCGATCAGCCCATTCTCGAGTGCTACAATGGGGACACTCCTCTAAATTAACTGGGCATCCAGGGTTTAATTGGACACTGGAGGTCCTGAGGCAGAAATGATGGTGTCCCAACATGATTGAAGATGTGAGAACATTTGTTGCATCTTGTTCCACCTGTGCCCAAATCAAGTCCTCATGACAGTGACTGGCTGGGTTGCTCCAACCTCTGCCCATCCCCAGCTGGCCCTGGTCCCACCTGTCGCTAGACTTTATCACAGGGTTACCTCCATCCCAAGGGCTTACCACTATTCTGGTGGTCATTGATTGGTTCTCCAAGGTAGCCCATTTCTTTGTCTTACCCAAGTTGCCCTCAGTGAAGGAGACCGCTGATCTCATGACTACCCATGTCTTTCGACTACACAGACTTCCCCAGGACATTGTCTTGGATCGTGGGCCTCAGTTCGTCGCACAGTATTGGAAAGCCTTCTGCTCCCTGTTGGGGGCGTCAGTGAGTCTCTCCTCGGGGTTCCACCCACAGTCTAATGGGCAAGCGGAGCGGGCCAACCAGTAACTGGAGAAGTTCCTCTGCTGCTTATTCCCCACCCAGACCAGCAACTGGAGCAAGTTCTTCATCTGGGCAGAGTATGCTCACAACACACTACCTGAACTCGTCCACTGGACTGTCGCCGTTCAAGTGTCAATTCGGGTTCGCCTGAACAAGAGGCCTAAGCGGGGATGCCATCAGCCTTGGTGTTCATTCGATGATGTTGCTGCATCAAAGTGCGATCCTCCTTGCTCCGCTCTTCTACCCAACACCAACACCACGCAAACTGGCTCCAAAGGCCTCTTCGCACCTACGAACAGGTCAACGAGTGTGGCTGTCCACCCGTGATCTTCCCTTAAAGATGGACTCACGGAAGCTCGCTCCACGCTACATAGGACCATTCAAGATCCTGAGTCACAACTATGTGGTGGTCATCCTGGCTCTGCGGCTGGAGTCACTCCTAGAAGGGGGGGTACTGTCATGGTTCCACCTGTCACCAGAGGGCGCAGAGACCGTCCTAGAGACATTGACGACAGGTGTGTCCTATTCACTCATTATGATTTCCCTGTTAAAAAAGGTATGTTTTCTGTTGTCCTTTGCAGAAGCTTGAATTGTGTCTCCTGAGTGAGTTTGTGACTTAGTGTTTGTTGTTTTCCCAGTGTTACTGTGATCCTTCCGTTACAATTTCTCTGTAAAGTATTATGTTTATCCTTAACCACTGATTCCTAGTCTGGTCTCCTCTCTGCACCTGGGTCCAGCCTCACTGTGTCATAGTTACAGATCAATGTGCAAAGATTGATGTCAAATATGGACCTTCTTGATATCTGGGTGCATGACACAAGCTCGGATATTTTGGTTCTCACAGTGACTTAGCTAAATGGCTTGATACCGAAAAAGTACATTGACATTGCTGATTACAACATCTTCAGGTGTTACAGACTGAAAAAAGGGGAGGGTGGCTATTAGTGATGGTCGATGCCATTTAAGATGAGGAAGGACAAAAACATTTTTTTTAATGAGAAGGGCCTTATTTCTATTACAGCGTATTGGATGACTGCCATTCATATTCCATTCACCCAGCTCAATGTAACATCGATAGGTTTATGCTACTACATGATGCCCAAATTTCCCTATACCCATCAGGTGGTTGCTACAAGCTAGTCTATGAATGAAAGTTTACAACGTAGGTGCAGAGGTTGAGAGAAATTTGAATAATCAAGGTGACAGACATTGACACATACAATACCTCCTTGCACAATCTTGCATGCATCTAGCTGATCTAGGGTGTAGTCATTAGTCCAACAGTTGTAAATGAGAGTTTCTATTGGACAAATTCAGGTATGTTCATTCCCGTCAGGAGGCTTAAATATCCTGATCTAGTCAGATATATATGGTGAAGTCTCGTTCAAGTTAGTCATCTTGACTACTTTCTTATGTCATTTTCGCTGGCACCAAAAGATTGTTGGTTGGGGACAGAATGCGGTCGGTCGGACCATCAAATAATTGGTATACACATTACTCTTACAACATTTCTGCGAGGGCAATGATATTGGAAGGTAATCAAAGCCTACTGGATGACAACTTGCTTTTTCCTACATAACATACTGTAGGTACAGCAGATCCCCGTATTGTATGGCACCCCATATTTAGAGGCCATGCAATACTCATCTTTAAAACATACTAATCAGGGTGGATGACATGACAGGTGGCAGCGTGATAGGCACAGCTTGTCCCATGAATTAATCACAAAAATTGAGGATTAGCTAATAACTACGAAACAAATATTCTGGATAATATAGAGAATCTGAAACTATTTATTGATCAGCATTTTGATATGCTGAAAAAAGAAATGGATACATCGAAGCGATTAAGAGAAGACCTTTTCTCGAGTTCTACGAGCGAAACGTTTGGAAAGCAGGTGGGTGGAATATAAGGACAATTGGAGGTTTACAAAATTGCAGCTACAGTATGCTTAACAGTACAAATTATTATGTTACAGCTATATGGACAATTAATCATCATAGTGCTTTTTAATGGTAAGTTTACAAACATTGGTTGTGGTAAATAGAATTGAAACTTGTGTCTCATTATGCTAAGTGAGGAAATAAGTATAGTAAGTTATAATTGTAATTTAATTTTTTATTTATTTCACCTTAATTTAGAGTGTTGGAAGCAATTTTGTAGATGACATCGCCGAAGTCGAGGATCGGAAGGATAGTCAGTTTTACTAAGTTTGGCGGCTTGAGTGAAGGAGGCTTTGTTGCGGAATAGAAAGCCGACTCTTGATTTGATTTTCGATTGGAGATGTTTGATATGAGTCTGGAAGGAGAGTTTGCAGTCTAGCCAGACACCTAGGTACTTATAGATGTCCACATATTCAAGGTCGGAACCATCCAGGGTGGTGATGCTGGTCAGGCGTGCGGGTGCAGGCAGCGAACGGTTGAAAAGCATGCATTTGGTTTTAATAGCGTTTAACCTCTCTGATCTCCCCATCCCGGATCCGGTATCAGGAATACAGACTCAAGCTCATTACCATAACGCAACGTTAACTATTCATGAAAATCGCAAATGAAATGAAATAAGTATGCCATCTCTCAAGCTTAGCCTTTTGTAAACAACACTGTCATCTCAGATTTTCAAAATATGCTTCTCAACCATAGGAAAACAATTATTTGTGTAAAAGTAGCTAGCTAGCATAGCATTTAGCGTTAGCATTAGCGTTAGCATCCAGCACGCAAGATTTCAACAAAAACATAAAAGCCTTCAAATAAAATAATTTACCTTTGAAGAACTTCGGATGTTTTCAATGAGGAGACTCTCAGTTAGATAGCAGATGCTCAGTTTTTCCAAAAAAGATTAATGTGTATTAGAAATAGCTTCGTTTTGTACATTCCATTTGGCTACCAAAAAAAAAACGCAAATTCAGTCCTCAAAACGCGAACTTTTTTCCAAATTAACTCCATAATATCGACTGAAAACATGGCAAACGTTGTTTAGAATCAATCCTCAAGGTGTTTTTCACATATCTCTTCAATGATATATCGTTCGTGGAAGCATGGTTTCTCCCCTCAATCAAATGGAAAAATACCAGCACCTGGCTTTGCGCACCGATTTCCACGCAGGACACCAGGCGGACACTTGGAAAATGTAGTCTCTTATGGTCAATCTTCCAATGATATGCCTACAAATACGTCACAATGCTGTAAACACCTTGGGGAAACGACAGAAAGTGTAGGCTCATTCCTTGCGCAATCACAGCCATATAAGGAGACAATGGAAAACAGAGCTTCAGAGATTCTGCTCATTTCCTGGTTGACGCATCATCTTGGTTTCGCCTGTAGAATGAGTTCTGGGGCCCTTACAGACAATATCTTTGCAGATTCTGAAACTTCAGAGTGTTTTCTTTCCAAACGGTCAATAATATGCATAGTCGAGCATCTTTTCGTGACAAAATACTGCGCTTAAAACGGGAACGTTTTTTATCCAAAAAATGAAATAGCGCCCCTAGAGATCCAACAGGTTAAGAGCAGTTGGAGGCCACGGAAGGAGTGTTGTATGGCATTGAAGCTCGTTTGGAGGTTAGATAGCACAGTGTCCAAGGACGGGCCGGAAGTATATAGAATGGTGTCGTCTGCGTAGAGGTGGATCAGGGAATCGCCCGCAGCAAGAGCAACATCATTGATATATACAGAGAAAAGAGTCAGCCCGAGGATTGAACCCTGTGGCACCCCCATAGAGACTGCCTTATGCTTATCTAAAATGGTTAGGAAGTTACTTTTAAAGAATGACCAGGCATTCTCAACTGACGGGATGAGGTCAATGTCCTTCCAGGATACCCGGGCCAGGTCGATTAGAAAGGCCTGCTCACAGAAGTGTTTTAGGGAGCGTTTGACAGTGATGAGGGGTGGTTGTTTGACTGCGGCTCCGTAGTGGATACAGGCAATGAGGCAGTGATCACTGAGATCCTGGTTGAAGACAGCGGAGGTGTATTTGGAGGGCCAGTTGGTCAGGATGACGTCTATGAGGGTGCCCTTGTTTACAGATTTAGGGTTGTACCTGGTTGGTTCCTTGATGATTTGTGTGAGATTGAGGGCATCTAACTTAGATTGTAGGACTGCCGGGGTGTTAAGCATATCCCAGTTTAGGTCACCTAACAGAACAAACTCTGAAGCTAGATGGGGGGCGATCAATTCACAAATGGTGTCCAGGGCACAGCTGGGAGCTGAGGGGGGTCGGTAGCAGGCGGCAACAGTGAGATACTTATTTCTGGAGAGAGTAATTTTCAAAATGAGTAGTTCGAACTGTTTGGGTATGGACCTGGAAAGTATGACATTACTTTGCAGGCTATCTCTGCAGTAGACTGCAACTCCTCCCCCTTTGGCAGTTCTATCTTGATGGAAAATGTTATAGTTGGGTATGGAAATCTCAGAATTTTTGGTGGCCTTCCTGACCTTCCTCAGACACGGCAAGGGCATCAGGGTTAGCAGAGTGTGCTAAAGCAGTGAGTAAAACAAACTTAGGGAGGAGGCTTCTGATGTTGACATGCATGAAACCAAGGCTTTTTCGATCACAGAAGTCAACAAATGAGGGTGCCTGGGGACATGCAGGGCCTGGGTTTACCTCGACATCACCCGCGGAACAGAGGAGGAGTAGAATGAGGGTGTGGCTAAAGGCTATCAAAACTGGTCGCCTAGAGCGTTGGGGACAGAGAATAAAAGGAGCAGATTTCTGGGCATGGTAGAATATATTCAGGGCATAATGCGCAGACAGGGATATGGTGGGGTGCGGGTACAGCGGAGGTAAGCCCAGGCACTGGGTGATGATGAGAGAGGTTGTATCACTGGACATGCTGGTTGTAATGGGTGAGGTCACCGCATGTGTGGGAGGTGGGACAAAGGAGGTATCAGGGGTATGAAGAGTGGAACTAGGGGCTCCATTGTAAACTAAAACAATGATAACTAACCTGAACAACAGTATACAAGGCATATTGACATTTGAGAGAGACATACAGCGAGGCATACAGTAATCACAGGTGTTGAATTGGGAGAGCTAGCTAAAACAGTAGCTAAAACAGTAGGTGAGACAACAACAGCTAATCAGCTAGCACAATAACAGCAGGTAAAATGTCGTTGACTAGGCAGGGAGGGTCGGATTAACTACACACAGAGCCTGAGTGCGGCTGGGGCCGACAGATAAAACATAAACAAGCAGAATGGAGTACCGTGATTAATGGACAGTCCAGCATGCATCAGCTATGTAGCCAAGTGATCAGTGTCCAGGGGGCAGCGGTGGATGGGGCAGGGAAGCTGGACTGGCGAGTATTATCCAGGTTAAAAAATTGGCTGGCTGTGCAGAAGGTAAAAGGTAAAAGCCGCTAGCAGTGGCTAACAATGACTGAATAGCTTGTAGCTAGTTAGCTGGTTAGCTTCTGGAGGTTCTTGAGTGTGTTCTAAAAATTAAAAATAATAGCAATTCCGTATCACATTGGGTGAGGCAGGTTACCGGAAGGTATAAACAAAATAAAAATCGAAAAGAGATTGAAAGTAAATATGGGTCCAGTGAGTGTTTGGGACGCGGCGATTCAGACGGTTAGCAGGCCTGTGCTAACAAACTAACAGTTAGTAGGTCATAAAAAAAGAAGATCCATTTTTACATGGCTAAAAGAGAAAGAATATAATATCTATGGTTTACAGGAAACTCATTCTACAAATACAGATGAGGTTGGGTGGAAAAAGGACTGGGAGGGAGAAATATATTTTTGTCATGGTCAAAGAAACTCAAAAGGGGTGATTATACTAATTAATACAAATTTTGATCTGATTGTGCAAACTGTGCAAACAGATCCGCAAGGAAAATTGATTCTTTTAAATATGCTATTTGACCAAAACAGATCTGGCTAAGGAATCTTTATGGGCCAAATAATGATGATCCACACTTTTTCGAAAATATATATAATAATATATTGAGCTCACAAGCAACAAAATAATATATTATTATGGTGGGAGATTATAATATGGTTTTAAGTACCTCAATGGATCGTAAAGGAAATCATTCTACAAACTATCCCCCTCAAGCACTTAAGGAGATTACAAAGATCATGGATACATTAGAAATAGTGGATATTTGGAAGTGCAAAAACCCTGACCTAGTGAGATATATACGGAGGAGGCTTAATCAAGCTAGCCGCCTTGAGTACTTCCTAGTCTCGTTCTTGCTTGCATCAAAAGTTTTAAAAAGTATTAATAGGAGACCGAATGCGATCGGACCCCCATCTAATTGTCTTCCATATAACTTATAGAATTTCCATGTGGACGAGGATATTGGAAATTTAATCGAAGCCTATTGGATGACAATGTGTTCTTAACTAAGACAAAATCAGTAATAATTTACTATTTTGTACAACAGATCCCTTTATAGTATGGGACACTTTTAGAGACAATTCAATACAATACTCATCATTAAAACAAAAGCAGTTTAGGTCAAAAGAGATCAGACTGATAAAGGAAATAAAGGAAGTAACAGCACAGGTAGATGGTAATGGAAACTGTACTATAGAGGCACAAAATTGGTTAGAGGAAAAACAAAAAGAAATGGAGGTACTTATTCAAGAACAATCAAGTGTAATGTATTACAAAAATAAAGCGAATTGGATGTAAAATTTGGAAGAATGCACAACATTTTTCTTGAATCTTCAGCACAGAAATTCCACCAAAAAGAATTTACAGAAACTCGTTACAAATGATGGAGATATCCATGATTCACCAAATTATATTTTTATTTTCGGTCTCCTCCGTTTCCACTGAATGATGTTAACTGTAAGGATTTCTTTCCTAATAATAATAATAACAATAATAATAATAATTTATTTTACAGAAGAGGAACTTTGAGGCAATAAAATCTTTTCAGTCTGGAAAAACACCAGGGCTTGACGGTATACCAGTAGAGTTATATCAGACCTTTTTTTGTACTCAAATATCCAGTATTAGCATGTTTTAATTACTCTTATATAAATGGTAGACTTTTAGGTACTCAACAAGAAGGTCTGATTTCATTACTACTAAAACAGGAATCAGATGGTAAGTATAAAGATCCAGTCCATTTAAAAAACTGGAGGCATCTAACACTTCAATGTTGTGATGCGAAAATCCTGGCAAAATGCATAGCATATAAAATAAAAAAGGATATACCAGATATTGTTCATCCTGATCAGACAGTTTTTTTTTACATGGACGGTATATTGGAGATAATATACGACAAGTACTTGAAACATAGAGGATACCAGGTCTGGTCTTGATATCAGATTTTGAAAAGGCGTTAGATAAAGTACGATTAGAATTTATATATAAATGCCTGGAATACTTCAATTTTGGTGTATCTCTTATACCATTTTTTTTGCATTTTTCCCCATTTTCCATCCAATTCGCTTTACTTTTAAATATATTACACTTGATCGGTCTTATACAATGGGTTAAAGTTATGTACAGCAACCATAGATGTAAAATAGTAAACAATGGTTACTTCTCAGAAATTATTGAGCTTTTAAGAGGAGTTAAACAAGGCTGTCTGTTGTCTCCATATCTATTTATTATGGCCATTGAATTGCTAGTTATTAAAATTAGATCCAACAAGAACACCAAGGGGTTAGAAATCCAGGGGATAAAACAAAAGTGTCAACGTATGCTGATGACTCTAGTTTTTTTCTTAAGTCAGCAATCTGGATCCCTGCACAGTCTCATTGAACATCTTGATCACTTTTCTAGCCTCTCTGGATTAAAACCTAATTATGACAAGTGTACCATATTATGTATTCAATTGTTAAAAAATACACTATTTATAATACCTTGTAGTTTACCAATAAAATGGCTGGATGGTGAAGTAGACATACTTGGTATTCACATCTCAAAAATATAAATTAACTTCCCACAATTAATTTCAATGGAAAGTTAGCAAAAATAGATACGATTTTGCAACCATGGAGAGGTACATACTTGTCTATTTATGGGAAAATTACATTGATTAACTCTTTGGTCCTATCACAGTTGACTTACTTACTTACTAATGGCATTGCCCACTCCAGATGATTCGTTATTTTAAAATGAAATCATTTCCAACATATCACTATTTTTAAAACAAGCCATAGAAAGCGGGTTGCAATTTTAGTTAAGTAATAAACCAGAAAAGACAGAACAAATATTACAACAAATATTATGGTTAAACTCAAATATACTAATTGATTTTTAAGAACTATTTTGGAAAAATATTTAAAAAATTGTATAATCTTTGTTAATGATATCATAAATAGGACTGGTAGAGTTATGGCACACATGCAGTTACCAAAAATGTATGGAAATGTCTGCTCTAACCAAAATTACAACCAACTGATTGCAGCATTACCACAAAAATGGAAGAGGCAAATGGAAAGGAGAGAAGGTAACAAACTTATCTGTTGCATTGGCTAAATAAATTTGTGATAAAAAAGTATACCAGTTTCACTTAAAGATTTATAAAAATGACAGATATATATAGGTTGGGAGGAGATTTTCAATGTACCGATTCCATGGCACATGGTGTATGAACATACACAAAATGACATCGGATTCAAAACGTAGAATTTTTCCATTTAAATTATTATACAAAATTCTTGCAACCAATATAATGTTAAACATATGAGGATACAACCATTCCCGCTCTGCAGATTTTTTGCGAAGAGACAGAGTTCTTAGATCACTTGTTTTGGTACTATCATGACTCAGGATATGACCCAGATGCAGACACAGGTGGCACAGACACAGGCACAGACACAGACACAGGATAGTACAGTTCTCAGATTATTTATTGTAAACACAGGGCAGGCAAAGGGCAGGTCGAGGACAGGCAGGGGTTTGTCATAAGGTCAGAGTCAAGCAGGTACAGGACAGGCAGGCAGGCTCGGGGTCAGGGCAGGCACAGGACTGCAGACTGGCAGAATAGTCAGTTACCGAGCAGTTGCCATACCAGGTGGTGATGCAACCTGTCAGGATGCTCTCGATGGTGCAGCTGTAGAACTTTTTGAGGATCTGGGGACCCAAATCTTTTCTAAGGGGGAAAAGGTTTTGTCGTGCACTCTTCCCAACTGTCTTGGTGTGTTTGGACCATGATAGTTTGTTGGTGATGTGGGCTCTCGACCTGCTCCACTACAGCCCTGTCAATGTTAATGGGGGTCTGTTCGGCCCGCCTTTTCCTGTAGTCCACGATCAGCTCCTTTGTCTTGCTCACATTGAGGGAGAGGTTGTTATCCTGGCACCACACTGCCAGTTGTCTGTAATACCAACATGTTTCAAGCAGACTACCATAGTCCCTGTGCCCAAGAACACTAAAGTAACCTGCCTAAATGACTACCGACCCGTAGTACTCACGCCTGTATCCATGAAGTGCTTTGAAAGGCTGGTCATGGCTCACATCAACACCATTATCCCAGAAACCCTAGACCCACTCCAATTTGTATATATTATATATTTGAATGGTTAGCTAGCACTCGAAAGAAGAGGCTAGGTTACTGGGAAGTATGCCACACTTGTCATGTGATGACTCTGATCACGTTGGCATTGCATTAGTGGAACTTTTAGCCAGTCTCCTCGAGACATTCCCCATTGAGTTGAATTTACTCTTAGCAATGGTAGCTAGCTAGTTTTCTTTTACGTAAAAAATGGCCCAAATCACCATCTATCAACATTAAATAAATAAATGTTGAAGACACTGGCGAGACATGCCTAAATATTCTTCACTTTTACTGACTTTTTCTTTGCTATGCCACAAGCGTGACTCCTCTTGCTTCTGCATTTTAATGCAAGAGTGAGAGAGGTCAGATCTGTCTGTCAGATCTGGATAGCCAGGGATTCTAAGAAATAGCAGCACTGACCTATGCTTTGAGAAGTAGACGGTTGGCTTGTCAGTTAAGCATAGCTGAACCAAAAACTGAACCAGTTATGTTAATTTATTAAACGGTTTCCAGTTCAACCAGTGAGACTAGTTAACCTGGAGATGCTGACAGGTCTATTCATATGACCATTTTGGAATGGGTGTAAAAGTCACCATTGCCTTCATGGTGAAGTCCCTGAGCAGTTTCCTTCCTCTCCGGCAACTGAGTTTTGGATGGACGCCTGTATCTTTGTAGTGACTGGGTGTATTGATACACCATCCAAAGCCTAATTCATAATTTCACCATGCTTAAAGGGATATTCAGTGTCTGCTACCAATCAGTGCCCTTCCTTGCGAGGCATTGAAAAACCTCTATGGTGTTTGTGGTCGAATCTGTGCTTGAAATTCACAAGTCGTTTGAGGGACCTTGAAAATAATTGTATGTGTGGAGTACAGTTATGGAGTAGTTATTTAACCAATATTAACCAATATTATTGAACATGGAATGAGTCCATGCAACATTTTTACCCCTGAATTTATTTAGGATTGCCATAACAAAGGGGCTGAATGCTTATTGACTCAAGACACTTGAGACAATGTTCTACAAACAAAATTCCACTTTCACATTATGGGATGGGGTATTTGTCTGTAGATCAGTGAAACACAATCTAAATGTAATCCATTTCAAATGCAGGCTTTAAAACGGTGTGAATACTTTCTGAAGGCACTGTATGTAATTGCTGTGGATGGGCCATAATGACAAGACTGTCCACATTACAGATTTGCATGTAATAAAGTGTGTAATAAAGTGTGCATTTGAAACCAGCTGCTACTCTATTTTTATAATCTATACATAGTCACTTTAACTATACCTACATGTACATATTGCCTCAATTAACCCAACTAACCGGTGCCTCCGCACATTGACTCTGTACCGCTACCAGCTGTATATAGCCTCACTACTGTTATTTTCAGTCATTTTACTTCTTCTTTTTCTTTTTACTTATCAATTGTTTACCTAATACCTATTTTTTACTTAAATTGCACTGTTGGTTAGGGCTTGAATGTAAGCATTTCACTGTTGTATTCGGCACACGTGACAAATAAACTTTGATTTCATTTGATTTGCAGGGTTGGGGAGTAACGGATTACACGCCATATATTACATATAAGGGATTTACAAAAAAATTGTAACTGTAATCCGATTACCAGCAAAAATTCAGAAAGGATGTTAGAGAGAAAAATAAAAGCATTGAAAAAATGGGCAATTTTATGTTTGTTCAACCTGGTGCGTCTGCTGTCGGCATCCAAAGATTATCTAATTTGAATAAACACTTGGAGGTAAGAGTGACAGTAGTGGTGTAGTCTACGGCGATACGGATATCACTTCTTATTGATATCTACATAGCGCATTTGGTGTGAATCACACTGCTGCTCTCATTTAGCTATTTACGCCGTACGGATTGTGGTTGTTGTGAATGTCTGTTCACAAATGGAAATGTGTATTTGAACCCAATAATGGTTGAATTCAAGAAGTTTAAGCTGCCTATCAATCATTGTTTTTGAAAACAGTGGACTGCCCGTGAAAAATGCGCTTGTATTGAACACGAAGGAGACAGAGAGCTGGTTTCAAGCACAGGGCGCATCAGGTGTTTATTGAAAGGGACCATAGGATGAGGCAGGTAGATGTGTCCAGGGGCAGGCAGGTCATACACGGTAGGTCCAAAAATGGCAACAGTACAGGCAGGGAGTAGGCAAAAGGCGTTGTGAGTGAGGCAGGAAAAAACTATCATCAACGGGAGGAGAGATGGACAGGAAAAACCAGAGCTCCGAATAAGTGTCTAAAAACAAACAATACCTCACAGTGTGCAAGGAACTGAACTAAATAGTGTGGGATGATGACATGCAGGTGTGAGAACTGGAGTCGGATTCACAAAACATTAATTACAAAAACAATTAAGAAGCTGCTAAAGACAAAAAAATAAGAAGTTCATAAGATAGTTTGTAAATGCAATTCCTCAAAATGTTCTTAGGGATTCGTAGTTTTCTTAGGAACTTCGTAAATATCTTATGTGGCATTGATATTAGTGACGTGCATGAAATTAATAAATCGCCTATGTGACTCTCATGATAGGATTTGGCCCACTATAATAAAGTGTTGATATTTACATTTTATTACATCTATTTTTTTGCTTTATGTCTCGAGAATAAAAATGTTTTATAAAAGGCTCGCGAACCCTTTATACACACAAAAAAAACATATTTTTTCACATATTATAGCCAGACTAACGTTAGCTACTGTACATCAAAATCAAAAATGGATAACCAAGGAAAGCGCAATTAAAAACTTCAGCAAACAAGAGCTTGAAGTGTTGGTGGAGGAAATAGCAGCCAGGAAAGGGTTGTTGTTGGGGAGACTTGGTAGACACCAATAGGAGAGGATGGGCGAGAGTGGCGAAGTCTGTCTCTGCCGTCAGGGGTATGGCAAAGGACAGTGACGCCGTAAAAAATCAGTGGTCCGACATCAAGTCGGCTGCTAAGAGACCATTAATGTGGACCAGCTGGAGTTGAAGGTGTCGTCCATGATAGGAGAGATGGTGGCAGAGGGACTGAGCAACCGGTAAATTAGGTAGCTACCTTAGCTAGCCAACGCGTCCCGACCTTACAGCCAACAACATAGCTAACGACGTTAGCTAAGTTAACCAAGTTCTTCTTTGCAAATTGACGAGATAACGCTAGCTATTTAACACTTCTAGAATATTGTAATATATTGTTATTTACTGTCGTGGAGAATCGTAACAAAATTGAACACTTACAAGAACTTGTGAATTCAATATAGGCTTTTAATACAAACATATCAGAAGCCTAGATGGTCCGCGGAACACACCCTTTCCCAGAGCACTGGCTCTGTCTTTATACACACACAGTATATGAGTCCATTCCATATGTTAATGAAGTTACTTCCCTCAAGTCATCGGTCACCATTATTTTTCAGTCCAGGCTTCCTCCATGTTCATGCCTAATAACGCCTGTATCCGCTCTTGATTAGATTACAATGGTGGCATGACCCTCTCATGTCCTAAAATTAATGTATATCTATCTTACCCTAAGCACTTATGGCCTTTAATCTAAGCATTTATGACCTTTACCCTCTCTATCTAATCTTTATAATGATGTCCTGCTCCTTCCATAATAGATAATGTATTTAAGGGTCACCTCCTCCTCTTTGCCCTAAGCCCTTATGCACAGTAAAGCACGTATGGCTTCGGCCATTACACGTATGTCTGTTTAATCTTTGGTTTCCTGTCCGCTTTCTGTTTGTGGTCTAATGTATACCTATCTTTGCTCAATAGTGTCATATCTGTCTCTATATGTAACAAAAACTACAACATTACTAGCTAGCTAGATAATAGGCGTTTAATTTGTTTTCGTGCTGTATTTAAATATCCGGTAACCAACTGTGTTTGTGGTGTAAGAAAACGTTCATGTTTACAAAAGTATTAATTCGTCTCAAGACAAGGGTTTAGCTGTCCTAAAGCTGAGTAAATTTCCAAGAAGAAATCCTAAAGCATTATTTTCAAGAATCCCATTTCTTCTTGACTTTTTTCTTAGGAAAGAAATTAGGAAAAACCTTAAGAACATTTCCAATAACATTATTGAGGAATAGCAACTTTGCTTAACTTTCTTTTAAGGAAAAAATGGCAGTTAAGAAGAAATTTCTTCTTAGAAAAGGCGATTAGAATTCCGGTGATTGGGATCTGGAGAGTAAACTGGAAAGTGGGCTGCGTTCAAGGGTGTTTGGGAGTATGAGTTGGACGCAGACGTTACAGCGCTCTTGCAACAGCTGTATAGTGCAGATCCAAGCCTATGGAATAAAAGTGGGGCTTTTATTGCTCAACCTAATTCATGCTGATAAAAAATAATAATCCATAGGCCTAATGGACAAATGCTCAAACTTGCACACTTTTGATAGACTTAAAGGGGCAATCTGTAGTTGCCACATCCATTTTTGGATTTATAAATTATACATACACTACGTTCAAAAGTTTGGGGTCACTTAGAAATGTCCTTGTTTTAGAAAGAAAAGCATTTTTTTGTCCATTAAAATATCATCAGATTGATCAGAAATACAGTGTAGACATTGTTAACATTGTAAATGACTATTGTAGCTGGAAACGACAGATTTTGTATGCAATATCTACATACAGAGTACATTAGAGTGTCTAGTTTGAGAAACAGACGCCTCACAAGTCCTCAACTGGCAGCTTCATTAAATAATACCTGGAAAACACCGGTCTCAATGTCAATAGTGAAGAGGCTTCTCTGGGATGCTGGCCGTCTAAGAGACGTCATTGAGGAGGCGTCTCTTTCTCAAACTAGTCACTCTAATGTACTTGTCCTCTTGCTCAGTTGTCCACCCAGCATGCACCCAGTATCAACTTCTAATTTACTATCTTGTGGCAGGAGAATTAGATTTTGGGTCATGGTTAATTGTTTTGGGATTTGTGTGTGAGGTACAGTGGGGTTTTGTTCCAGTACATGCGCTTGTAGTTATCATTACCATGCATATAATCCCACCGTATAAATCAGGCAAGACAGTCATACTTCAACCACTTCTATCATAAGAAATCCCACATGTAAAAACCAGAAGAATCATAAGTGAATTTAAAGTTTAAATAAAGTTTATTGTTGTCTTCCTTTTGAGATTTCAGATTACAACAAAGAAACAACAAGGCAATACGATAGAGTACAAAAATAAATTAGGACATAACAAAACAGAAACAGTGAAGACCTACACACATTTGAGATGTGTAGGGGTGAAATACATGTAGGTGGTTGGGTCCATGGTACAGCAATGTTCACCTCTAACCCGCTGTACCAACATGGAATTACCATATAAACATATGGCTTTGGCTATTGTGCGTTAATAAGTTATTGTTAAATAACACAGACATCATTTGTTTGGACTGCATCATATGCTTTGAAAAAACAGAGATGAGCAACTGATCAATTGGGACTACAAAGACTGTTCCCAGATATTCTTAAATTCATCGCTAATCTTATTCAAGTGTAATTCACCTCTATTTTAACTAGGTAAATATGCTAATGTAACAGTGGAGGATTTCTGTTTTACAAGAGAATTAGAAAACAACTTTGAGTAAAATTAAAGTTCTCTACACAGCAGGTTTCTAAAGTGTCTTTTGAAAATAGCTAACTAGCTCAGTTAAATATTCTAGAATGATTTCTATTCTCTAGTCTGTGGAGGTCTAAGGGCTTTTGGGCTCAGAAGTGCCACATTTCTCTTTATCGCTCTCTGTCTCTATCTCTCCCTACATCTGCCTCACCCTGTGCTCAAGACACTCTAGCTGCTTGGCCACCTCATTGGGAAGATCATCATTAACCTGGATGTCAAAGTAGGCCCTGATATCCTCCACCTCCTTTTGCCAGAAGTCCTTAGACAGACTAAACAGCTCCTCCAGGTTCACCTGGTTCTCCCCCAGGCCCTCCAGGTTCAGGGAGCCCTTGCAGGGCAGGTAGCCCACGGCAGAGGGCATGGCCCCGGCTTCTCCATCCAACCTGCGGAACATCCACTCCAGCACGCGGATGTTGTCCCCGAAGCCAGGCCACAGGAAGCTGCCGGACTGGCTCTTGCGGAACCAGTTGACGTGAAAGATCTTCGGCAGCTTGGCGTTGGGCCGCCCGGCCATGCTCAGCCAGTGGGACAGGTAACGGCCAAAGTTGTAGCCGAAGAAGGGCCGCATGGCGAAGGGGTCATTCATGATCAACTTGCCTAGCGGATTGGAAGAAGAAGAGAGTTTGGTAAATATCATTCTTCAATAACCAGCTCCATGTCATTTCCGCTGTCGTCATGACATAAGTTTCTAAAAGTTGCTTTAGTCATCAATGCAGCAGGTTACACTTGGGAGTTTGACTTACCTTGGTGCTCTGCGGCAGCTGTGGCTTCTGATCTCATGGAAGCTCCAACAAACACGCCGTGTTGCCAGCTAAAGGCCTCGTAAACCAGGGGGACACCTTCAGGTCTACGTCCCCCAAAGATGATTGCTTCAATTGGGACACCCTCAGGGGACTCCCACTGGGGGTCAATGATGGGACACTGATTAGCTGGAGTGCAGAAGCGGGAGTTGGGATGTGCGCAGGGCTCTCCTATGGGAAGACAAAACAAGAGCGGAGAAAACATTAGTATATCAGTATATATCAGTACATCAGTATGTTTAATGAAGAACCAGCCTTGTGGGGAACAGCCAGCCTTGTGATGACCAGCTTTCCGGAGACTTACCATCCTGGGATGTCCAGGGTTTGTTCTTCCAGGAGGTCACCGTGACTCCCTCAGGGAGTTCCTGGTCCATGCCCTCCCAGTAGACACCACCATCGCTAGTCTCAGCCACATTGGTGAAGACGGTGTTCTTGCAAATGGTTTCCATGGCGTTGGGGTTGGTCTTTGCTGAGGTTCCAGGTGCCACACCAAAGAAGCCGTTCTCTGGGTTAATGGCTCTCAGGTTGCCTTCGTCATCGAACTTCATCCAGGCGATGTCGTCCCCAACACACTCCACCTTCCAGCCGGGGAGTGTGGGACTGAGCATGGCCAGGTTGGTTTTGCCACAGGCACTGGGGAACGCAGCTGCAATATACTTCTTTTGACCAGCAGGGTTAGTAATGCCCAGGATCTGAACAACAACAAAGAATAGTGCATTTTACATTTCCATTCCAGAAGTAACTGACAAATTATAGATTTTTTGCAATGTGGAATTAAAACAATCAAGTGGAACCATACTGTACTTGTGCACCTCAGCTGTTCTCACGGTACACTATGCACTTATTGGGTTATGTTTATTGTTACTATGCCCTTACCAGCATGTGTTCGGCCAGCCAGCCCTCCTCCATGGCGATGCGGGAGGCAATGCGGAGTGCAAAGCATTTCTTTCCCAACAGGGAGTTCCCTCCGTAGCCACTGCCAAAGGACACAATTGTTCTGCGGTCAGGAATGTGGGCGATCAGGGTGAGCTCAGGGTTGCATGGCCAGTTATTGACCAGGGGCTCTGAGAGAGAGAGAGCGAGATCTTAGATTTGAATGGATAATGGTAGTATTGTAGTCATTTATTCTTACATTCATTTTACATCTAAATATAACCGGCATTGAACAGAAAAATTATGTAATTTGTTTCTTCGTTTTCAGAGTTTTCCATGCATGTTGAAAGCATACCCTTGTGCCTGACTTACTTTTGAGTGGCAGGGGGCAGCCCACAGAGTGAAGGCAGCGCACAAAGTCTCTGTTTCCCAGTGCGGTCAGCACAGCCTTGCCCATGCGGGTCATCACCCTCATACTGGCCACCACATAAGGTGAGTCAGTCAGCTCCACTCCGATCTTAGACAGGGGGGAGCCCACAGGCCCCATGCTGTAGGGGATCACGTACATAGTACAACCTAAAATAAGGAAGAGTGAACAGAAGTGATTTTAGGACTCATGGTGATGGTGCAGCTAGTGTATGTCCTTCTGGTAAAGCATTGTGTAAAAATAAATAAAGATAGTCATCATATAAATATGCTCCCAATAATATAATCGGTAATCATCATTAACATGTAAATACAAGAGAAGATAATGCTACTCTCAGTCTTAACATTGTTTTGTGTCAATGTACCAGTAATACAGCAAAACATCCCAGTTGATTTTAGACTGTACCTTTCATGCAGCCTGGGAAGCGCAGGTCCATAGCCTTGTCCAACTCCTCCTGAGACATCCAGCGCCCAAGCTGGCTGATGCCACCTACTCGTGGAGACGGAACCGTGTCCCTCTGCTCCTGGGTCACGATGACCGTCTTGCTCTCCACGCGGGCCACGTCTCTGGGGTCTGTCCGGGCCAGCCAGCTGAAGGAGAGAAGAAAAGAAACAGACCATTGGATCAAGACTCGAAATATGGCCACCGCCACCTCTCACCATTGTCACATTGTTTTTCCAAGTTTGAAATGGAGGCTGTAGCTATAACTATATGTGGAGTGGTCAGCCCATAAGTTATTAGAAAAAATATCAAATCATGTCATATATATCCTTGTATATATGTGGTCAATGCCATTATAATACTAGAGCAACATTTGCAACATCTATTAAATATTATAACAGGTCTTAAACTTCGTCTGCCTCTTCATCATGCTCAGACCAGCACACTACACAACCACAGTTATCGGAAACATTCAATTATCTCAGGGTCCCCAACTCAACATGACATCTATTCACTGAAACTGAATGGTGAGGTGACCTACCAGTTCTCATATTTGGTCAGCTTCTTGATCATGCCCTGCTCCTCCAGTTTGGCCAGGATGGTGTGGTTCTCCTCTTCAGAGCCGTCACAGATGTGCAGTGATTCGGGCTGACACAGGTTGATGTTAGTCTCTACAAACTCCTTGACGGCCGGGCTCAGTGCACACAGGTCCCCCTGGACAACCCGGACGCCTGCCTTGTTCTGGGACTGCAGCTGAGGAGGCATGGTTGGTTCTGTTGGCTGGAAGTGGATGTCACTGGAGAACTAGAGGAGAGAGGGAAGGATGGAGAAGGGATATGTTGAAAAAAATGGGCAGTTTGAACTTTCAGGTTGGTGTACAGTTGCCAAATAAGCCACACACCACAAAAAGACTGGTATTGAATGTTTGTCAGGAAAACATATTGTCCAAGATTCGTTTTTATCTGTTCAATGGTAGGATTACAATTCCATAATGTTACAATGAAGTATGATTTTTAATTTCCTCATATGTATTCAGAGAACAATGTAGATTATGAACCCATGGTCCTGAATAGAGACTGCATAATATTAATAAACAGATATATAACATTTTATAAGTGGATGATTTATTTTACATATGTTTGCATTTTAATAAAATATTATTCTAAAACTAATATAACTATTTTGTAGCAAAACAAGATGACAACATCTTGCACCACGTCTCTTCACAAATGAAATGCATGGAAACCGGATAATGAAATCCTACAAAAAATATTATGTATAATATCGCAGTACCTTTTCTTCTTTGTTATAAAGAAGGAGTTAGATTTGCCTCATCAGCTTAGTCTTGATGATGAGGTTTTGATGCTTGTTGTTCCCTGATGGGCTGTTCTTGAATTGTATCCAGTTAGGAGAAGTCTGTCTTTTTATACTTTGGGAATGTTTTGGGGGAAGGGATGACCAAAGGTGGCCCGTCCTCAAAGTTATTTGCATGAACTTATAATGCCTTATGTTCAGCTCTTGGAAAACTCTGACAATCCTCAGTGAATCATTAATCCTAAGAAAATACGTAGTTTGGGGAGTTAATCATTCAACTGAGCATCTTGTTCTTTCAAAGGGATAGTTGCACACAACCGTGCATCTCTCAAGAGTTGAACTTTGATCCATTGATGCAAGTGATTCAACAGTTTCGCTCTGAGCGTCATCTGACTCTTGCTATTGGCACATTTTGGAGGCTCGCCAAAGATGGACAATGATCTAAATGCTGACACTGCAAGACTATAAAGGAATGTGCCGATCCTTGAAGTTCTAATAATTCTGCATATTTTTGACATGTCAAAATAAATGTAACTTATAATTGTGGATGTAAATATAAAACATCTAATAAAAATTGGTTTTCATATGCCCCAAATACAACAGGTGTAGACTTTACCGTGAAATGCTTATTTACGAGCCCTTTCCCAACAATGCAGAGTTAAAAAATAAGAAAAATTGTCTGTTGGAAAGCAGACTGAACCAGGTTTCTTTTAGAATGTCATGTGCTTAGCTCTATTCTTTTTCTTTCTATCCTAAAAAACTCCCTAGTCTTGCCAATGACAAACATACCCATAACATGATGCAGCCACCACCATACTTGAAAATATGAAGAGTGGTACTCAGTATTGTATTGTGCTGGATTTTCCCTAAACAGAACGTTTTGTAAGTTCATGACAAAAACGCTCATGACAAAAATGTAATTTCTTTCCCACATTTTTTGTAGTTTCACTTTAGTGCCTTATTGCAAACAGGATGTATGTTTTGGAATATTTGTGTTCTGTACAGGCTTCCTTCTTTTCACTCTGTCATTTAGGTTAGTATTGTGGAGTAACTACAATATTGTTGAACCACAGCCATTCAACTCTGTAACTGTTTTAAAGCCACAACTGTCCCTGAGTGGTTTCCTTCCTCAGAAAAGACGCCTGTATCTTTGAATTGATGGGTGTATTGATACACCATCCAAAGTGTAATAACTTCACCATGCTAAGGGTAGGTAAATAAAGTTGAAACGTTATTAGAATTTGAGCACGTTTGTAAACTTGCTAGCTTAGCTAGCTAAACAGAAAAAGCTAGGCTACTTTAATTCAACATTTTACAAAATAAATGTTATTTTTTATTATGGGATATGTCCAGTGGTATAGTGCTATTTGTTTAGGTGAGAGAGCTTATGATGTCATAATTTCCACAATTGAAGTTTGCACTGACCGTTGAATAGCCTATCATTATAGAATATGCATAAAAGGCATCCTCCAATTGCAACTTCTGCCTATGCCCACACACATTAACTAAAGACATTTTTTGATTTTTAATATCCTCAAACACCAAGTTAGGCATCGTCTACCAAATTTCAAAATAGGCCATCATCACTGTCAATCTTAGATGATAATGCTTCATGTTTTACCAATGAAACGTCCAAACTGCATCTCCATGCCAATCAATTGCTTGATCTCAATCAGTTTTATGGGGATATGCATTTAGATATTCAGTAATGTTATAGGCTGACTATGCTATGGTATTATAATCGGTTCTGTTATGTAAAATGCAAATGAATCATTATGTTATCTTGCGAGACATTGATTCAGCTTTGATCTAACTTTACTAAAGAAGCACAAATCTTCTACTTGTAATAATAGTATTAAGTGATGAGTATGACTATTAGGCGTAGGCAACAGATCTTAATGAGAGTTTTAGCAATTGGAGCTCCCTTTGTGGTACTGAAAGGATGGGATGGTGTTAAAGACGTTGAACCAACTTGTGGTGCTGAAGGACAGTGCTGCCATTCAGATAGTTCAGGAACAAATAACAATAATTTGCAGTATAGCCTAATAAGCTTACAACTATGTGGTATAGCTATTTGTTTGCTATTGCCGAATGTAAATTCCAAATACAGTGCATTCTGAAAGTATTCATACCCCTCGACTTTTTCCACATTGTGTTATGTTACATACAGCCTTAGTATAAAATGGATTAAATAAAAATGTTCCTCATCAATCTACACACAATACCCAATAATGACAAAGCGAAAACAGGTTTTTAGAATTTTTATCAAATGTATTAAAAATAAAATACTAAAATACCTTATTTATATAAGTATTCAGACCCTTTGCTATGATACTCGAAATTGTGCTCTGGTGCATTCTGTTTCGATTGATCATCCTTGATGTTTCTACAACTTGATTGTAGTCCACCTGTACAAGGCACATATTTGGAGAAGGGTACCAAAAAATGTCTGCAGCATTGAAGGTCTCCAAGAACACAGTGGTCTCCATTCTTAAATGGAAAAGCTTTGGAACCGCCAAGACTCTTCCCAGCCAAACTGAGCAATCGGGGGAGTAGGGCCTTGGTCAGGGAGGTGACCAAGAACCCAATGGTCACTCTGACAGAGCTCCAGAGTTTGTCTGTGGAGATGGGAGAACCTTCCAGAAGGACAACCATCTCTGCAGCACTCCACCAATCAGGTCTTTATGGTAGTGGCCAGATGGGAAGCCACTCCTCAGTAAAAGGCACATGACAGCCCGCTTAGAGTTGGCCAAAAGGCATCTAAAGGACTTTCAGACCATGAAAAACAAGATTCTCTGGTCAGATGAAACAAAGATTGAACTCTTTGGCGTGATCGCCAAGCATCACATCTAGAGGAAATCTGGCACCATCCCAACGGTGAAGCATGGTGGTGGCAGCATCATGCTGTGGGGATGTTTTTCAGCAGCAGGGACTGGCAGACTAGTCAGGAATGAGGGAAAGATGAACGGAGCAAGTACAGAGAGATCTTTGATGAAAACCTGCTCCAGAACACTCAGGACCTCAGAATGGGGTGAAGGTTCACCTTCCATCAGCACAACGACCCTACGCACACAGCCAAGACAACGCAGGAATGTCCTTGAGTGACCAAGCCAGAGCCTGGACTTGAACCCGATCAAACATCTCTGGTGTGACCTGAAAATAGCTGTGCAGCTCTAGAGGATCTGAAGAGAAGAATGGGAGAAACTCCCCAAATACAGGTCTGCCAAGCTCATACCCAAGAGGACTCAAGGCTGTAATCGTTGCCAAATGTGATTCAACAAAGTACTGAGTAAACGGCCTGAATACCTATGTAAATGTGATATTTCCGTTATTTATTTATTTTGCCAACTTTTCTAAATGTCATTATGTGGTATTGTTTGTAGATTGATGAGGGAAAACAACTATTTAATACATTTTAGAATAAGGCTGTAATGTATCAAAATGTGGAAAAAGTCAAGGGGTCTGAATAGACTAGTTCTGGGTTCCACTCCACAAGAGGGAGTTAGTCCATGGAGTTTTATAAACATCAAGTCAGACACACTGTGAAATTAGATTTATTTTCTACGTTCTGATTGGCCAAAGTGGTCAAGCCTCCAACGGGCCTCAGCAGTGCAGACACATAGCCTATACCAGTGGTTATAAGCTGTAAATAGAACACATAAAAAGAAACACAATTGCAATTTATTGATGTCAATTTGAATGCCCAGAGATACTGTGACGAACTCCTGAGGCCCATTGTTGTACCATTCATCCACCGCCATCATCTCACGTTTCAGCATGATAATGCACAGACCCATGTCGCAAGGATCTGTACACAATTCCTGGAAGCTGAAAATGCCCCAGTTCTTCTGTGGTCTGCATACTCACCAGACACGTCACCCATTGAGCATGTTTGGGATACTCTGGGTCGATGGGATAACATTCCACAGGCCATAGTCAACAGGCTGATCCAACAGATGCATATCTGTATTTGCAGCCATTTGAAAACCATAGATTAGGGAATAATTTATTTATTTCAATAGACTGATTTCCTTATATGAACTGTAACAGTAAAATCTTTACAATTGTTGCATGTTGCGTTTATATTTTTGTTCAGTGTATATTAGCTCAAAATAGGACTATTTAATAGTAATAGCCATACGTCATAAATGGCACCATGCAGGGTTCTATATGGAACCATTTTGATTCAGTGAAGAAGAACCTCTAGGGCTCTGATCAAAGAACCCTATACAAGGGTTCCCTATAGAACTTTTAGGAGTTTCATATATGAATCAAGCAATATAAACCTTTTTGGTTCTATAACAAAAAAACATTGTAAGCGTGTAGGCAATCAGGAAAGATAAACAGTAGCAGCAGCATATGTGAATATGTGCTGTCAATTTTTAACATTTTACCTTTAGGCAAGTCATTTAAGAATAAATTCTTATTTACAATGACGGCCTAGGAACAGTGAGTTAACTGCCTTGTTCAGGGGCAGAACGCACATTTTTACCTTGTCAGCTCGGGGATTCGATCTAGCAACCTTTCGGTTACTGGCCCAACTCTCTAACCACTAGGCTTGTGTGTATTTATGTGTGTGTGTGTATATGTGTGTGTGTAGAGAGTGTGTGTGGGCAAGAGCGTCAGTGCAAAAAAAGGAGGTCAATGCAGATAGTCTGGGTAGCCATTTGATTCCCTGCTCAGCATTCTTATGGCTTGGGGGTAAAAGCTGTTCAGGGGCCTTCTTGGTCCCAGACTTGGCGCTCTGGTACCTCTTGCTGTGCGGTAGCAGAGAGAACAGTGTATGACTTGGCTGCCTGAGTCTTTTTAGGGCCTTCCTCTGACACTGCCTGGTATAGTTCTGGAGTACTGGGCCGTACCCACTACCCTCTATAGCGCCCAGTGGTCGAGAGCTGTGCTGTTACCATACCCAGGCAGTGATGCAGCCAGTCAAGATTCTCTCAATGGTGCAGCTTGGTATGGTAACATCACAAACCTCGATTGCATGGCACTACAGAGGGTGGTGCGGACAGCCCAGTACATCACTGGTGTAGAGCTCCCTGCCATCCAGGACCTCTATATCATTAAGCATCTCCAATCCAAAATTAAATCTAGAATCGGCTTCCTATTTCGGCAAAAAAGCCTCCTAGTAATGGTTCTCTAGTGGTGAAGGAGAGGCGGACCAAAATGCAGCGTTGTTTCTTTGATTCATGTTTAATGACAAAAGATAAACACGAACACTACAAAACAATAAACGTGGAAAACCAAAAACAGACCTATCTGGTGCAAAACACAGAGACAGGAACAATCACCCACAAACACACAGTGAAACCCAGGCTACCTAAGTATGATTCTCAATCAGAGACAACTAATGACACCTGCCTCTGATTGAGAACCATACTAGGCCGAAACATAGAAATACCCCAAAACATAGAAAAACAAACATAGACTACCCACCCAACTCACGCCCTGACCATACTAAATAAATACAAAACAAAGGAAATAAAGGTCAGAACGTGACAGTACCCCCCCCCCCCCCCCCCTCCCAAAGGTGCGGACTCCGGCCGCAAAACCTTAACCTATAGGGGAGGGTCCGGGTGGGCGTGTGTCCGCGGTGGCGGCTCTGGTGCTGGACGTGGCCCCCACTTCACCATAGTCTTAGTCTGACTTATTGTCCGCTTCCGTGGCCTTCTAACCACGGCGACCCTTCTCAATGGACAGAGGGGCAGCTCGGGACAGAGGGGCAGCTCGGGACAGAGGGGCGGCAGCTCGGGACAGAGGGGCGGCAGCTCGGGACAGAGGGGCGGCAGCTCGGGACAGAGGGGCGGCAGCTCGGGACAGAGGGGCGGCAGCTCGGGACAGAGAGGCGGCAGCTCGGGACAGAGGGGCGGCAGCTCGGGACAGAGGGGCGGCAGCTCGTGACAGAGGGGCGGCTGCTCGGGACAGAGGGGCGGCTGCTCGGGACAGAGGGGCGGCTGCTCGGGACAGAGGGGCGGCTGCTCGGGGCTGAGGGGCTCTGGCGCCCCTGGGCTGAGGGGCTCTGGCGCCTCTGGGCTGAGGGGCTCTGGCGCCTCTGGGCTGAGGGGCTCTGGCGCCTCTGGGCTGAGGGGCTCTGGCGCCTCTGGGCTGACGGGTAGCTCAGATGGCGCTGGGCAGACGGGAAGCTCCGGCGACGCTGGAGAGGAAGGCTCTGGCAGTGCTGGACTGAGTAGCTCTGGTAGCGCCGAACAGGCGGGAGACTCCGGCTGCGCTGGAGAGGAGGAAGGCTGTGGCAGCGCTGGAGAGGCGGGAGACTCCGGCAGCGCTGGAGAGGAGGAAGGCTCCGGCAGCGCTGGACAGGCGGGGGCCCCTGTAAGGATGAGCCGGAGAGACAGCCTGGTGCGGGGGGCTGCCACCGGAGGGCTGGTGCGTGGAGGTGGTGATGGATAGACCGGACCGTGCAGGCGCACTGGAGCTCTTGAGCACCGAGCCTGCCCAACCTTACCCGGTTGAATGGTCCCGATTGCCCTGCCAGTGCGGTGAGGTGGAAGAGCCCGCACTGGGATATGCAGGCGAACCGGGGACACCGTGCGCAAGGCTGGTGCCATGTAAGCTGGCCCAAGGAGACGCACTGGAGACCAGATGCGTAGAGCCGGCTTCATGGCACTTGGCTCGATGCCCACTCTAGCCCGGCCGATACGCGGAGCTGGAATGTACCGCACCGGGCTATGCACCCGCACTGGGGACACCGTGCGCTCCACAGCATAACACGGTGCCTGCCCGGTCTCTCCAGCCCTTCGGTAAGCACAGGAAGTTGGCACAGGTCTCCTACCTGGCTTCGCCACACTTCCTGTGTGCCCCCTCCCAAGACATTTTTGGGGCTGACTCTCGGGCTTCCATCCACGCCGCCGTGCTGCCTCCTCATACCAGCGCCTCTCCGCCTTCGCCCCCTCCAGCTCTTCTTTGGGGCGGCGATATTCTCCAGGCTGTGCCCAGGGTCCTTTTCCATCCAACTCATCCTCCCATGTCCATTCCTCTTTTCGCTGCTGTTGCTGTTGCCCGTTACCACGCCGCTTGGTCCTGTTGTGGTGGGTGATTCTGTAACGGTTCTCTAGTGGTGAAGGAGAGGCGGACCAAAATGCAGCGTGGTTTCTTTGATTCATGTTTAATAACAAAAGATAAACACGAACACTACAAAACAAAAAACGTGGAAAACCAAAAACAGACCTATCTGGTGCAAAACACAGAGACAGGAACAATCACCCACAAACACACAGTGAAACCCAGGCTACCTAAGTATGATTCTCAATCAGAGACAACTAATGACACCTGCCTCTGATTGAGAACCATACTAGGCCGAAACATAGAAATACCCCAAAACATAGAAAAACAAACATAGACTACCCACCCAACTCACGCCCTGACCATACTAAATAAATACAAAACAAAGGAAATAAAGGTCAGAACGTGACGCTCCTTCACTCATGCTGCTAAACATAGTCAGTTTTACGAGGGTATCTTTGACTTTGGCGAAAGTCATTTACAAAATAGCCTCCAACACTCTACTCAGTAAATTGGATGTAGTCTATCACAGTGCCATCCCTTTTGTCACCAAAGCCCAATATATCACTGTGACCTGTATGCTCTCGTGGGCTGGCCCTCGCTTCATATTCATCGCCAAACCCACTGGCTCTAGGTCATCTATAAGTCTTTGCTAGGCAAAGCCCCGCCTTATCTTAGCTCACTGGTCACCATAGCAACACCCACCCGTAGCACGTGCTCCAGCAGGTATATTTTACTGGTCATCCCCAAAGCCAACACCTACTTTGGCTGCCTTTCCTTCCAGTTCTCTACTCCCAATGAGTGGAACGAATTGCAAAAATCACTGAAGCTGGAGACTTACAGTGGGGAGAACAAGTAGTTGATACACTGACGATTTTGCAGGTTTTCCTACTGACAAAGCATGTAGAGGTCTGTAATTTTTATCATAGGTACACTTCAACTGTGAGAGACGGAATCTAAAACAAAAATCCAGAAAATCACATTGTATGATTTTTACCATCATTTTTACCAAATTACAGACCTCTACATGCTTTGTAAGTAGGAAAATCTGCAAAATCGGCAGTGTATCAAATACTTGTTCTCCCCACTGTATATCTCACTCACTTACTTTAAGCGTCAGCTGTCAGTGCAGCTTACCGATCACTGAAACTGTACACAGCCCATCTGTAAATTGCCCACCGAACTACCTCATCCCCATATTGTTATTGCTCTTTTGCACCCCGGTATCCCTACTTGCACATCATCATCTGCACGTCTATCACTCCAGTGTTAATGCTAAAATGTCATTATTTTGCCACTATGGCATATTTATTGCCTTACTCCCCTAATCTTACTACATGTGCACACACTGTATATAGATGTTTCTATTGTGTTATTGACTGTACTTGTATTTGTTTATCCCACATGTTACTCTGTGTTGTTGTTTTTGTGGAACTGCTTTGCTTTATCTTGGCCAGGTCACAGTTGTAAATGAGAACTTTTTCTCAACTGGCCTACGGTGGAAAATAAGTATTTGGTCAATAACAAAAGTTTATCTCAATACTTTGTTATATACCATTTGTTGGCAATGACAGAGGTCAAACGTTTTCTGTAAGTCTTCACAAGTTTTTCACACACTGTTGCTGGTATTTTAGCCCATTCCTCCATGCTGATCTCCTCTAGAGCAGTGATGTTTTGGGGCTGTTGCTGGGCAACACGGACTTTCAACTCCCTCCAAAGATTTTCTATGGGGTTGAGATCTGGAGACTGGCTAGGCCACTCCAGGACCTTGAAATGCTTCTTACGAAGCCACTCCTTCGTTGCCCGGGCGGTGTGTTTGGGATCATTATCATGCTGAAAGACCCAGCCACGTTTCATCTTCAATGCCCTTGCTGATGGAAGGAGGTTTTCACTCAAAATCTCACAATACTTGGCCCCATTCATTCTTTCCTTTACACGGATCAGTCGTCCTGGTCCCTTTGCAGAAAAACAGCCCCAACGCATGATGTTTCCACCCCCATGCTTCACAGTAGGTATGGTGTTCTTTGGATGCAACTCAGCATTCTTTGTCCTCCAAACACGACGAGTTGAGTTTTTACCAAAAAGTTATATTTTGGTTTCATCTGACCATATGACATTCTCCCAATCTTCTTCTGGATCATCCAAATGCTCTCTAGCAAACTTCAGACGGGCTGGACATGTACTGGCTTAAGCAGGGGGACACGTCTGGCACTGCAGGATTTGAGTCCCTGGCGGCGTAGTGTGTTACTGATGGTAAGCTTTGTTACTTTGGTCCCAGCTCTCTGCAGGTCATTCACTAGGTCCCCCTGTGTGGTTCTGGGATTTTTGCTCACCATTCTTGTGATCATTTTGACCCCACGGGGTGAGATCTTGCGTGGAGCCCCAGATCGAGGGAGATTATCAGTGATCTTGTATGTCTTCCATTTCCTAATAATTGCTCCCACAGTTGATTTCTTCAAACCAAGCTTCTTACCTATTGCAGATTCAGTCTTCCCAGCCTGGTGCTGGTCTACAATTTTGTTTCTGGTGTCCTTTGACAGCTCTTTGGTCTTGGCCATAGTGGAGTTTGGAGTGTGACTGTTTGAGGTTGTGAACAGGTGTCTTTTATACTGATAACAAGTTCAAACAGGTGCCATTAATACAGGTAACGAGTGGAGGATAGAGGAGCCTCTTAAAGAAGAAGTTACAGGTCTGTGAGTGCCAGAAATCTCGCTTGTTTGTTGGTGACCAAATACTTATTTTTCCACCATAATTTGCAAATAAATTCATTAAAAATTCTACAATGTATTTTCTGGATTTTTTTTCTAATTTTGTCTGTCATAGTTGAAGTGTACCTATGATGAAAATAACAGGCCTCTCTCATCTTTTTAAGTGGGAGAACTTGCACAATTGGTGGCTGACTAAATACTTTTTTGCCCCACTGTAACATCCACACAGATTTATATTGAATCTACAGTCATGCACACTTTCACAATCTTAATTTACGCTGCTGCTACTCTTTTTATCATACATCCTGATGCCTAGTCACCTTACCCCTTTACATCTTACCTATATCACTCCAGTATCCTGGACATTGTAAACATGTTATTGGAACTGACCCTGTACATAGCTTCTTACCTTTTCGTGTTCTTATGATTTCTTATTAACATTTTCTTGTGTGATTTTGTTCTACCTTATGTCATTTTTAGTACTACATTGATATTGATTACTGCATTGTTGGGTTTAGAGCTTGCGATAAAGGAATTTCACTGTACTTGTGTACATGACATTTAAACTTGATACTTTGAAACTTTGGTGCAGCTGTAGAACCTTTTGAGGATCTGAGGGCCCGTGTGTCAAGGTCGTCGTAGAGATGAGACCAAGGTGCAGCTTGAATAGAGTTCCACATATTTTTTATCAACTGAAATTCACCTAAACAAAACAACAAACAACCAAACGAAACGTGAAGCTACTGTAGACAATACAAAAACTAGCGTACCCACCCTAGTCACGCCCTGACCTAACCAAAATATAAAGAAAACAGAGATATCTAAGGTGACACTGTGCCAAATATTTTCAGCCTCCTGAGGGGGAAGAGACGTTGCCGTGCCCTCTTAACAACTGTTCTGGTGTGTTTGGACCATTATAGGTCCTTAATGATGTGGACACCGATGAACTTGAAGCTCTCGACGTAATGAAAAAAAGGCTTGATGAATTTAGGCATCTTGCCAATCTTGAGAAGATACACTAGGCTAGACAACAGCTGAACAATTTATTTTTAGGATAATATATGTTTTAAGAATAGTAGATGATACATTTATTTTATATTGATATAAATATTTATTTTATATATATTTCAAAGGAATTGGTAGGCAAACTATCTGAGTGAATATCTGAGAGAGTTTTATGTTTAACATCAAGTACAGTATAAAAATCTGTATATGTTTTATAACCTAGGTTATTCACCCAGATGTGCCTGTTTTTGCATCAGTGCCCTGCCGTTGGGCCTATTCTTGTTAAAAATTATGATTTTGGTCAGAATAAATAAAATAGGGAAATGTTGCCTGTACAGCTAATGTGGATCAATCAAATTGTTCACAATTAAAAACAAACAAATGTGGTAACCAGACATTTTGTACATTTATTCTGCACCAATTGCATCATGATTAAAGATGATTATTCTTGGCATTTCTGGTACCGGAGTCATTTCCATGATTTGATGTCAACTAGGTAAATTGTACATATCACAAAATGCTAACAAGTGAGTATCTCGAGAAAACTATGCCCCATGACTATTCTGAAAATGAAGTTGATTTATTCTAAAATTAAAGAAAATTAGTCTGTCATATTATTTATGTGTTTTAACATACTATTTTTTATATATTTGTACCAAATTTGGCACAGAATTAATCTGGGTCTTTACGGCACCACTACAACAGGTGTCAATGTGCTGCTTAGCAATATTGCTTTCGCACTCACAACATTGTTACCCTACAGTACTTGATATAGTACCCTCTGTCTCACCAACACACATGACCACCCTGCTTGACAATGTACTAACCAGTTGTGACACTGAAAAGGATACTATTCACTTGTGCCATTTAAAGCTGTGGGTAAGTTTCTCCGACACAATCTTACTCTGTTACAAATTAACAATATTTGCAGCATGTGCTAAGTGAAATGTATCGGTGTCTTTATCTAGCAGCTCCCATGCTTTAGCTAGTGCAGTGCCGTTGTCTTCTTCACATACCATCAAAACATTACACCATTTCAAAACATTTAACTAGGAGTCATTCCTGTCAGTCCTGTGCATCAAGTGTAATGCTGCTCCTTCCTGGAAGTGTTTATTTTATTAAACTTTTATTTATTTTGTTCGACCTTTATTTTGTGAAATGGGTGCCACACCCTCCATGAGCCAAATCTGTGATGGCCTGATATCTAAATCTTTTCATGACATCTAAATCTACATCTGCCAAATTTGATGATTTTATCACAAAACAACAATTGTTCTAGAAATTTCATCTCAGCTGCTCCACTACATGTACATGTTGACATTAGATTTCCAGAAACAGTTATCTGACATTAAAACCTACACAACATATTTATTTCAAACTCACAATGCTGTGCAAACAAGAAAATAGGCTATGCTAAACACAAGGAACCCTATTGTTATCCGTCGGAAAGGGACATTACCTTACTCATCCTTGTTACAGTGTTACAGATAGAACATAAACAGCTGATAATAAGTTAACCGGATGGGTTTCATGACTACGTTGCTCAACAACTACTGATAAGTTGATCTATCTGATTCTTGCAAACGGTCAGCAAGTTTAGTGGTGGGGAGGCGATTATGTATTGTTTGTGTGCTGGAAGCATAGTTTTCTTCTTCTTTTTAGGTGTCAACATTTTTAACCCAAGTCAAATTTAGACTGTGGATTGTAACATGACCAAAAATTAAACTTTTTTGCTTAAAAGTAAGAGTGACCCATACACAACCACACTAGCAATACTGTGTATGGTGTACATCAAGTAGGCCTACAATATAACATATATATATCATATATATAAACAAATAATCTCTTGACTGTTTGATCATCTCTTTACAAACCGATTCTGAATTCACATAAAAAATCTAGCTTTTTCTTTCACCTATCATCAACTTCGTTGTCATTGCAACAAGAACAAACATTGCAGAGGAACGTCCAACAGTATTCAATGCAGTGCTTTTAGTTATTTGTTTATTACATAAAGTACATGTTATCCATATCATCTCAGTAAATTATTTTCCTCCTAAAGTTTATGGTTGAAGAACTTTACGGACTCTGCAAAGTAAAGATATCCAGGAGGATAAGTATATGGGCTTGAATTTGAAGCGCAGCAGTAAACATTAACTGTTCTTTGAGAATCTCTGTGTCTATTATCTCTTTGTTCCACAGGTTAAACAAACACCTTGAGGGTGTTTTGCTATTAAAACGCGTTTTTTTTGACCTGAGAGTTTGGGTTTGTGTAACTGGACAGAAGTGAGGTATTGAGCATGTACGTCATGGAAGAGCACCTCAAACAGCAAACATGCCCTTTGATAGAAGGCTGGAGTCAAAGTGTCAAGTGTCAGCGATGACGTAGGTCTGGGCTTTGCAACTCACAAAAGCATCACCTCTGGTTATGCCAAGTTCAGTCTTAGTCTTAAAAGCCTGGGATACTAATAATATTACTTACGTATCTATATTTACAAATATGTAAGGGAGACACATGAAAGTGTTGTATTGTGATGATCGATGGTGTGGAAAGTTAATGATGAAGGTTGATAGTGTGCAACATGTGAACGTTACATGCAATCCGTTACGATAGCATGAATATAATATAATATTCTACTAATTTCAATTGTCAAAAGTAAAACTCTCTTTAAACTACATCATTTTATGTTTAATTGCCCATGATGCCTGATAAAGGTCAAATAAAAAGTAAAAAAAGTATTAATGAAGCTTCAGGTAGAACTCCTGAAAGACACAACCACAGATAGAACAATGAGCTACATGTTTCACCGGATGCAGACATCTGAAGCATCCGGTTGACATTTCCGCTCACCACCAAATATGGTGATGAGAGAAGCCCACTGGCCTGCAGTGGGAGAAGATGGAGCAAGATGGATTTTGGCCGACATTCTGCACATTTTCTCATTGATGAAACATTTGATCTCAATACTGTTTCCTGTTCCCAAAACTAGAATCTGTTACTAACCGTTTTTAAAAAATTGTATTGTTTAGGAGTCAGTGGTGTGAAGTACTTTAGTAAAATACTTTAAAGTACTACTTCAGTAATTTTTTGTTGGGTATCTTTACTTTACTATTTATATTTTTTACAACTGATAATTTACTACATTCCTTAAAAAAATAATGTACACCCAAAAGTAGTCATTACATTTTGAATGGTTAGCAGGACAGGAAAAGGGTCCAATTCACATACGTATCATGAGAACATCCCTGGTCATCTGTACTTTCTCTGATCTGATGGACTCACTAAACACACAAATGATGTCTGAGTGTTGGAGTGTGCCCCTGGCTATCCGTAAATTGAAAGAAAAAAAATTACAAAAGGTGTGCTGTCTGGTTTGCTTAATATAAGGAATTTGATTTTTTTAATACTTTTACTTTTGATACTTATAAAGTAAAGATTCACCCATTTTCAAATCAAATCAAATTTTATTTGTCACATACACATGGTTAGCAGATGTTAATGCGAGTGTAGCGAAATGCTTGTGCTTCTAGTTCCGACAATGCAGTAATAACCAACAAGTAATCTAACTAACAATTCCAAAACTACTGTCTTGTACACAGTGTAAGGGGATAAAGAATATGTACATAAGGATATATGAGTGAGTGATGGTACAGAGCAGCATAGGCAAGATACAGTAGATGGTATCGAGTACAGTATATACATATGAGATGAGTATGTAAACAAAGTGGCATAGTTAAAGTGGCTAGTGATACATGTATTACATAAGGATACAGTCGATGATATAGAGTACAGTATATACGTATGCATATGAGATGAATAATGTAGGGTAAGTAACATTATATAAGGTAGCATTGTTTAAAGTGGCTAGTGATATATTTACATCATTTCCCATCAATTCCCATTATTAAAGTGGCTGGAGTTGAGTCAGTGTCAGTGTGTTGGCAGCAGCCACTCAATGTACTACATTTTGAATGTTATTGTTTTTGTGCATCTCTGTGTCACGACTTTCGCCGGAGTCGGTCCCTCTCCTTGGTCGAGCGGCGGTCGATGTCACCGGCCTTTTAGCCATCACCGATCCACTTTACATTTTCCATTTGTTTTGTCTTTGTTTTTTTACACACCTGGTTTCAATTTCCCCATTACATGTTCATTATTTAACCCTCTGGTTTCCCCCATGTTTGTGTGCGTGTTTGTTTTATTGTAAGGCTGTATCTGACGGCTAGTATATTGCTGCCTGGTTTTGTTATTACGCAAGTTTATTTCGTGGTACCGGTATTTTTCCAGCACCATAGTATTGTGTTTATATTGGTGTTTTCTTGAATTAAATACCTTGTCCACACATCTCAGCTCTCCTGCGCCTGACTCCTTTACCAGTTACCCACAGCCTTGACACTCTGAGCAATGTTCTATCGATTTCCTGGGTCAATTCATGTTTTAATGTGCATCTGAGATATTGCTGTTCAAGCAGGCAAAAATTCAGCCGGTATGACATAGCATTGAGAAAGCCGCTCTCACAACACTGGAAGTTAAGTTAATCTTTAAAAGGGCAGAGTCCTAATAACCAAGGCTGAAGGTATCTCTAGACTAACATATGCAGCTATTTCTTTATATCTTGTTGATAAAATAAGCAAAGAGAGAACAGATGCTTTCAACATTCTGTGGAGAACCGTACCAATTACATTAGGAACATTTTTGAAATGAACACTTATGAGTATGGTGGGGTGAATTTTCTGGAGTTTACTACCTTAAATAATACTTTTAAGATTAATTGGATAAAACAATTCCTAAGAAGACCCACTTCTATGTGGAACTTTATTCCTCATCATGTCTTTACTTTTGGTGGCCTTAACCTCATGTTGGTTTGCAGTTATAATATTGACAATATTACGACACAAGGCGAGACCCAGATGCAGACACAGGAGGCAGATGGTTTGAGTTCTGGTATTTATTATAATCCAAGGGATAAACAAAAGGCAGGTCGGAGACAGGCAAGCGTTCATAGTCAGGGCAGAGTCCAAAACGGTACAGGGCGGCAAGCAGACTCGAGGTCAGGGGCAGGTAGGCAGGCTCAGAGTCAGGACAGGCAAGGGTCAAAACCAGGAGGAAAAGAAAAAGACACTGGGAAAAACAGGAGCTCAGAGAAAACTGCTGGTTGACTTGGCAAACAAGACAGAAAACAGGTATAAATACCCAGGGGATAAGTGGAGAAGATGGGTGACACCTGGAGGGGGGTGGAGACAAGCACAAGGACAGGTGAAGACAAATTTCCAGTGAAACTCTCTGCTTTTCATTGGCAGAATATTGGTTCCGAAATACAACTTTTAAATGCAGATAGGGAGGGCGTCACACTCAGACATTCAGAGAGGGGGCATATTATTGTGGCCCTGGTGGCACAAAATCAAAGGTCTGACTGCATGGAGATGTTTTGGAAGATGGCCAATACGGGAGACCATGTTGTGGATGTTTCAGGGGAAGGGGGTATATCTGACCTCCATCATCTAGTATGTGAGGGCGATGGAAATGCATTTGGCGGTTGATCTGCATCTGTTCTATGGGTGACACCCAATTTGACAAACCAATTTGGGATGACGAGGGATTTTAGCGGGTGGAATAGTGGGGACCAATTTGAGGTTTACTTAGTAGCAATGCAAATATCATGGTACCGCTACATAGACACTCAATCAGAATGTTACTTTTTAATGGTACGTTTACAAACATATTTTGATAAATATAATTGAAACTTGTGTCTCATTATGGTAAGTAGTGAAATAAGTATAGCCAGTTATAATTGTAATGGCTTAGCAGATTATAAGAAAAGACGATCAGTATTTACCTGGCTTAAAGAGAAGGAATATAATATATATTTTTTACAGGAATCTCATTCAACAATTTTAGATGAAGTTGTGGAAAAAGGACTGGGGGGGCGAAATATATTTCTCCCATGGACAAAGGAATTCAAAAGGGGTGATCTAAATGTGCAAATTGTCCAAACAGATCATCAAGGTAGATGGATTATTTTAAATATATTATTGGACAATAAACAGATATGGCTTAATAATGGTTCAAATAATGATGATCCAAGCTTCTTTGAAAATATTTAAGAATGTATCAACTCCACAAGCAACACTAGACTCTATTATTATGGTGGGGGATTTTAATATGGTTTTAAATACCTCTATGGACCAGGCACTTAAGGAAATCATGAATGTCATGGATATATTGGAATTAGTGGATATATGGAGGCTTAAATACCCTGACCTAGTGAGATATACATGGCTGAAGCTTAATCAAGCTAGTCGTCTTGATTACTTGGAGGGGGGTGGAGACAAGCACAAGGACAGGTGAAACAGATCAGGGTGTGACAGACAAAGTTCTAGTGAAACTCTCTGCTTTTCATTGGCAGGTTTTCTTGTCACGGTCCTTAATTTATAAGCACAATTTTTCTCTTACAGACTTTCCACATTGGCGAGGATATTGGAAATTTTATCAAAGCCTACTGGATGATAACTTGTTTATAACTAGGACAGAAGAATTTCTAACTGACTTTTTCCCCGACATAGCATAGGTACAGCAGATCCCCTTATTGTATAGGACAGTTTTATTCAATTCAGTCCTCATCTATAAAACGAAAGCAATTTAGATCAAAAGAGTCCATATTAACAAAAGGAAGTTGAAGGACTAACAGTACAGTTAGATAAAAAACTGTACCACTAACGTCTGCTTCCAACACACACTCTCAAACACGTAGATCCCCTGAACGCAGCTCACTTTCCAGATCACAATCACCTGTATGTCATTATCACACTATTTAGTTCAGTTCCTTGCACCCCATCATTGTGAGGTATTGTTTGCTTTGTGACACTTCTATTCAGAGCTCCTTTTCCCCTAATTTAATCCTCCTGTGTATGATAGTTTACCTGCCTCACTAACGACGCTTTTTGCCTATTCCCTGCCTGTACTTTAGACGGATTTCCTGTTATCAACCTTTTGGCTGATCTCCCGGATGACATTACTAGCCTTTTCCCTGCCTGTACTGTTGCCTTTTTGGACCCCCTGTGTATGACCTTCTGCCTGCCCCTGGGCCCAGCTACCTGCCTCCTCCTGTGGTCCTTTACAATAAACACCTGCTGCGCTCTGCGCTTGAAACCATCTCTCTGTCTCCCATCATGTTCATTACAAACATAGAGGTACAGAATAAGTTAGAGTAAAAACTAAAAGAAATGGAGGAATTTATTCAAGAAAGATCCAGTGTAATATATGATAAAAAATAAAGCGAACTGGATGGAATATGGGGGAAAATACACTAAATTCCTTTTCAATCTTCAACATAGAAATGCTACCAAAAACATATATTGAAACTTGTTACAAATGGAGTCACGCATGAGTCACTGAATGATATTTTGAAAGAGAAAGTAAAGTACTTGAAGCATATGTTTTCGTTTCAGTCTCCTCCATCTCCACTAACCGAAGCAAATTGCATGGATTTTTTCCCTATTAACAATGTAAAATTAACATCTGTACAGGAATACTCATGTGAAGGCCAAATTACAGAGGAGGAACTTCTTGATGCAATTAAAGCCTTTAAGGCTGTCACGCCCTGACCTTAGTTATCTTTGTTTTCTTTATTATTTTGGTTAGGTCAGGGAGTGACAAGGGTGGTTGGTTTAGTTTTTGAATTGTCTAGGTGTTTTTGTATATCTATGGGGTTTTAGTATGTCTAGGTATATGTAGGTCTATGGTGGCCTGAATTGGTTCCCAATCAGAAACAGCTGTTTATCGTTGTCTCTGATTGGGGATCCTATTTAGGTTGCCATTTTTCCATTTTGGTTTTGTGGGTTATTGTCTATGTGTAGTTGCATGTCAGCACTCGTGTTATAACTTCACGTTCGTTTTGTTATTTTGTTTAGTGTTCTTTGTTTAAACAAAGAATAATGCATTCATATCATGCTGCACCTTGGTCTCCTCGTTATGACGAACGTGACAAAGGCTGGGAAAACTCCAGGGCTGGGTAGCATACCAGTGGAAGAATATCAAACTTTTTTTATATATACTCAGAGGACCATTATGAGCATGTTTTGACCAATCTACCACTATATAAGCGGTAGATTATCGGACACGCAACAAGGTCTGATTTTATTATTACTGAAACAGAATCCAAGTGGTATATATAAAGATCCAGTCCATTTAAAAAAAATTGGAGGCCTCTTACACTTCAGTGTTGTAATGCAAAAAAATCTATCTAAATGCTTGGCGCATAGAATTAAAAAGGTATTGTCAGATACTTGTCACGACTTCCGCCAAAGTAGGCCCCTCTCCTTGTTCAGGCGGCGTTCGGCGGTCGACATCACCGGCTTCCTAGCCATCGCCACTCCATTTTTTATTTATCCATTAATTTTGTCTTGTTCCCTGCACACCTGGTTTTCATTCCCCAATCACACAACATGTATTTATTCCTCTGTTCCCCCTCATGTCTGTGTGAGATTGTTTTGTGTTATGTGTCAATGTTTGCACGCTTTGCTGGTATGCGTTTATTCCGTATTTTATTTCAAAATATGTTCTTGTGTTTATACAATATTATTGTGACTGTTTGCGTGTTTGCACTTTTGCATTGGCTGGAGGTTGACGCAGTGGCATCCGTCTGTTGGTTTCTCCTGCCTAAATAAAGTGTGCGCCTGTTCACAACTCTCTGCTCTCCTGCACCTGACTCCGCTGTTAGCTGTTAACCTCTCTGCGCACGGAACCCACTAGCGGGCTGAAATTCCACAACATACGGTGATCGCTACATAAATAGTCATATTAAACATTCATGAAAATACAAGTGTCTCACATGTATCGAAAGCCTAGAATCTTGCTAATCCAACTGCGTTGTCAGATTTAAAAAGGATTTACTGCGATTATCTAAGCATAGAGCCCCATAAAAAACAAACATTTTAACCAGCACAGGCGTAACAATCACAAACTGCATTAAAATAAATTGTTTACCTTTGACGATCTTTGTCTGTTTGCAATTCCAATGCTCATTGTTACACAATGAATGATCTTTTGTTTGATAAAATAATTTTTTATAGCCTAAAACTAAACATTTTGTGAACCGCTTGTGTCGTGAATTCCGTCTCATTTCATTTTTGACGACACATTCCAGGTAAATAACCCACACAAAACGTGACTTTTCCAGTCATGTTTGGTTTCACTGCAATCAACTGGTTTGTTTGTAACACAATCAAACCTGATGGGCCATTTCGCGGGACGTATTGACTGAAAGAAACCGATTTGAAGACATCAAGTCATGACATCATTGTGCACCAATGATTTGCCCGCTGTTTCGTTGATTGACTGTCTTTTAACCCAATGACCACTGATCGTCTTGAAATCTAGCTGGGTAGATAGCCAATGAGCTGAGGTAAATGGCAATAGGCCATGTTTATGTGTTGCAAGACCAACCCATGTAGTAAGCTCCAGCGTAAAGAGAGTAATTCGCTATTGAAATTTCATACCGGAAGGAGAAACACATATTACGCACTGCATTGTTTGGTAAACGCACAGATTCAGCTGTTTACATATCAATCAGTATGGCGACTAAGTCAGGGAAAGCTAAATCTAAGTCTAGATATACATATGTACACACAATTTTAGAATAAATTGATTGGGAAAGTGAGACAGAGATTGTTGTAGGACGATTCATTTAGCGATTGTGGAGGAATATTTTTTGAACGGGAGAGGACATAGTTTTGGACTGGTAAGTTCTTATCATGCTAATGCCCTTGTTTGAAATTAATAATATAAAATATTATTTGTGATTTTCTTTACATTTTAGAAGCAATATATAAACATGTAATGTCATGAAATGTGAGATGCGTGTGTCTGCCGCCTCACCCCAACCCACATGAAATAGCCTATTTGAGGCTGTTGAGGGGAGGGCAGGACCACATCAATGGCCAAAGTGAAATGGAGACAGTAGATACAGCTGGTCTGTCATAATATAATAAAGACAGTACAGCTAGCTGGTCTGTCATAATATAATAGAGACAGTAGATCTAGCTGAAATGTCATAATATAAAAGAGACAATAGATCTAGCAGGTAATAATAATATATTCAACCTTATGTTCCCTGTACTCATATATATATATATATATATATATATGTTTATTATACCTGTTGATACAGGGCTCATATGTGAAATTATTCTAACTGAACATTTTCTTACACAGTGACACTGACTCCGAATGGGAGTCTTATCCGGTGTCCTGTGTGAATTTAAGTATGCTCTCTCTAATTCTCTCTTTCTCTCTCTCGGAGGACCTGATCCCTAGGACCATGCGTCAGGACTACCGGCATGATGACTCCTTGCTGTCCCCAGTCCACCTGGCCTTGCTGCTGTTCCAGTTTCAACTGTTCTGCCTGCGGCTATGGAACCCTAAACTGTTCATTTTTACTCTTGAGGTGCTGTCCTGTTGCACCCTCTACAACCATTGTGATCTCCACCCGGCACAGCCAGAAGAGGACTGGCCACCCCTCATAGCCTGGTTCCTCTCTAGGTTTCTTCCTAGGTTTTTGCCTTTCTAGGGAGTTTTTCCTAGCCACCGTGCTTCTACACCTGCATTGCTTGCTGTTTGGGGTTTTAGGCTGGGGCTATATACATGTATTTGATTTGATAGAGGACTGAGGGTCTTCCAAATATTGAAAGTGTGTAAATAGTTACCCATGTTATTTTGTAAATATATATATATATATATATATATATGTTTTTTTTTTTTTTCTTTTTTTTTCTCCGTATATTTTATAATCCATAATTATTTTTTTCCCATTTTCTTTTCTAAATTTTTTTTTTGGGGGGGGGGTGTTAGAATACCATTTTGGTATTTTGTACATAGTTATTTGTTTCAAAATGTATACCTTCAATTTGGCCACTTGGGTACATTTGTGCTACTTGTGTGGGACACCTGGGTGACTTCATGATAAATGTCATGTAGCACACTCATTTTGGAAGTTATCATTCTGAAACTATGCACAAGTACTGTTGCACTCTTATATTTTTCACTGAAATTTTCCCCATCATCCTATCTGAATGTTTGTTTTATCTTGTTCATTTTAAAGATGATGTTTTCATTGTTTTATCTAAACCAGATCTATTGTGTTATATTCTCTTACATTCAATTCACATTTACACAAACTTCAGAGTTTTTTCTTTCAAATGGTACCAAGAATATGCATATCCTTGGTTCTGTGCCTGAGCTACAGGCTGTTAGATTTGGGTATGTCTTCAGGCGGAAATTGCACAAAGTAGGGGGGTAGCTGTAATTAAAATTAAATCCAACAACAATATTAAGGGATTAAAAATCTGTGGCTTAAAAACAAAGGTACTATCACGATCGTTTAGAGATGGATTGGACCAAGGTGCAGCGTGGTAGGCGTACATTTTATTTTATTTAAATGACACCGAAAAAACAACAAAATACAAAAACAAACGTAAAGCTACATGTAGTGCAGAAAGCAACTACACACAAACAAGATCCCACAAACTAAAGATGGAAAAAAGGCTGCCTAAGTATGATCCCCAATCAGAGACAACGATAGACAGCTGCCTCTGATTGAGAACAATATCCGGCCAACAAAGAAATAGAAAAACTAGAATGCCCACCCAAATCACACCCCGCCCTAACCAAATAGAGAAATAAAAAGGCTCTCTAAGGTCAGGGTGTGACAGGTACGCTGATTCATGTTCTTTTAAAACAACAATTAGAATCCCTCCACAGCCTCATAGAGGATCTAGATACTTTTGCTAACCTCTCTGGATTAAAACCAAATTATGATAAATGTACTATATTATGTATTGGATCACTGAAAAAATTCAACTTCTACATTACCTTGTAGTTTACCAATAAAAATGGTCTGACAGGCATGTCGACATACTCGGTATACAAATCCAGAAAGAAATGATCTCACTCCAATACATTTTTATAGAAAGTTAGCAAAAATAGATAACTTGCTACCATGGAAAGGAAAATACCTGTTTATGGGTGGAAAAATCACCCTGATTAACTCTTTAGTCATATCACAGTTTACCTATTTGCTTATGGTTTCGCCTACACCTAGTGACCTGTTTTTTAAATTATATGAACAAAATGTTTTTTCTTTTTCTTTTTGGAATGGCAAGCCAGACAAAATTGAAAGGGCCAATTTTTATAACGAATATGAATTCAGAGGGCAGAAGTGATTAAATATTAAAGCATTAGACCTCTCACTAAAGGCATCAGTCACACAAAAGTTATACCTAAATCTGAAATGGTTCTCTAGTAAATTGGTAGGAATGTCTCACCCCATGTTCAAGAATGGGGTTTTTCCCCTTTATTCAGATTACAACTGCTCACTTTCGGTGATTTTTCATATCGTAATTTTTTAAACAAGCCATAGAAAGTTAGTTGCAATTTCAGTTTAATCCACCTGAAAAGACAGAACAAATAGTACAAGAAATATTGTAGTTAAACCTAAATATACTAATTGATAAAAAAAATATGTTTTTTTCAATATTTTCTTTTTAAAAGGTATCATTTTTGTAAATTATATCATAAATAGGACTGGTGGAGTTATGCCACACATGCAGCTAACACAGACATGTTTGCTCTACCCAAAATTACAACCAACTAATTGCAGCATTAACAATAAAATGGAAGAGGCAGGTAGAAGGGGGGAAAAGTAAGAAACTTGTCTGTCGGCCCTGCATTAAAGACCTTAAATGGTTAAAGAAAATTGTGCTAAATAAAAACATACCAATTTAATTTAAGGACCGAAAAAATTGACAGCTGTGCCATATAAATTGCAAAATAGTTGGGAGATTTGTGATGTACCTATTCCATGGCACATGGTTTATGAATTGACACGCAAAACACCGGATTCAAAACTTCAAATTATGCAAAATTCTTGCAACCAATAGAATGTTATATATATGGGGGATATAATCTTCCCAGCTCTGCAGATTTTAAGGCAAAGTCAGGAGGCAGAGTAATTAGATAATTTATTTTGGTACTGTCCATATGTAGCTCGTTTTTGGTCACAGGTCCACGAATGGCTCAAGAATTGCAATATTTACCTAGAACGAACGCTGCTAGCTATACTGGGTGATTTGAAAAGTCATAGTCAATCAATAATATAATTATTTTAGCAAAAATGTTTCTTTAATTTGCAATCTGCAGAAGCTATGAGAATAGAAAGGTGCAGAACTTTTGTGAAGCATCACAGATTAAAAATATATGGCAAATAGAAATCCAAAATGGATGGTGTTAGGAGATAGATGGGAGGGGTTGAATGGAGCTGAAGGGTGGGACTAACAACAACCATTGTAAAAGATATGGGGTCTGTAAAATTTATATATAGGTTCAGAAATGGTGAAATACCGGTTACAAATAGAAATCAAACTGGCTGGACATCAGAAAGAAGAAGGACTAAAAATAAATAATATGACTATTGTAAAATATATTGTGTCTATAAAATGTGTATAAACTGAGGATAGGCTTCTAAGTGTTATTGTTTACGCCAATTGGGGGAGGGGTGGTAGGGTTTGTGAGGAATGATAAAGGTATACACTAAAAAAGTATGTGTAATACATGAATACACACTCCAAAAAATATATATATGGGGGATTGGAAATGCAGACATTTACATTAATGGAAGCAACAGTCTTACCGCAATATTAAAGCTGACCCACCCCTTTAAAAAAGGGGTCAAAACCAGGAGGACGAGAAAAAGAGAGACTGGGGAAAACCAGGCGCTGAGAGAAAACTGCTGGTTGACTTGGCAAACAAGACAAACTGGCACAGACATACAGAAAACACAGGTATAAATACCCAGGGGATAAGTGGGTAAGATGGGTGACACCTGGAGGGGGGTGGAGACAAGCACAAGGACAGGTGAAACAGATCAGGGTGTGACAGACAAAGTTCCAGTGAAACTCTCTACTTTTCATTGGCAGGTTCTCTTGTCATGGTCCTTAATTTATAAGCATAATTTTTCTCCACACAAATACATATATGGAATAATCGGGACAGATTGTATAAAAATACTTTGTTTTTAGAATATTGGTTCCGAAATAATATCCTATTTGGTTAGCCAACTTTTAAATACAGAGGGTCTTTTACTTAATTATAAGGAATTTTCATCACTTTACAAGATCCCTGTAACACCTAAAGATTTTGCAATTGTTTTTAGATGCCATGTGTGTCAAGACCTGACCCTCAGAACATACCTACAATTAACCCCGTTGACTCATCAATAGGAAACATTTGTTTTTCTTTTAGTCCATTCAACAACAATAGAGCTATACGAGCCTTGTTTCAACAGGATCTATACCTTATGTTAATTATGCCTTATTGGAATGGATCTATCTGACGAAGAGGATTAGTATGAAGGATCGGAGGACCAATGCACAGCGTGGTAAGTATCCATAATGTTTTTTAATAAAGACAATAGAACACTCGAACAAAACAACAAACGATGACGTGAATATACGAAACCGAAAACAGTACCGTGTGGACCAAACACTCACACGGAAAACAAACACCCACAACCCAAAAGTGAAACCCAGGCTACCTAAGTATGATTCTCAATCAGGGACAACAATTGACAGCTGCCTCTGATTGAGAACCATACTAGGCCGAACTCAAAAACCAACATAGAAAAACAAACATAGACTGCCCACCCAACTCACGCCCTGACCATACTAAAAAAAAGATATGAAAACAGAGCTAAGGTCAGAACGTGACAGTACCCCCCCCCCCCAAAGGTGCGGACTCCGGCCGCAAAACCTGAACCTATAGGGGTGGGTGTCTGACCGCGGTGGAGGCTCTGGCGCGGGACGTGGACCCCACTTCACCATAGTCCTTGTCCGCCTCTTAGCCCGCCTCCGTGGCCTCTTTAGAGCGACGACCCTCGCCGCCGACCTCGGACTGGGGACCCAAGCCACGGGTCCCGAATGGACGGGAGATTCCGGCACCGCCGGACAGGCGGGAGACTCCGGCAGCGCCGGACAGGCGGGAGACTCTGGCAGCGCTGGACAGGCGGGAGGGGACAGAGACAGAGAGACAGCCTGGTGCATGGGGCTACCACAGGGCTCACCAGGCTGTGGAGACCTACAGGAGGCCTGGTGCATGGAGGAGGCACCGGATGGACCGGGCTGTGGGGGAGCACTGGAGCTCTGGTGCGCAGCCTTGGCACCACTCCTCCAGGCTGAATGCCCACTTTAGCCCGGACCCTCCTTGAGTGCAGGCACAGGTTGTACCGGGCTGTGGGTAAGCACTGGAGCTCTGGTGCATACCACTCGCACCTCTCCCTTCGGCTCAATACCCACATTCGCCTGGCACGGGAGGAGCACAGGCATAGAACGCACTGCACCCTCCCAGAGCCTTGGAGACAAAGCACGCAGCGCAGGATATCCTGGACCGAAACGGCGTACTGGAGACCAAACACGCTGGGCTGGCACAACACGCCCTGGCTAGATGCCTACTCTCGCATGGCACTTGCGGGGGGCTGGCCTATAGCCCACCGGGCTATGAACGCGTACTGGCGACACAGTGCGTTTGACCCCATAATACGGTGCCTGACCAGTACTGCGCTTCTTCCGATAAGCACGAGGAGTGGGATCAGGTCTCCAACCTGACTCTGCCCCACTCCTCGTCTGCCTCTCGTGTCTGTCGCGCTGCCTCCTCAAATCGCCGCCGCTCACCTTTCACTGCCTCCAGCTCTGCCTTGAGGCGGCGATATTCCCCAGCCTGTGCCCAGGGTCCCTTGCCGTCAAGTATCTCCTCCCATGACCAGGAGTCCTGCTGCTGCTGCCCGTTACCACGCTGCTTGGTCCTTGGTTGGTGGGTGTTTCTGTAAGGGTTTTCGTCCATACTAAAACAAAGATATAATAACAGAACTAAGGTCAGAACGTGACAGTGTGGCACCACATAATTTTTTTTTTTAACCTTTTGTAATGACCACCCAGAAACAACACGGTTGCATCTTTTTGGGCATTTTATTTGTGTAAGTAGATTTATAATTGAACACATTTATGAAGATTTTACACTATTATAGAGAGATGTGCTGCTTGGATGATTTACTTTTGATAGAAATAAGTAGAAAAATGTTACGTAATTCATTTCATTATTCTTTTGGCCAAATTGCATATTTACAAATGTAAATTTTCAAACAAAACACCACATTGTATTACCGTACAAAAAGAAATTGAACAATATTTTAAGCCAATTAAATACTGTTAGAATGACAAATGTGTGTATGTCCCTTAATGTCCTTATGTAATGTGATATTGTACCCCCTAGCCCAACTGTCCTTTGTATATTCTTTATATACTTTTGTTCCCCATTTCATTTTGTATTGATTTGTTGTTAATATTTTTTTCAAATAAAATATAGGAATACGAGTTTTAGAGATCGTGAAAACTTCTATCATACATTTTCAATACTTGCAATACAATTGCAATAGGTTGTCTTCTCTCGAAGGAGCCATTGATTCCTACCTCGAGAATGTTTTCTTTTTAATAACAGAGGGTCAAACACATTTCTCCTATTTGTCTGCCTCTTCAGTCCAGAGTGCATTCGTACCGAATGCCAGACTCCACTCTGAGGCACAATGATCTGTACTGCAGGTCGAACATTGGGATATTGTAGACTCCTAAATTGGTAGCGCAGCTTGTTTAGGTGATTTTACAGCTAACTAGATACTATAGATGCTGTTATTGACTTTTGTATTGTTGTGTGTAGCTACGTTTCCTAGCTAGCTAGCCAGCCATACCCTAGAAAGCATTGCATTGTGGACTTTGTCGTCGATTTGAGCTGCAACAGATTTCCACGTGTTGCTACCAACCTTACGACAAAATTAAACATTTGTTCACAAAAATGTTATGTAACACTAATATGTGGACAGAAATTAGTAGTTTTGGGTGGATTTTTCTTTTAAGTATATTTGAACAATTATGTTTACTTTTGATACTTACGTATATTTAACACCAAATACTTTTAAGACTTTTACTAAAGTAGTATTTTACTGGGTGACTTTTACTTGAGTCATGTTCTATTAAGGTATCTTTACTTTTACTTTTACTCAAGTATGAAGTACTAACCGAAATATGCAAATATATGCTAGAACGCGGCAATAGGATCTCGCTAGCGAGTAATAGGCTCTGCCCACTATGATTAATTTGCTCCGATTTGAAACGACAAGGCCGTGGTCTATCTTGGATAAATTATAAACATATTTGACACAACTGTTCATTTGAATTACGTTTATTGTTATCTGGTTCATCAAAATGTTTATTGGAGCACCACCATTTGTTTTTTTTAATTGACAGAACTTCAGAGAAATTAGGCATATCTGAATTAATTTGTTGGTTTACTGTTAGTGAAATAAACTAATCTGATTGCAGTAACATGAGACTGCCTCAAGGTGGTGTCAGAAACCGAGCTATGATGGTGTGTCACTTGTTTTCTTCCGACTGCCATTACAAAAATGTTCTAACTAATAGTTCCAGAATAGCATGAAGTTGTGCGTGTGTACATGGTGCCATGAGTGCTGATAATTCTTGTGCGGACGTGTCGGTACCTTTACGGAATCTCCTAAACTCGGTCCAGTGTGTTCGAGACCGAGTAAAGGGTAGCTATGTGAATGTTGTTACCAGCTTTTTGTATTGATATGTTTACCATTTAGATAGCTTGCTTCAATCTAGAGCCATGTGATAGCTGTTGTTAGCTAGCAACATGGTGGTAACGTTAGCTAGGAGGCTAGCTTCGCTAACGTTAACAACACCGTTTTGATGCAGATAGCAAACATGGCGTGCCTTCTGGGGGAGCTAATTAAAGATAGGGTGTTTTAGCTTCTCAAGTCTTCCTAGCTAGCTCACGGTTGCTAAATCTATAATTAATTATATAAGTAGCTAGCTAATTAGCATATTCAGAAATTGTTGTAACGTTGTTTGTCTTCAGATGGGGAGTCCAACGAGTCCAATGGGGTGTTCAACCTGTCAAACTTCTGGGAAACGCTGAGTTGAGTTTTGCTTTCTTTAACACACATCAAGATGTGTGACTCAATTGCACTGTCATTTCCTTTAATATTTCCTTTGGTTATCTTTCTAAGGCTTCGGTGATAAAAAAAGCTGTGAATAACGCTAACCCTCCAATCCCCAGTGCAAGCAGTGAAAGCAGCCTCACAGGAAGCCACTAAACTCAGCCTTGCCTTCTCTAAGCCTCCCTTGCCAACACAAGAGGTAAAACGGAGTTTACAAATGTTTAGCTAAGTAATATGGTTCTCCTCGGTGACTGTTACTTAAGGGTACAATAGTTGTCATCATTCCTCATCCATAATTATTGGCCCAAAATATTGACACAAACTACTGGGAAGCTGCCACCAGTGACAGGGGGATTGCTGACAGGCACTGCAGTCAGGCATGGAAGACCACGACAGTCAGTCTCCCAATCGTGGTGGTACATGCCTCAAACTGTAGATTAAAACACGTCAAACAAATCCCAAAACTGAAAGTCTGAAACCTTAACCAATCCCCTCAACCCTTCTTACACATTGCTGCTGCATTCCCTGTCGTCTCTAAAACATGGGCTTGAAGTTCAATTTTAATTGAGTTGTAACCTTGCTAGTAAACATTTTGTCATTAGTAAATGTTTTCACTTCTTCCTCCTCATCAGGATGGTGAGAAGTTTGCTGAATCCATCCAGAAGAGCGTTTTGGCACTATCCACTGTGTATTACTGGTTGCCCAAAAGCCATGGTAAGCTACAGAAAATGCTGAAAGTGTCTGTATGTAGGACTGATATATGCATGCCTAGTTGGAATTATTACCCTGATCAATAAGGAAATACTCGGATTGCTTGAAGTCAACATAATATGCGGTGGTAGTAGTTCTCTTTGAGGTCAGTGTAGATCCACAATACAATTCTCTGGGGAGGTGGTGGGGGGGACTGAAGATTACAGAATCAGGTCTGTCCTATGAAATAAATCCCCAAATGTATTCTCCAATATTTTATTTTCTCTGATATGCTTTGTGCATTGAACTGGCATGCATGATTGTTGCTGACACTCAGATATTTAGATGAAGGAAATTAAATAGTCTATAATATGCACTGCCGCAGCCCTAAACTCAAACAGTGGTTCAAAGCCTACACTTTATCACTCAGGGTGTAATTTTCCAGTGGTACTATTTTTGCCATGTTATTAAAACAAAATCAGACAACCCCATAGTAGAATAGTTTACCTTTTTACCTAGTCGGCTTGTGTGTTCTATGCGAGATTATGTATTTATAGCCACTATTCAGCATCAGTTGGGCTATAGCTTATAGTGCTTATTGCTAATGATGTATATGATAAAAGGCACATGGTCCAATATATTAAAATTATATCATTTTTACCAATATGTTATTGGGATCATTTCTGGAGGTGCAAATTCTATTTTAGATGGCGTCAGAAACATTTAATTTGAATTAATTTTGGTGTAAAAAGTATTCTCAGTCCTTGTACATAAACATGATCCTGGAGAGGATCCTATGTAAGGGGACTGGAATTGGTCAAACTTGCAGTTTAATACATGTACAAAATGACCCTCTTTCTCTACAAGCATGATGGTCATTACTTTTTTTACATGAAAGGGGTGGTTAACCTGGCCTCAGAAAATCAATCTCAGATCGACTTAACTTTCAGTCATGTTTTGTTGTTGCTTTAATCCCTGAATATGCCGCCCCCCAAAAAACAAACAGATGCACCCTATTTGTTTTTAGTTGTACTCTACAGAAGCTAGTTGTCTTAAAATTCTCTCCTACTCCTTGTGTAGGTATCACATTGAGGAGACTGGTGAGAGATGCCACAGCTGAGGTGCTAGATGGCATTGTGCAACTGGTGGACGTCATCGTCAGTTCCCCACTACAGAGGTAACACTGCCCACAGCCTTGAAACAATCTACATTGATATGCATTACAATGTTGAGGCTAGTTATTAGTTAGAATTTAAACTAAACCTTTTTTTACATGGCTATTTACTGTGTAGGATTTGTTATTGCCTACATTTGGAGTGCAGGAGTTTGGAATTGAACAGAGTAATTTTATGGAGATATTTAGTCAGATACAAAACATAAACAATAAAATAACTATTTTTCAGGGTGTCCTTAGTTGTGTCCTTAGTAGAATTGATGCAGAGTCTTAAAGGAAAAGGTTCCCTATTGTTTTTCTCACGTGTATTCATTCAACCCACTGTTAATACTCTCAGAAAATGTAATTGACAACTTATTTAAGAAATCTTACTTGAAGCTCTGTCAAGCGAAATGTTTCTTCTTTGGCAATTGCCTTCAAAACTTGTAGTCTTTGCAGCCAACTTTGCTCGCTTTGACAGCATTTGGGTAAAGCTGGTGGACCAGTTTTGAAGTTGAGGAGGCTGCTTCAAGCTTAGTTGCACAAACAATAATTTTGTTACTAAGGCATGTGTATCGCTGTAGGTAATATGCACCCAGTGACAGTTTTCATGCCCTCATTTAGCTCGATAGAGGTGGAGGGATCAGGCCGCAATGCATTGTGGGAATCGAAGCTCGACGGTCGCGAGGACAAAATATTACGTTTTTTGACGGACAGTGGTCGTTATTCTAGATTTGCCTACAACATCCACTACCGTTCTTAAGTTTGGGGTCACTTAGAAATGAGTCAAGATCACTTTCACAGTCAAAAAGCAAGCCGAGATCTTATACTTATACTCATGTAAAAAAAACGTTACCCTACTAAAAACAGTTCTGTAGGAATGAGGTTTGTGCAGTAGGCCTAATATTATTATAGCATTTTGGCCAAATGTCTGACCTGCCAATATTGTTCTTCTCAGACCATATTATTTCAGAACTTGAGCTTTGATGCAAAATAGATCAGTTGGTGTAGCAATTGCAAGGTACAGCTGAACATAAATTGAAATAATTAGCTTTTTTATTTTACTAGACTGATGGTCATGCTTTGAAGACAACTGCTCATGAAAGAGCCCAGATTTTCCGACTTGGAATGCCTAGTTGGATGACCGTTTTTGAGTTTCCAGTTCTGTTGAATGCACTGAATTCTGAGATTTCTGAGTTCCCATTTGTTTTGAACAAGGCATTAGTATCCGCGGAAGGAGGGATAGAGCAGCAGAGGCTGCTCATGGTCCCTGCTCTGTCCTTCCTTTCATCCGGTGGGACTGACCAGAGAGGGGACACAGTCTTCCACCTGATGGAAAACCTTGAGTCGCTCTGCATCTGCCTCGTGCACAAATTCATGTTGTTACTATGACTAGAGAAAGTTAAATATTCCTCAATACTAAAAAGGACATGACGAGCTGCTAATAATGAATAAACGCAGGGATATCGATATACTTGGCTACTCATTCATTGCAGGGAGGTGGGAGAAGTGTGTTTTGTAATAGTGTTGATTAAAAACTTAAACATGAACTCATAAAAACAAACTCTCTTTGCTGTATTCTTTGACAGTCTCTGGTCATGGTTTTAAAAGTTTGATATTCTCTTAGGCTGGTATCAAACTTTGCTCTGGCCAGGTCGTGGAAGCTTGTAGGCACTGTGATTTGAGCTATCCGATTGGCCAGCGCAGTATGTACACTTAGCCACAGATCTCCCAGTATGCTGGGTTGGCGAAGTTTGTCTTTTCAGAAAAATGAAATCGTCCAAAATGGGAACACTTTGCCTACCCGGTGCGGTGCGCAGGACTTCTGAATCAGGTGTGGCTACCACCAACGGTGCAACACAATAAAATAAAAAATTACGCAAGCCTTTATCGTTGGCTTTTCTATAAAAATGTTTGGTGAATCACTTGGGTGAACTTTGCCTTTTTAGCATGTCAACTATAGCAGTAAGCAGGTTTCGATCCAAACAGTTCAATGCAGATTAATTACCTGACACATGGGAAAGTCAACGCTGGGGTGATGGAAAAAGGAAATGTCAGTACAATTTCATAAATGCCGAAACACAATTTGTTTGTTCAACATGGTGGAATCTTTTTGTGTCAGTAAAATTAATTATGTGTGAAATGGCGATTGGAAACAGCTTTATGCGCAAATCACACAATGATATGTTGTGGTCCTCCCACTACTACTTGGGAAAGCATTTGGTTTATTAGGCAACAGATAAAATAAGTTATGAACTTCACAGGGTGGTGAAAGTGCACGGTGATGAGCTTTATGCTCTTTTCCAATAAATATTGAGGGTTCTGTTCTGGTGACATGACAATTGATGCTTGGCTGCCATTTGACAAAAATAATCTTGCTCTTAGTAGCGTCATCATTTAGGTTAGCCTACCTCCACTGTATCTGCGGGCTGTTGACCAGAGGGCATGTGCAAATACCGGAGTGGGAACATTTGCTATATAACGCAACAGTTTTTGTGACAACCATTCGTAGAGTTGAAAATGCGATTGAAAACCATCTTAACTTGTATTTTTTTTATTCAGTACATGGGAATTTAAACGAAAAGTTATTTTTAATGTGCATTACGTCATCACACAGCCTTTTATCCGCACAAGTCAATTTCATAAACATCTCTGGTGAAAAATGTGCGTATTGTTTTAATGCAGATTTTTTGCATGAAAATCTGTTGCCAATTGGATGGAATCCTAGCTAGTGTGTCAGACAGGAGAATTATACAGTTTTATTGAAGGACCTACAATACTTACTAAAGCTTTTTTTAAATTTAGTTTATCACAGGAACAGCTCCAATCTACAGGTGGGGTGTGGTCAGCGTGTGACCAGTTTGCACACTTACCAAGAGGTGAGTAAACTTTACAGAATCCATCTAGTTCAGCATGTACTGAACGTTGCAGATAAAAATGACATGAGTAGAGCTGGCATGATTGCTTACTGTACCTGGCAGATTGTGTGAACAAGACGTGTCTATTGCGTCATCATCCATTCAGATAGAAATCTTTGTAAGAGGGAGGGAATCTGATTTCATTGGTCCTCAACTTGCGTACTCTGACACTTCATTCAGGTTAAATGTAGTTAGCCCTAAGTTAGCCTACCCCGGAGCAGGTTAGATCTGAATGATTTGTTGCCATAGAAATGTACCTGTATAAAAGGTGAGCCAATTTCATGGTACCGGTTATCCTAAATAGAACTCAAAGTTGACTAAAGTTGTCTCGCTAACTCCTCAACTTACATTTGTAGTACAGGGATCTTTTTACAGCAAGAATCCTTAATTGTAGCAATAACAAAGTGGCCACCCTGCTTCTGTTTTAGTTAAAAGGGGATAGGCCTGGAGAAATGTAACACTTCTCAAATTCATAGACAGAGCTATGGAAGGAAGGACTGTTTTAAGTACTGTTTTAAACGTTTGTTTACATTTACATTGTTTACAAACATTGGAGTCAAACAAGCTGATATTTTGGGTTGATCAAAGTTCATGAGGCATTTAAGTATACAGTGCTGTGAAAAAGTATTTGCCCCCTTTCTAATTTTCTCTTTTTGATTCTGAATGTTATCAGGTCTTCAACCAAAACCTAATATTAGATCAAGGGAACCTGAGTGAACAAATAACAATTGCTTACTTATTTCATAAACCAAGTTATCTAACACCCAATGCCCCAGTGTGAAAAAGTAATTTCCCCCCTTACTCTTAACTGGTTGTGCCACCTTTAGCTGCAATGACTCCCACCAAATGCTTTCTGTAGTTGTGGGTCAGTCTCGCGTTGCTGTGGAGGAATTTTGGCCCATTCTTCCATGCAGAACTGCTTTAACACGGCGACATTTGTGGGTTTTCAAGCATGAACTTCTCGTTTCAAGTCCTGCACATCTCAATTGAGATTAGGTCTGGACTTTGACTGGGCCATTCCAAAACTTCAAATTTGTTGCTTTTTAGACATTTTCATGTGGACTTGATTGTGTGTTTGGGATCATTGCATTGCTGCGCTTCAGCTCCCATACGGATGGCCTGACATTCTCCCTTAGAATTATCTGATTCAGAGAAATTCATGGTTCCTTCTATCAAGGCAAGTCGCCCAGGTCCTGAGGCAGCAAAGCATCACACTACCACCACCGTGCTTGACCGTTGGTGTAAGGTTCTTACTGAGGAATGTAGTGTTTGGTTTTCTGCAGGCATAATGGGACCCATTTTGTCCAAAAAGTTATATATTTGACTCCTCTGTCCATGGAACATTCTTCCAAGATCATCCAGGTGCTTTTTGGGGAAATGGGTCCTATTATGTCTGGTGAAAACCAAACATTTCATAATACTTGGCTCTAGTCTAGAACATATTTTTCTGACAAAGATAAGCTGTGCAAGAAAAGGATGATACATTTTGATTGGCACCCACGTAATCAAGTGTTTTATGTACAAGGAATAACTATTCCAAAGCAATCCCCAACTGTGTACATTCTCATGTTAATACAGTATATTCCTGTAAAAAAAATCTAGTGTATATAATGTCTGACCCAGAGCCATACATATACATGGTTAGGCATGCAACTGCCGGCGTTTTTATACAGCCCTTTCTACAATCTGATTGTTAAAAAACCATAGGGTCATAAGAGCATGTTTGTGCCTGTCGTGTTTGTCCATGCAGATAACCGGGCAGCAGTGCTGGGGGTCTTGTCCTCCTATATCGGGGTGGTAAAGGATGCCATAGAGGAGATGGAACAGGTGCCCTTTACTCTTTCACCAATGTTGGCTTCATTTCACTTCTCACCACATTTTCTTCATGAAAATAACCCTTTTATAGTTGTAGCTAACTTAATAAAAATGGCTGTACACATTTTCCATGAATACATTAGCATTTTCATTGAGCTGAAAATGTAATGTCACCTTATGTTGCCATGTCGTCTGTCTCCACATGTCCCTTTTGTATCCTATACTTGTTCGCTTGGGTGTGTCCCAATAATATATATTTTTTCATTATCCTGAAGTGTACACTCATTCATTACAAAGTATTGGATTTGTGGATGCTGAAGGGAGACCATATGTCTTGTACCAGTAATTTCCTTTTAAATCAGTGAAAGGAAGTGAACAAGTGCACACTTTCGGAGGAAGGAACAATAATTGTGACATAGCCCTAGTTTATATGCGCAAATCCCCTCTCCCTCCCACTAGGCACAGGCTGAGAGCCAGGACCCATTCAGTGATGTGTTGGATGACGAGGACCAGGACTCGCGGGGCAACCAGGACACATACTGGTCCGAGGAGGACCGCCAGCTCATGGCGCCCTGCCAGGGCCTGATGAAAGCATCTGCTGCCTGCCTGAGGAAGCTGTTGTCCGCCGTCAAGGCCAATGGCAACGTAAGCATGCCAGAGACTGTGGCGCAGCTGGACGACCTGGCCGATATCAGCAAGGAGATCAGCCCCAGGTAAAATAGGATGGTCAATTCCAAATCCACTCCTAGCTCTTTCCTCACCTATGCATTTAAAGGGATGGATAAGTTAAGGCAGTTTAGTCTACATAAGTGCTTATTAGGGTGTAGAGCTAGGTTAGAGGGTTGATTTTGGTGTTTGGCAGATGACCTTGAAGGTGTCATCAAAACAGCTCTTTAATACTTTGGTTTGCTACGAAGGGTGTGTCTCTCAGCTAGAATGCTAGTAAAAGCTAGTCTGAGAACAAGTTATTCCATTTTGGTGTGACAGGACAAAATAGTGTACAGTGCAATTTCTAGCTTGTAACTTTACCACACCTAGTATGCGTTGACATGCCATAAAAACACTTGCTGAAAAGTACTTTATAGAGTATTTCACTTTGACAACAATTCTAGTCTAATGCACTAGTCAGAAGTACTGTAGATTATAATATGAAAACATTTCATGGAAACTCTACCCCTAGCCTAGTTGATTCACCCTCATCATTTGAATCATCCATTAGAGAATGGTTGAATTACACTCACCACAGAGTTATGTTTGTATGTCGCCTGTATGTTGTGGAATATTCTAATCAAGTGAGACTGTCATTTCTTCAAACAATCAACTTTATTCAATATCGATTAATTATTGCAATAATGAAACCGTCGACCCCACACTCCGAAGTGTGTGTTGCCGAGTGCATAACTGATAATGAGAAAATAGACATTATGTAGAACTTAAAAGTGCTTAGTCAGCGCTGGTTCCAGTACTCTCATAAGCCACCGTGGTTCATCTCCTGATTATTTACACCGGATGTTGTTTTACCACCCACCCTGGCTTAGTTTCCCAGATGCCAGGATGATGAGACAATGAGGCGTTGTTCTAAACTCTTCCAGGCTAGCTCAGGTCACACACCACATCTTGTCTATGGAATGCAGTCTGTAGGTTTCTATCAGTTATTGTCAACTCAAGCTACAGTTGAAGTCCAGACGTTTACATACACTTCGATTGGAGTCATTAAAAATCTTTTTTCAACCACTCCACAAATTTCTTGTTAACAAACTATAGTTTTGGCAAGTCGTTTAGGACATCTACTTTGTGCATGACACAAGTATTTTTTCCAACAATTGTTTACAGACAGATTATTTCACTTATTCACTATCACAATTCCAGTGAGTCAGAAGTTTACATACACTAAGTTGACTGTGCCTTTTAATTAAACAACTTGGAAACTTCCAGAAAATGATGTCATGGCTTTAGAAGCTTCTGATAGGCTAATTGACATAATTTGAGTCAATTGGAGGTGGACCTAAGGATATATTTCAATGCCTACCTTCAAACTCAGTGCCTCTTTGCTGACATCATGGGAAAACCAAAAGAAATCAGCCAAGACCATGCCTGAAGGTACCATGTTCCTCTGTACAAACAATAGTACGCAAGTATAAACACCATGGGTCCACGCAGCCGTCATACCTTTCAGAAAGGAGACACGTTCTGTCTCCTAGAGATTGAACATACTTTGGTGTGAAAAGTGCAAATCAATCCCAGAACAACAGCAAAGGACCTTGTGAAGATGCTGGAGGAAACAGGTACAAAAGTATCTATATCCAGTCAAATGAATCCTATATCAACATCACCTGAAAGGCCGCTCAGCAAGGAAGAAGCCACTGCTCCAAAACCGCCATAAATAAACCAGACTACGGTTTGCAACTGCACATGTGGACAAAAATCTTACTTTTTGGAGAAATGTTCTCTGGTCTGATGAAACAAAAGTATAACTGTTTGGCTATAATAACCATCATTATGTTTGGAGGAAAAAGGGGGAGGCTTGCAAGCTGAAGAACACCATCCCAACTGTGAAGCACGGGTGTGGCAGCATTATGTTGTGGGGGTGCTTTGCTGCAGGGGGGACTGGTGCACTTCACGAAATAGATGGCTTCATGAGGAAGAATAATTATGTGGATATATTGAAGCAACATCTCAAGACATCAGTCAGGAAGTTAAAGCTTGGTTCCAAATGGGTCTTCCAAATGGACAATGACACCAAGCATACTTCCAAATATGTGGCAATATGGCTTAAGGACAACAGAGTTGAGGTGTTGCCATCACAAAGCCCGGACCTTAATCCCATAGAAAATATGTGGGCAGAACTGAATAAGCATGTGTGAGTAAGGAGGCCTACAAACTTGACTCAGTTACACCAGCTTTGTCAGGAGGAATGGGCCTAAATTCACCCAGCTTATTGTGGGAAGCTTGTGGAAGCTTGGCTTTCCAAAACGTTTGACCCAAGTTAAACAATTGAATGGCAATGCTAACAAATACGAATTGAGTGTATGTAAACTTCTGACCCACTGGGAATGTGATGAAACAAATAAATCATTCTGTACTATTATTCTGACATTTCACATTCTTAAAATAGTGGTGATCCTAACTGACCTAAGACAGATAATTTTTACTAGGATTAAATGTCAGGAATTGAAAGTTTAAATGTATTTGGCTAAGGTGTATGTAAACTTCCGACTTCAACTGTTTCTCTGGCAAAAACCCATTTCCTTGACCATAGCCCAGGCTAACTGCGGAAAGCTAAAGTGGAACCCATCCCTTTACAGGAACACATAACTCAACAGAATTGAAAGGTCATGCTATTTTTTTAAGTGTATATAATTGTCTATTAATATCAAAGAAATAAGGCAAATGCATAATCTCCCACACATATTCAACCGGGGGACACACTTATGCAGGCACACACCTACCGGTAAAGTCCCATGCCAATATATCCTCAACACCGCATTTGAGGGCATTATCACTTTTATACACTGCTCAAAAAAATAAAGGGGACACTTAAACAACACAATGTAACTCCAAGTCAATCACACTTCTGTGAAATCAAACTGTCCACTTAGGAAGCAACACTGATTGACAATAAAGTTCACATGCTGTTGTGCAAATGGAATAGACAACAGGTGAAAATTATAGGCAATTAGCAAGACACCCGCAATAAAGGAGTGGTTCTGCAGGTGGTGACCACAGACCACTTCTCAGTTCCTATGCTTACTGGCTGATGTTTTGGTCACTTTTGAATGCTGGTGCTTTCACTCTAGTGGTAGCATGAGACGGAGTCTACAACCCACACAAGTGGCTCCGGTAGTGCAGCTCATCCAGGATGGCACATCAATGTGAGCTGTGGCAAGAAGGTTTGCTGTGTCTGTCAGCATAGTGTCCATAGCATGGAGGCGCTACCAGGAGACAGGCCAGTACATCAGGAGACGTGGAGGAGGCCGTAGGAAGGCAACAACCCAGCAGCAGGACCGCTACCTCCGCCTTTGTGCAAGGAGGAGCAGGAGGAGCACTGCCAGAGCCCTGCAAAATGACCTCCAGCAGGCCACAAATGTGCATGTGTCTGCTCAAACGGTCAGAAACAGACTCCATGAGGGTGGTATGAGGGCCCGACGTCCACAGGTGGGGGTTGTGCTTACAGCCCAACACCGTGCAGGACGTTTGGCATTTGCCAGAGAACACCAAGATTGGCAAATTCGCCACTGGCGCCCTGTGCTCTTCACAGATGAAAGCAGGTTCACACTGAGCACATGTGACAGACGTGACAGAGTCTGAAGACGCCGTGGAGAACGTTCTGCTGCCTGCAACATCCTCCAGCATGACCGGTTTGGCGGTGGGTCAATCATGGTGTGGGGTGGCATTTCTTTGGGGGGCCGCACAGCCCTCAATGTGCTCGCCAGAGGTAGCCTGACTGCCATTAGGTACCAAGATGAGATCCTCAGACCCCTTGTGAGACCATATGCTGGTGCGGTTGGCCCTGGGTTCCTCCTAATGCAAGACAATGCTAGACCTCATGTGGCTGGAGTGTGTCAGCAGTTCCTGCAAGAGGAAGGCATTGATGGTATGGACTGGCCCGCCTGTTCCCCAGACCTGAATCCAATTGAGCACATCTGGGACATCATGTCTCGCTCCATCCACCACAGACTGTCCAGGAGTTGGCGGATGCTTTAATCCAGGTACGTGGAGGCCACACACACTACTGAGCCTCATTTTGACTTGTTTTAAGGACATTACATCAAAGTTGGATCAGCCTTTAGTGTGGTTTTCCACTTTAATTTTGAGTGTGACTCCAAATACAGACCTCCATGGGTTGATAAATTTGATATCCATTGATAATTTGTGTGATTTTGTTGTCAGCACATTCAACTATGTAAAGAAAAAAGTATTTAATAAGAATATTTCATTCATTCAGATCTAGGATGTGTTATTTTAGTGTTCCCTTTATTTTTTTGAGCAGTGTACAATGGGTTACCAACATATTCAAATAATGATTGGCATATTTTCATTGGTGTTGTTTTGATTAATTTATTCATACTATCTCATCATTCCACAAGATAGATATATATATATATATATATTAGTCCAGACACAAATCTAGGGTTGCTACCCAAACCAGCTTTCTATCGGTTCCGTTGCCAGAATTTGTTATTTTTCTATGGACACAACCCAGTTGTTTGGGATGCTCTGGATCGCGTGTTCCAGTTCCCGCGAATATCCAGCAACTTTGCACAGCCATTGGAGAGGTGTGGGACAACATTCCAAAAGCCACAATCAACAGCCTGATCAACTTTGCAATGAACTGATATTGTTGCATGTTGCAAGCGATTTTGGAGATTATCTGCAGATAAATTATGAAAACATTCAATGACGATGTTGAATCATCACTGCAGGAACAATAGGTAGTGGAGAGAGCCTCATTCTGGTCCAAAATATGGTAAAATAAAGCAGATTGAAGGTTTTAAAAGCTACTTGTTTGGTATTATTACAAACTCAGCAAAAAAAAGAAACGTACCTTTTTCAGGACCCTGTCTTTCAAAGAATTTGTAAAAATCCAAATATCTTCATTGTAAAGGGTTTAAACCTTGTTTCCCATACTTGTTCAATGAACCATAAACAGTTAACCTCTCTGGGATATGTGGGACGCGTCTCACCTGGCCAAAAGCCAGGGAAAATGCAGAGCACCAAATTCAAATAAATTACCGTAAAAATCTAACTTTCATTAAATCACACATGCAAGATAGCAAATTAAAGCTACATTTGTTGTGAATCCAGCCAACATGTCAGATTTCAATAAGGCTTTTCGGCGAAAGCAAAAGATGCTATTATCTGAGGATGGCACCCCAGTAAACAAAAATAAGCATATTTCAACCCTGCAGGCACGACACAAAACGCTGAAATAAAATATAATTCATGCCTTAACTTTGACGAGCTTCTTTTGTTGGCACGCCAATATGTCCCATAAACATCACAATGGTCCTTTTGTTCGATTAATTCCGTTGGTATATATTCAAAATGTCAATTTATTTGGCTTGTTTGACCAGAAAAACACCGGTTCCAACTTGACTACAAAATATCTCAAAAGTTACCTGTAAACTTTGCCAAAACATTTCAAACTACTTTTGTAATACAACTTTAGGTATTTTTTTAAACGTAAATAATCGATAAAATTGAAGACTGGGTGATCTGTGTTCAATACGGGAGGAAAACAAACTGTAGCTAGCTTTCTGGTCACGCGCCTCTAACAGTACACTTCAAGTTACCCTCGTTCTGAACAGCCGTACTTCTTCATTAAACAAAGGAAAAACCTCAACCAATTTCTAAAGACTGTTGACATCCAATGGAAGCGGTAGGAACTGCAAGAAGGTCCCTTAAAAATCTGGATTCCCAATGAAAAACCATTGAAAAGAGTGACCTCAAGAGAAAAATTTAAAATCTGAATGGTTTGTCCTCGGGATTTCGCCTGCTAAATAAGTTCTGTTATACTCACAGACATGATTGAAACAGTTTTAGAAACTGCAGAGTGTTTTCTATTCAAAACTACTAATAATATGCATATCTTCTGGGGATGAGTAGCAGGCAGTTGAATTTGGGCATGCATTTCATCCGGATGTGAAAATACTGCCCCCTGTCACCAAGAAGTTAAGGAACATGCACCTGTGGAACGGTCGTTAAGACGCTTACAGACGGTAGGCAATTAAGGTCACAGTTATGAAAACTTAGGACACTAAGGAGGCCTTTGTACTGACTTTAAAAAACACAAAGAAAGATGCCCAGGGTCCCTGCTCATCTGCGTGAACGTGCCTTAGGCATGCTGCAAGGAGGCATGAGGACTGCAGATGTGGCCAGGGCAATAAATTACAATGTCAGTACTGAGACGCCTAGACAGCGCTACAGGGGAGGCAGGACGGACAGCTGATCGTCCTCGCAGTGGCAGACCACGTGTAACAACACCTGCACAGGATCGGTACATCCGAACATCACACCTGCGGGACAGGTACAGGATGACAACAACAACTGCCCGAGTTACACCAGGGATGCACAATCCCTCCACTGGTGCTCAGACTGTCCGCAATAGACTGAGAGAGGCTGAACTGAGGGCTTGTAGGCCTGTTGTAAGGCAGGTCCTCACCAGACATCATCGGCAACAACTTCGCCTATGGGCACAAACCCACCGTTGCTGGACGTGCTCAATGGGATTGAGATCCGGGCTCTTCACTGGCCATGGCAGAACACTGACATTCCTGTCTTGCAGGAAGTCACGTACAGAACATGCTGGAGGGTCATCTCAGGATGAGCCTGCAGGGAGGGCACCACATGAGGGAGGAGGATGTCTTCCCTGTAACGCACTGCATTGAGATTGCCTGCAATGACAACGTTCACGCAGCCCGGATCTCAATCCCATTGAGCACGTCTGGGACCTGTTGGATCGGAGGGTGAGTGCTAGGGCCATACCACCAGAAATGTCTGGGAACGTGCAGGTGCCTTGGTGGAAGAGTGGGGTAACATCTCACAGCAAGAACTGGCAAATCTAGTGCAGTCCACGAGGAGGAGATGCACTGCAGTACTTAACACAGCTTGTGGCCACATCAAATCTATTTATTTTTTTATAAAGCCCTTTTTACATCATCTGATATCTCAAAGTGCCCCCCCCCCCTCCCTTTGTTCAGGGACACATTATACCATTTCTGTCACATATCTGGAACTTGTTCATTTTGTCTCTTGTTGAATCTTATGTTCATACAAATATTTACACATGTTAAGTTTTCTGTAAAAAAAAATCAATTTTTTTTGCCGAGTTTATATTGATATAGGCCTACTGATTTTGATTAGTGTCAACAATGCAGTTAACTGCTGCTTTCTGTGTAGCAAAGCCCATGTTTAACACCTGCTTCATTCTTCAATCATAATTGTAGTTCATGGGCGCCTGGATTTGTCCACACCCACTTTTCTACAATCTGGCGGGGGGTTTGCATTTTTAACACATTTTCTGCAATTCTATGTTTCTCAACAGGGAATCCATGTTTACTTGACAGAAAACAAATGTTTTCTTACATTTTTGCCACAAACTAAATCGAAACATTAGACTAGTTTTTCTGACTAGATTAATTATCTACCATCTTCCCTCAAAGTCCCAACCAGAGATTTGACAGGTCTGAAACCTTACCAACTTTGTGCCTAAACTAGGGCTCCAACCCTGTTCCTGGAGACCTACGGTCCTGTAGGTTTTCACTCCAACCCTAATCTCGCACACCTGATTCTAATAATTAGCTGGTTGATAAACTGAACCCGGTTAGTTACAACTGGGGTTGAAGCGAAAACCTACAGGAGGATAGCCTTCCTGGAACAGGGTTCGAGACCCCTGGCCTAGACAATATCTGAAACAACACTCTGAATTAATAAATGTTCAATAATTGTAATGTCATGTCTTTCTACTCAATAACACAACAAATTTGACCAATCTGGGAGGTAAAGTAATTCAAGTATTCAATAATTTTGCTGTTTATTTCGGATGGAATCCAATTACACCCCCAGCCCGGAACTCCCTGGCTGGCTATTTTTTTTTATTTGGCTGGCTACTCCATATACTTATACTCCAAAACAAGTACAGACAAGCTGTTTGTGGCATAAAATATGTCTACCAAATCAAAGGAGTAGTTTCTTCTGAATGCAATGGTGTAGCTAGTGTCCCACTACAATCAGACTGTACTGTCAGCTAAAAATGACATGCATCGCTCAAGAGATTAGATCCGGGGGCTATTGACAGATCTATATAAAGGAGAAATTTAAAAGTGCAGGAGCGGTGGTATCTTTCCCAAAATTCCACTGTTTTCCAGAAATGCCAGTTGGAATATTGCCAGAATCAGGAGCACGTAATCTGGAGTCCAATGAGCAGGATTTCTGGGAATTTGCAACCATAGACACAGCAACATTCAAGGAAACCGGGTTTTGGCATTACTCTGCAGAAGTTTAATAAATGGTTGGTTCCTAGTACCTCCAAAGCCCCTTGCCATCAAGTACATGAAGCAGCAAAAGTCATTTTTAAATAAAAAGTGCACATTGGTAGCTAATTGGTGCACAATTAGGAAGCAGGTTGATACTCTGAATGCCAGATATGCTCATGTAATGACTGAGAATAGTTTGTTCTCATGTTTGTGCATCATTAGCCAAAGTGTATATAGTGCCCACACCAGATACTGACCTTGGGGACAAGGTCACAGTATATGATCGATCTAGTAATTTTTGCAATACGCTTAACTCAGGAACCAACGCTTGTTTATGGGGTTGACCTCTGACTCTCTCTGTGTGCTTCCAGTGTTGATGACCTGGTACTCAGTCTCTACCCACCCATGGATTACTCAGGAGTGGATCAAAACGTAAGGCGCTTGGATCATTTGTGCCAGACAGTGTATATAATTAAGTGATTGTACCTCAGTCATGACGAAAGTTGTGCTGTTTAATTGGAAGTGGTGGATCGAAATGAATAATACCATTATTTAAATGTTTTACTTTGTTAATGCTATTAGGATTTCCTTATTGAAAGGCTTTGTTGAAGTAGTTGAAACACAATAGAGGAGGAGACAGACAACTTGGCATGTTGTATACATATACTTAATTTATTTTCTGTTTAAGTATGTTTGGGATGGCTTGTATTGTTAAAGCAACATTTACGTTTATGATGTTTCTTCCAAACGCTCTCCGTCTTCGTTTCAGGCATGTAAACTGACCTTGGTGCTAAAGAAAGTGTTGGATATCATCAGGTGTGTATAGAAGGGCCTGTTTGTCTGTGTGAGCCACGCAGACAGTGTTATGTTTTTACCTGTTGGCTACTGAAACATCCACTTGGCAGGGCTTATCTATAAATTATTCTTAAGAAAAGACCTGATAGAACTGGCTTCTAATGTCAGACTGTACAGTTGTGGCCAAAAGTTTTGAGAATGACACAAAAATATTAATTTCCGCAAAGTTTGCTGCTTCAGTGTCTTTAGATATTTTTGTCAGATGTTACTATGGAATACTGAAGTATAATTACAAACATTTCATTAGTGTCAAAGGCTTTTATTGACAATTACATGAAGTTGATGCAAAGAATCAATATTTGCAGTGATGACCCTTCTTTTTCAAGACCTCTGAAATCCGCCCTGGCATGCTGTCAATTAACTTCTGGGCCACATTCTGACTGATGGCAGCCCGTTCTTGCAAAATCAATGCTTGGAGTTTCAGAATTTGTGGGTTTTTGTTTGTCCCCCCACCTCTTGAGGATTGACCACAAGTTCTCAATGGGATTAAGGTGTGGGGAGTTTCCTGCCATGGACCCAAAATATCAATGTTTTGTTCCCCGAGCCACTTAGTTATCACATTTGCCTTATGGGAAGGTGCTCCATCATGCTTGAAAAAGCATTGTTCGTCTTCAAACTGTTCCTGGATGGTTGGGAGAAGTTGCTCTCGGAGGATGTGTTGGTACCATTCTTTATCCATGGCTGTGTCTTAGGTGAAATTGTGAGTGAGCCCACTCCTTTGGCTGAGACGCAACCCCACACATGAATGGTCTCTTTACTGTTGGCATGACACAGGACTGATGGTAGCGCTCACCTTGTCTTCTCCGGACAAGCTTTTTTCCGGATGCCCCAAACAATCGGAAAGGGGATTCATCAGAGAAAATGACTTTACCCTAGTCCTCAGCAGTCCAATCCTTGTACCTTTTGCAGAATATCAGTCTGTCCTTGATGTTTTTCCTGGAGAGAAGTGGCTTCTTTGCTGCCCTTCTTGACACCAGGCCGTCCTCCAAAAGTCTTCGCCTCACTGTGCATGCAGATACACTCACACCTGCCTGCTGCCATTCCTGAGCAAGCTCTGTACTGGTGGTGCCCCGATCCCGCAGCTGAATCAACTTTAGGAGACGGTCCTGGCGCTTGCTGAACTTGGGTGCCCTGAAGCCGCCTTCACAACAATTGAGCCACTCTCCTTGAAGTTCTTGATGATCCGATAAATGGTTGATTTAGATGCAATCTTACTTGCAGCAATATCCTTGCCTGTGAAGCCCTTTTTGTGCAAAGCAATGATGACTGCACGTGTTTCCTTGTAGGTAACAATGGTTGACAGAGGAAGAACATTGATTCCAAGCACCACCCTCCTTTTGAAACTTCCAGTCTGTTATTCGAACTCACTCAGCACAACGGAGTGATCTTCAGCCTTGTCCTCATCAACTCACACCTGTGTTAATGAAAGAATCACTGACATGTCAGCTGTAACCTTTTGTGGCAGTGCTGAAATGCAGTGGAAATGTTTTTGGGGATTCCGTTCATTTGCATGGCAAAGAGGGACTTTGCAATTCATCTGATCACTCTTCATAACATTCTAGAGTATTCGCAAAATCCCATCATACAAACTGAGGCAGCAGACTTTGTGAAAATTAATTTGTGTCATTTTCAAAACTTTTGGCCACGACTGTACAATGGTAGCGGATGAGCAACAGTCTACCGAGAACCACTGGTTTCTGATGCATCATAGTTGTAGGGAGGAAGCCAGCCATCACACTTTCATGAGAGAAATAATGACTTAAGTTGCTCTTTAAATCACATCTCACTTTTAACTCTTTGTCTCAATATTATTAGTTTTCCATCAAGGGGACCAGTCTGAGAGGATTTGATAAGTGGATGAATGAGGGAAGGAAGAAAATGTATTGCTTTTTAGTGTACTCTACTTTGACACAGCCTTCTTGTCCTCCTCCCTCAGGGTGAGTCACGTGTGTTTAGAAGCAGACCTGAACTGGGTGCAGTTTCTGAACGGGGCCCTGGATCACAACCTACAGAAGATCAAAGCTCTGATTCAAGGCTCCAGCTAGATGATGAGTGGAGGGTGTGCGAGAGGTGAATGGAGACAAAGGTGTGTATGTGTGTACACGTTTATGGAGAAGGGGAAGGTGTGTGCACATGTGTGAAGAGGACTGGGGCCATCCTCTCTGACCCTGAGCTCAATGGACTTTGTTGAATGTTACACAAGTGTGTTTACTTCCCCCTTGTGTACACACTCTATACACCATTAAGACAGCAGACATATTTGCAAAACGTAAAAATCTTGCTTCATGTGTGTATAAATATTTATAGATTCATTTTGGCTTTACCACTCATCTAGCTGGATGTTTTGCAGTGGCATAAGTCTGTTTGACGATCTTTAATCAACATGCTTGACTTTGCAAAGAACAATAACAAGATGCCGTTTGCATAGAATTTGTACACAGTCAAACTACAGTATTATACATTGAGGGAAAGCGATTTCTGTGTACTTCTGCTGCCCACTTTTTGGAAATTAGAATTTTTGCTGAATATTGTTCAACAATGAAGACCATGCTATAAAATATGATTTTATTAAATGACAATGACCGGCACTTTTATTAATACAAAATAAAAGTAACTCGCCTTGCACTCAATCATGAGCAGGATTACATTTATTTTTCAGAAGTGGTTTTCGTTATTCTTCACGAGGGCTTTACGGTCTCTGCCTGTAGACACCGGTCACATTGCAGCTTGCCTTAATATCTGTGAATTGGCCACTAGCTTCTTTGGAGTGAAGGGCACCTGTACATGTACCTGATGCCCTGGTTTTAGCAGAGAAAATCTGAGACATGTACAAATTATACCTCCAAAACATTTTTAGACTTCTAAACTACAAACACACACAAGGTTGTGTGTAAAATATCACAGATGAGAGAACTCAAAGCTTTAACCACATGACCAATCCATGGATGAATGCATGTCCTTTCAAGTTTAGCCAAGAGCTCAATAATCTCTCATGGGCAGAGTACATAAATGGTATCGTCAAAAGATTGAGATATGACAACTAATGAGCAATTGTAGTTCAGGTGCTTTGGTTTTCTGTCACTGGTTATTTAGACATAAGGATTGTGTGAAGGTAGTGCTGAAAGTGGATGAAGGGATTTCAAGCAGGAAGTGTTTGGAAGGGGGGGGGGGTGTTGGCTGACATTTACTGTTTTTAGAGGGTTGCAGACTTCGCTAGTTTCGTTTAGTATTTCTCCCGCCAGAACCTAATCAAGCATCTGAGGAAATTCCGTGAGACTTTAGTTCTGGGTTTCCAAGATTAAGAGCTAAATTGGTTCCACATGGATATTTAGGTTTTATGACAAACTGAAACCTAGTTTGTAAAGCCAGCAGAGAAGTGTCACATCCCACTGGGCACAAACTGGTTAAATCAACACAATTTGTCAATGTATTGTGATGTAGAATCTGTAGCAAATACATTGGATTTGAAAGTAAACTGTTTTGAGGGTAACATTTCATCTGTGATTGTCATGGTAACCAATTTTCTACAAGGTTTCTATGTGTACATTTTTGAAACGTCGTCAGATCTTCAATGTAATATCCACGTTAAGGAAAGAAACGGTGTGCAGCACCTCCTACTGGAGAGTTTCTCTTCAGCTATTCCTTCAGTGTCCCATCCATGGATTTAACTAAGCCCAGCACTATTTAGCTTTGATATTGTCACTGACTATTACCAATGTGCTATTGTGAGAATGATTTGAGGAATCTCCACTTAATAGATTCACTGTTGCTATTGAAGTTATTCCAAAGGGTAGGTTCAACAGAGCAAGTGAAATGTAACTTTACTTTATCAATCGTCTAGCATCAGTGATGGATGCCATTTAGTCCGATATAGCATTTGGGAAGTAATTAACATTTTTTAAATTCAATCCAGGTTTATACTAAAAATAGATCACATATAGGCCTAGAGTTTCAAGCTTTGGTTGATTTGAAATGGAATCTTCAAGTTAATAATAAATATTTTTGATTCAGGCCATCTCAAACAAAAATCTAAATTAAAGAACAGAATTAAACCAGTGGCTCAGATGGAACTATCCAAGCAGTAGGTACATCTCCTTTAAATGTTTTTGATTCCGTTGTCAACCAAACAATTCAAATATTACTTTTGTAAAACGGCAAATAGCATAGAATTAGTCATTTAATAGGATCTCTATGGTAAACTTTATTTAACTAGGCAAGTCAGTTGAGCAAATTTTTATTTACAATGACTGCCTACCAAAAGACCTGCAGGGACGGGCTGGGATTAAAAATATTTGTTTTAATAAAAATATAGGACAAAACACATCACGACAAGAGACCTAAGACGACAACATAGCAAGGCAGCAACACATGACAACACAACATGACATAGCAACACATGGTAGCTGTACAAAACATGGTACAAATATTAGGCCAGACAACAGCACAAAGGGCAAGAAGGTAGTGACAACAATACATCACGCAAAGCAGCCACAACTGTCAGTAAGAGTGTCCATGATTGAGTCTTTGAATGAAGAGGCTGAGATAAAACTGTCCAGTTTGAGTGTTTGTTGCAGCTTATTCCAGTCGCTAGCTGAAGCGAACTGAAAAGACTAGCGACCCACGGTTGTGTGTGCTTTGGGGACCTTTAACAGAATGTGAGTAGCAGAAAGGGTGTTATATGTGCAGGATGTCTGCTGCAGTAGATGTCTCAGGGGGGAGTGAGATGGTTTTATAAATGAGCATCAAGCAGTGGGTCTTGTGAGGGGTATACAGAGATGACCATTTTACAGAGTATAGAGTGCAGTGACGTGTCCTATAAGGAGCATTGGTGGCAAATCAGATGGCCGAATGGTAAAGAATGTCTAGCCGCTCGAGAGCACCCCTACTTGCTGCTGTATAATTTACGTCTCTGTAATCTAGCATTGGTAGGATGGTCATCTGAATCGGGGTTAGTTTGGCAGCTGGGGTGAAAGAGGAGCGATTGCGATAGAGGTAACCAAGTCTAGATTTAACTTTAGCCTCCAGCTTTTAAATGTGCTGAGAGAAGGACAGTGTACCATCTAGCCATACTCCCAAGTACTTGTATGGGGTGACTACCTCAAGCTCTAAACCCTCAGAGGTAGTAATAACATCTGTGGGAGGGGCATTCTTCTTACCAAACCACATGACCTTTGTTTTGGAGAAATTCAGAACAAGGTTAAGGGCAGAGAAAGCTTGTTTGTAGAGCGTTTAACACAAAATACGGGGAAGGGGCCAGCTGAGTATGACTATCACCTGCATATAAATGATGAGCGAGCTTCCTACTGCTTGAGCTATGTTGTTGATGTAAATTGAAAGCGTGGGGCCTAGGATCAAGCCTTGGGGTATTCTCTTGGTGAATACAGGCAGTGGCTGAGACAACATATTTTCTGACTTTATACACTGCACTCTTCCAGGGATAGTTAGCAAGCCAGCGCAAAGACCCTTTAGAGACACCAATACTCCTTAGCTGTCCCACAAGAATGGAATGGTCTACCGTATCAAAAGCTTTGGCCAAGTCAATAAAAATATCAGCACAACATTGCTTAGTATCAAGGGCAATCGTGGTGACATTGAGGACCTTTTTAAGGTTGCAGTGAAACATCCATAACCAGAGTGAAAACCAGATTGCATACCAGAGAGAATACTATAGACATCAAGAAAGCCAATCAATTGATTATTGACAAGTTTTTCCTACACTTTTGATAAACAGGGCAAAATAGAAATAGACCTGATAAAGGATCAGCTTTATCTCCCCCACTTCAAGCTGATTCTATACCATTTTACAGAGGCCTGTTCATGAAGGCTTGCTCATTAAAGCGTCTGACAGGTCCTTTCACTGAGCAGCCATTACGAACACAGGCTGTAAAACAGTGATTACTAAGGTCATTACATAAAACACCAGACTGATACCTATCAGGATTATTTGTGGATAACATTGAGGAAAGTAGCGCTTTCTGGGTGTTTGGAGGTAGGGTATAGGCTGATTCTGATGGAGGACAATAGCATCCAACAACAGTCAACAAAGAGCTATTTAAAAGTTTAATGCTTAAAACCAGCAAATAAAATTGTTTGGACAGACTTGGTGGAGACAACCGAGCGCTGAAGATGATCCTTGTTAACGATCTATCTTGCAGAGAAAGGTTAAGATCAACATTTAAAGCTCTCTTCTTTAACCAAGTCTCAGTAATGACTAACATCTAGATTGGAGCTGTGAACCCACACTTTCAATTGAAAACCCAGGCTTTTACGAGCGAAGAAATCCGAGCACAAGTCAGAATTGTGATGAGCTTGGAGGGCACTATAGTGTTGAGCTGCAGTCCACGAACAGCATTCTCATGCAAGTGTTCCTTTTGTCCAAATGGGAAAAGGCAGTGTGGAGTGCAATAGCGATTGAGTCATCTGTTGGGCCGGTATGCGAATTGGGGTGGATCCATGGTTTTTTGGATGATGGTGTAGATGTGAGCCATGACTAGCCTTTGATGGCTACAGATGTGAGTACTACCGGGCGGTATCATTTATACAGGTTACCTTTGGCAATTTTAGGCACAGGAACTATGGTGGTTTGCTTGAAACATGTAAGTATTACAGACTGGTAGTGCTGAACTAAATGCCATCAGATGATCCCTTAACATATTCCAGTCTGTGCTAGCAAAACAGGCCTGTAGCTTAGCATCCCCTTCATCGGACCACTTCCATATTTGGCGCTTCATTTGTACTTCCTGTTTGAGTTTTTGCTTATCAGGAGGATAGAGTTATGGTCCGATTTGCCAAATGGAGGGTGGGGACAGCTTTGTATGCGGAGTAAAGGTGATCTATAGTTTTTATCCCTCTAGTTGCACAGATGACATGCTGATTAAAATTATTGGCCATTAGGAGCGTTGCCTCTGGATGAGCATTTTCTTATGGCCCTATACAGCTCGTTGAGTTTACCATCAGTTTGGTGGTAAATAGACAGCTACAAAAAAGGTTTTAGCATCTATGGTCTACGGCGTATCATGAGGTATTCTAACTCAGGCGAAAAGAACCTTGAGACTTCCTTAATATTAGAGATCGCGCACCAGCTGTTAAGGGACACAACCCCCCCCCCCCCCCCCCGATCTTACCAGACTCAAAACTGACCAGTTTTGTCTTGCCAATGTATAGAAAAACCAGCTAGATGTTAATTAGCCATGTCCAGAGAAGCATAGTGTATTACAGTTCTTAATGTCCTGTTGATAGGATAGTCTCGAATGGAACTTGTCCAGTTTATTCTCTAGTGATTGCACATTCAGCAATAGAACAGAGGATAGAGGTGATTTATTCATTTGCCACCGTAATTTCATCAGGGTGCCCGCACGCAACCTCCTATAGCGCCCTTTTCAAGTATTTAAGCCCTGGTCCGGGAAATCAATGTCTTTCACCTGCAACTTTTTTTTAAAGTACTGAATAAACTTACACTGAATAAACCATTTATCTAGTGGGTGTTATTGGGATGGTATTTACTAGATCAACTGTTCAGATGACAGTCTTAACACACTTTTGATTTTCAGTCTTTTCAGTCTCGCAACAAGTTTATTCACAGGCCAACCGTTTATTTCCCTTGCAAATTGTTATTCTCGCTACTAGAATGTTTGCCACCTACAAATTAAAATGGTTACCTAAGAGTATGTAAAGAGCCTTGGGGCTTGTTCCATAATGTCACTCAGAGAATGTTGTTCTAGGGAAGTTATTGGAGTGGCTGAAGGATCTGACAGATTGCGAAATTACAAAATGTCGGGACTGTACTCTCTTTGATGGCGAGGGAAGGCCTCTCTAGCGCAATGTCTTTCTCTGTGATGTACACTTTCTCACTATTGACCTTGTCTGTGACCACAGCCAAAACCTTGATGCTGTTGTTCTCCAGCATGTGCTCACCGTACACAGAAGGAGATGGGGATAATCAGATCTGTCCACAGATTATGTATTTCAATGTCATGGTATCACAGACCAACATACTGTGGAGGTCACAGAACAACGTTAGTGACCTTTTCAAGACCTTCACTATTTGCCCTCCTGAAATACACCACCTTTTTGTCATAATCAATCATTGAGATTGATGCATGCATCAAACCCAGGATGTTGACAAAGATTTCTAAAAGTTAATAGCTGTAATGTGGTTTTGAGAAGAGTTTCCCAATGGCCTACTCATAAGAGTTCAGGCGACATTGTCACTCTACCTTGGTTAGGACGGATCTCCTGTTCTTTCAATTCGGTCTATCTGGAAGGATGGGATGCCAGTGTACCTTATGTGTTGACATGGATTAGTAGTATCTGAGTCACACTGTGGTTGCTTTTCAGTACAAGCTTGAGGTCAATCTGCGCAATAAAAACAAAAAATACCCCAGGAGTGTGTTAGTGTGAGATGAGATGGAAGTTGGAGCGTACCAGTGCTTTTCTTCAGTGGGGTGGAGGCTACAGCTTGCCAGCCGTCATAAGGAGTCTCCAGAGAGATCGGGCAGTCTCCATCCACACATGGTATGTCCTGAGCAGAAACACAACAGTCTTTAAGACCTTATCCAATTGACACCTCTCTAAGTAGCCATAATGACCTCATATAGCACTTACCATACATTATCATGGGCCTTATGGGATCAGATTCAAAAGTAGTTGACTGTCAGATATGTCTATGTCTAGAGGGTTTAGAGACAGTGATTGGCCTACCTGTGCACATTACACCTGCGAACACCCAACACTGGCCATACTTGACTGGATGGCCGCCATATTTGAGCCAAACGCCTTAGTACCTCCACACTGCCGTTCCAGTTAGTGGGAGCTATGCCACCAATGTACTGACCATCCCACCGCCCCATCAGGACACCTCTGTCATCGTTAGCGCTGATCTGGGCAAGGAAAATAATGTTGAAATGATAACGTTTCCTTAAGAATCTATTTTGTTTCTAAAATGCTCAGTGGGGAATCGACATTGAACGTGCTAATACTGTAAAACTTTACTTACAATGCATTTGGAAAGTATTCAGCCCCTTTGACTTTTTCAACATTTTTGTTACGTTACAGCCTTATTCTAAAATGGATGAATGTTTTTTTTTGCTCATCAAGCTGCACACAATAACCCCATAATGACCAAGCAAAAAGTTTATTTCTTATTTTTGCAAATGTATTAAATAGTAAAACCATTACAGGGTTGTGCCCTCTGTGCCCTCTGTGCCAGTGGCCCCTGTCTTTAAATACAGGCTGTACTCTCCCACTGGGGTGTTTGCTGGGCTGGTTACACTTAAGGTGACTGACACTTCCCACGGCCTCAGGGAGCCCGAACACAGACTTGCTCCCCAACGTCTCTGAAGGCTGGGGCCCTGGATGGAGGTGGGGGATTAGTTTAAGGTTGTGCTCAGTAGGCACGAAATGGAAAACTTTCAAAAATGGATGAAATGGTGAGGTACTATCTGTCCAAAAATAAACAGTATTTTCTGTCCGCGTTACTTAGATCTCAGCAATACTATATATAGTATAGCAGAGCTTGCTACCTGTCTCCATGGTCAACACAGGGGGCCTGAAGGGGCCATGGAGGTCAAAGGTGACCAGGAAGGACCACTGAGATGTCATTGGTGTTGTGGGCTTTGTTGTTCTTCTTACAGTGGAGCTCCACTTTACCAAAGTCTTCAAAAAATAAAATTAATAAAAAGATCAGTATTTTTTTTGTCGCAACTACCAAAGTAAAAATTAATCATGAATTCCTGCTTTTCTGACATTTATCCTCCATATAATTGAAAGGTATCCCTTAGCCAAAATACTGATTCTATATTGTCCTGATCATAAAATGTAGGTCTGGATTCAATCCGATTTGCTGATTTGGACAATGCCCCATTTAAAAGGTAATTTCCGATTGAGCCAACAAATGCAATGTCTAACATGAATGTGGTCTGCAAACACATAAAATGTGCATTGTGGACATCAATCTGTTTTTGTCATTGTCTTGTAGAGGTCGACCGAGTTAATTAGGGCCGATTTCAAGTTTTCATAACAATCGGAAATCTGTATTTTTGGACACAGATTTGTCCGATTTTCTTTTTTTCCCCCTTTTCTTTTTACACCTTTATTTAACTAGGCAAGTCAGTTAAGGACACTTTCTTATTTTCAGTAACGGCCTAGGAACGGTGGGTTAACTGCCTTGTTAAGGGGCAGAACGACAGATTTTTACCTTGTCAGCTCTGGGATTCCAACGCTCTAACCACCTGCCTCTCATTGCACTCCACAAGGAGCCTGCCTGTTACGCGAATGCAGTAAGTAGCCAAGGTAAGTTGCTAGCTAGCATTAAACCTATCTTATACAAAACAATCAATCAATCATAATCACTTGTTAAACTAGTAATATCATCAACCATGTGTAGTTATCTAGCGTGTCCTGCGTTGCATATAATCGATGCAACGCAGGGGGATGATTTAACAAAAGCACATTTGCGAAAAAAGCCCAATCGTTGCACGACTGTACCTAACCATAAACACCAATGCCTTTCTTAAAATCAATACACAGAAGTATATATTTTTAAACCTGCATATTTAGCTAAAAGAAATCCAGGTTAGCAGGCAACATTAACCAGTTGAAATTGTGTCACTTCTCTTGCGTTCATTGCACGCAGAGTATGCAACAGTTTGGGCAGCCTGGCTTGTTGCGAACTAATTTGCCCGAATTTTACGTAATTATGCCATAACATTGAAGGTTGTACAGTGTAACAGGAATATTTAGACTTAGGGATGCTACCCGTTAGATAAAATATTAGATAAAATATTATTTCACTGAAATAATAAAACGTTTTGTTTTCGAAATGATAGTTTCCGGATTCGACCATATTAATGACCGTATTTCTGTGTGTTATTATAATTTGATATTTGATAGAGTAGTCTGACTGGGCGATGGTAGGCAGCAGCAGGCTCGTAAGCATTCATTCAAACAGCACTTTCGTGCGTTTTGCTAGCAGCTCTTCGTTGTGCTTGAAGCATTGCGCTGTTTATGACTTCAAGCCGATCAACTCCCGAGATTAGGCTGGTGTAACCGATGTGAAATGGCTAGCTAGTTAGCGGGGAGCACGCTAATAGCGTTTCAAACATCACTCGCTCTGAGACTTGGAGTAGTTGTTCCCCTTGCTCTGCATGGGTAACAATGCTTCGAGGGTGGCTATTGTCGATGTGTTCCTGGTTCGAGCCCAGGTAGGGGCGAGGAGAGGGACAGAAGCTATACTGTTACACTGGCAATACTAAAGTGCCTATAAGAACATCCAATAGTCAAAGGTATATGAAATACAAATGGTATAGAGCGAAATAGTCCTATAAATACTATATTAACTACAACCTAAAACCTTTACCATGGAATATTGAAGTCTCATGTTAAAAGGAACCACCAACTTTCATATGTTCTCATGTTCTGAGCGAGGGACTTAAACGTTAGCTTTTTTACATGGCACATATTGCACTTTTACTTTCTTCTCCAACACTTTGTTTTTGCATTTATTTAAACCAAATTGAACATGTTTCATTATTTACTTGAGGCTAAATGGATGATGTATTATATTAATTTATAATAAGTGTTCATTCAGTATTGTTGTAATTGTCAAAAAAAAGCATCGGCTTTTTTTTTGGTCCTCCAATAATCGGTACGTCAAAGTTTTGCCTGACAGCAGCAAAGCAGAAACGGGTTGTCAGTCAGGCTGGTTGAGACCATTGGAATGAGAAACATTTCGCCTTTCATCATGCTTAATGCATGCACAATATGCATAAAAATAGGTGAAAGAGAACCTTGGGACAGTATGAAAAAGCAATCTATTTGTAAAAAATTTTTGCAGAGTAGCCCATGACATTTAATTCAAGTTAAAAAAATAAATAAAAAATTATGGCAGTGAGGAAATTAACGGCCCTAAACGGCAGGAAGCATTCAAAAAAGGAAGGTTGTACTGATAACATTTTATAATGAACTACAGTGTAACTGTATACAAAGTATGTACAGACGCAGGAACAAATCCGCATGTTATGTCCTGCTGTAACATAATTTGCTGATCTGCCCATAAATAGTATATAGTTCTCTGCAATATACTGTACAGGCCTTTTAAAAACGTTTTTTTAAGGCTCAGTAAATAAATAAAAAACATTAAAATGACAGCTGTCAGAAATCATTAAATGAACAGAACATCCAAAATATTTAAATCCTTATTGGTGTAAGAAAATGTGACATTCTACACCTTTACCATACTCAGTATTAGTTTTTCATGTCACCCAATTGCCCAGCCACTGTACTATATGACCCTCTGTCACTTAACATGATATAGACTATGTTGACATTTCAATATCCACATTTTCCATTATCTGAATTTGATTTTTTTTTTTATCTTGTGAAGAGCAGTGCTAGTTGATTTACCAAAATCCATTCAAGCCATCTGTCACGTGGTTATGTTTGCAAGTGGAGCGAGTTGCTTGTCATAGTACTGTAGTGAAAGGATGCCAGAGCTTTTAAAATGAGCCCTACCCATATCACAACAATGTCTCTAACGTCATAGAGTTAGAAATGTACACACCCTTTCTTACCTTGCAGGAAATGGTCCTCATGCAGAACAGGACAGGAATGGTCTTGCCCTTGGCAAGTTGGCTACGCTCAATATTGAAGACATAGCATGACCTAGGTCCTAGATCATTAAATGTACAGTTTATGAGCATTAATCAACATAGGCTCCCTTTTTAATTGCATTTTTATTGATATTATTTTCTAATAGCTTCTGACTTATATTGTTCTGCTTGAAGACAGTGACCAGGTAGTGGTTTGATGAGGTGTCCAGTAGGCTACATATTAAATATCACCACATCAGCATTCATATTAAACCAGAGATGTGAGTTTAAGTGCAGCATTGAGATTTAATTGCTTTAGGTATACGACTCTCCTTACGGTTTTAGTTTTATTTCATGGTTCAATACATTATTTGATCATTAACTTATAACTTATACTAACTTATACTATCATAGGGCCTCAGGTAATGTGAATGAACGTGTGTAAATGTCCCCAGGCAGAAAAAAGGTATTGAGCGCCATCTTGAGGTTCAGAGGTGGTGATCCTAAAGTACACTAATAGAAAACATCATTTTGATTATTTCAGTCATACGTCAGTGATAGACATTAATGGGGAAGTTCACACTCAATTTTAGAAAAAAATGTCCACTCTTCCATAAATCCATATTTTTGTTGCTGTTGTAAACAGCATCATTTGAACATGGATTTATGGCAGTGGAAAATAATTCCTAAATTGAGTGCAGAGACATTATCCAGAATGAGATTCTCAAATAGTAAAAATAAAGAAAACCTTGGAATGATTAGGCGTGTCCAAACTTTTGACTGATACATCTCTCTGGTTATTCCATGCATCATCTAGACCGGACAGCAGCCTCTGGTAAGGGGGAGGGGTGTGTCTCTTTTGATAGCAACAGCTTGTGCACAATCTTTAATGTTAAAGAAGTCTCAAGGTTTTGCTCGGCAGAGTTAGAATACCTCATGATAAGCTGCATACCATACTATTTACCAAGAGAGTTTTCATCTATATTTTCGATGCTGGCACTAAGACTAAGCAAATGAGAAAATGCACATGCAGAGTCGGCGCTTCATGTGGCCAGTGATTTTAATGCAGGGAAACTGAAATCTGTTTTACCTCATTTATGTCACCTGTGCAATATGTCACCTGTGCAAGTAGAGGTGACAAAACTCTTGATCACCTTTACTTCACAACAGAAACACATACAAGGCTCTCCCTCACCCTCCCTTTGGCAAATGCAGGGAGTTGAACGGAGACGTGTTGGGCTGGGGGAATGGAATGGGGAGTTGGGAGTGTAGGCACACCTTCCTTTGTTTCTCTTTTCTTTAATTACTAATTTATTACAAAATCCTGTTTGATCAGTATGATAATCTCCCCCCCCCCCACCACCATAAAAAAGACGCTTGTTGGATGTGGCAGGGCTTGCAAACTATCCCAGATTTCATAGGTAAACCAGCCGTGTATGCTCACTTCGAAGCAAGCAACAATGAACCATGCATGAGAGCACCAACTGTTCCGGACGACTGTGTGATCTAGCTCTCCATAGGCATTGTAAGACTTTTAATATTCACAAGGCCAGACGGATTACCAGTACGTGTAGTCAGAGCATGCACAGAAGTGTCTTCTCTGACATATTCAACTTCTCCCTGACCCAGTCTGTAATACCTACATGTTTCAAGCAGACCACCAATGTCTCTGTGGCCAAGAATGCCAAGGTAACCTGTCTAAATGACTATTGCCTCGTATCACACTACCGCCCCTCATGGGTGCGTGCTTAGTACCCTCCTGTACTCCCTGTTCACCCACAACTGCATGGCGGCACATGACTCCAACACCATCATTAAGTTTGCTGACGATACGACGGTGGTAGGCCTGATCACCGAAGACTATGAGATATCCTACAGGGAAGAGGTCAGTGACCTGGCAGTGTGGTGCCAGGGGCAGTGTGGTGCCAGGGGGCAATCCCCCATCCACATTGATGGGACTGTAGTGGAGCGGGTCGAGAGCATCAAGTTCCTAGGTATCCCCATCACCTAGGAATTAACATAGTCCACACACCAACATAGTCGTGAAGAAGGCACGACAACATGTTTTCCCATCCTCAAGAAGGTCTACAGCTGTACCATTGAGAGTATCTTGACTGGCTGCATCATCACTTGGTATGGCAACTGCTTGGCATCTGACCGCAAGCTGCTACAGAGGGTAGTGCGTACGGCCATACAGGGCATCTATACCAGGCAGTGTCAGAGGAAGGACCTAAAAATTGTCAGACTCCAGCCACCCAAGTCATAGACTGTTCTCTCTGATACCGCACATGAAGTGGTACCGATGCACCAAGTCAGGAACCAACAGGACCCTGAACAGCTTCTACCCCCAACCCATAAGACTGCTAAATAGTTCATCGAATAACTACCCGGACTATCTGCATTGAGCCCCTTTTCAAATCAAATCTATTCAAATTGTATTTGTTACATGCCCCGAATACAACAGGTGTAGTAGACCTTACAGTGAAATACTTACTTACAAGCCCTTAACCAACAATATAAGCTGCTGCTAGTGCTTATTTATCCTGTTGCCGAGTCACTCTACCCATGTATATATGTACATATCCATCTCAAACATCTCGTAACCATGCACATCAACTCAGTACTGATACCCTGTGTATATAGCCAAGTTGTTTACGAAGCATGCAACAAAGATTTTTTTTTACCCCTTTTCCGCCCCAATATCCAATTGGTAGTTACAGTCTTGTCTCATCGCTGCAACTCCCGTACGGACTCGGGAGAGGCGAAGGTCGAGAACCGTGCGTCCTCCGAAACACAACCCAAACAAGCCCGCACTGCTTCTTGACACAATGTCCACTTAAACCAGAAGCCAGCCGCACCAATGTATTGGAGGAAACACCGTACACCTGGCGACCGTGTCAGCGTGCACTGCGCCATGGCCCGCCACAGGAGTCGCTAGTGCGCGATGGAACAAGGACATCCCTGCCAGCCAAACCCTCCCCTAACCCGGACGACGCTGGTGCGCCGTCCCATGGGTCTCCCGGTTGCAAAAGAGTCTGGACTCGAACCCAGAATCTCTACTGGCACGGCTAGCACTGCAATGCAGTGCCTTAGACCACTGCGCCCCTCGGGAGGCCTGACAAATAAAATTTGATTTTGATATAGTGAAAAGTAATTTTGTTTAAAATAAATTATGGAATTTGTTAATAATAAAAAATGTAATAGTGAAGTTAACAGGTTGTAATAACTGTTTAGATACTATGATGTGCAGTATAATAAAGTATAGGCTAGCCACATCACGTCAAATAAGGAGGTAACAGAAAGTCTTCAGTATTAGAAATACAGTATTGCTATTACCATTTTTGTTGCTGGTGGTTCTTTTTTTTGTCTCCCTCTATATATGACTGCATGCAATATATGTACTATTCTATGTTTTTCCTCTAAGCCATATCACATTGAATACATCCATCGTTGTGGACATGACAGGTAAGCTTGCATGCATGATATCATACAGGCTATGATTTTTTTAAGCTAAATAAGTTATTTTACTGACTGTTTAAGAATGATTAATAGTCAGAATAGTGGTGTTTCACTATGAAGCTAATATTGCATTAGTACTGCTAATGTTTTTTTTCTAATGGAGTAGGCTTGCATTGTGATTAATTCACACAACTATCACACCTGTGCATATTATTAAAACACACTGATGTTCAAGATGATATATTAGTTGATATTTAATTTTGAAAGCTGATATGATGCAATCTAACTACACTGAACAAAAATATAAACGCAACATGCAACAATTTCTATGATTTTACTGAGTTAAAGTTCATATAAGTAAATCAGTCAATTGAAATACATTCATTAGGTCCTAATCTATTGTTGGGTTCTGAGAATATGAAATATACTTATGTCACTGATGGAGTGCTAAGGTTTAGAGGGTCTACACCAGAAGTCAAGTGTTATAGGAGGAAGGTATATAGTGGGTGCAATTAAGCTTGGAATGTGTTGAGTGCAGGGAAACGATTGCATGTGGCAGTACTGATAAGGGGAGAAACCGTTGAAGGCTCATATCACTTAACTCCCTGCTTAGCAATAATGATGCAATGTGTAGCGATATGGAGACTCCACCCCAAGTGGGGTATGTATACTACCACGGGGGAAGCCATGTCTGTGTCTGACTGTTCTGTACCATCACTCATTCATATCTTTATGTACATATTCTTTATCCCTTTACACTTGTGTGTATAAGGTAGTAGTTTTGGAATTGTTAGGTTAGATTACTCGTTGGTTATTACTGCATTGTCGGAACTAGATGCACAAGCATTTCGCTACACTCGCATTAACATCTGCTAACCATGTGTATGTGACAAATAGATTTGATTTGATTTGACTTACAGCTGTATCGACCCTTTGGGAATAATTCAACTTGGTTAAGCTTCTCTAGTGTCCGTGAGTTATTTACTCAAAATTAGAACCTAACACTATGGATTTCACATGACTGGGATTACAGATATGCAGATATGCACACTTTCAAATTAGCAGATTCAGCTATTTCAGCCACACCCGTTGCTGACAGGTGTGTAAAATCGAGCACACACCCATGCAATTTCCAAAGACAAACATTGGCAGTAGAATGAACTTACTGAAGAGCTCAGTGACATTCAACGTGGCACCGTCATAGGATGCCAACTTTTCAACAAGTCAGTTCGTCAAATTTCTGCCCTGCAAGAGCTGCCCCGGGCAACTGTAAGTACTGTTATTGTGGAAACGTCTAAGAGTAACAAAGGCTCAGCCGCGAAGTGGTAGGCCACACAAGCTCACATAACGGGACCGTCTAGTGCTGAAGCACGTAGCGTGTAAAAATTGCCTGTCCTCAGTTGCAACACTCACTAACGAGTTCCAAACTGCCTCTGGAAGAAACATCAGCACAATAACTGTTTGTCGAGAGCTTCACGAAATGGGTTTCCATGGCCTAGCAGCCACACACAAGCCTAGGATCACCATGTGCAAAGCCATGCGTCAGCTGGAGTTGTGTAAAGCTCACCGTCATTGGACTCTGAAGCAGTTCTTTGGAGTGATGAATCACGCTTCACCATCTGGCAGTCCGATGGACGAATCTTGGTTTGACGGATGCCAGGAAAACACTAAGTGCCCGAATGCATTGTGCCAACTGTAAAGTTTGGTTGAGGAGGAATAATGGTCTAGGGCTGTTTTTCATGGTTCGGGCTAGGTCCCTTAGTTTCACTGTAGGGAAATCTTAACGTTATAACAAAAAATGACATTCTAGATGATTTTGTGCTTCCAAATTTGTGGCAACAATTTTGGGAAGGCCCTTTCTTGTTTCAGTATGACAAAGACCCCTGTACACAAAGCAAGATCCATACATAAATGGTTTGTCGGGATCGGTGTGGAAGAACTAGACTGGCCTGCACAAAGCCCTGACCTCAACTCCATCGAACACCTTTGGGATAAATTGGAATGCTGATTAGTGCCCGACCTCACTAATGCTTGTGGCTAAACAGAAGAAAGTCCCCGCAGCAATGTTCCAACATCTAGTGGAAAGCCTTCCCAGAAGAGTGGAGGCTGTTATATCGGCAAAGGGGGAACAAATTCCAAACCCATGATTTTGGAATGAGATGTTCGACGAGCAGGTGTCCACATACTTTTGGTAGTGTATGTGTGTAGTACATTGTACTATCAATTGGGGAAAGAGAGCCTCAAATATCATATTAATTTGTACATATCCACTATATACATATGAAAGCACTTTACATATCTATTCTGAAGAAAAACAAAGGCAACATGTAAAGTGTTGGTCCCATGTTTCATGAGCTAAAATTAAAGATCCAACATTTTCCATATGCATAAAAAGCTTATTTCTCACAAATTTGGGGCACAATTTTTTTACATCCCTGTTAGTGAGCATTTCTTCTTGCCAAGATGTGGTATATCAATAAGCTGATTAAACAGCATGATCATCACACAGGTGCACCTTGTGCTGGGGGACAATAAAAGGCACTCTGAAATGTGCAGTTTTGTCACACAACACCGCAGACGTCTCAAGTTTTGAGGGAGCGTGCAATTGGCAGTCTGACTGCAGGAATGTCCATCAAAACTGTTGCCAGATAATTTAATATTAATTTCTCTACCATAAGCCACCTCCAACGTCGTTTAGAGAATTTGGCAGTGCCTGCAACCGGCCTCACAACCGCAGACCATGTGTAACCACACCAGCCCAGGACCTCCACAGCCAGCTTCTTCACCTGCGGGATCGCCTTCACCTGCGGGATCGCCTGACTGTGTGCTGAGGAGTATTTCTGTCTGTAATAAAGCCCTTTTGTGGGGAAAAACTCATTCTGATTGGATGGGCCTGGCTCCCCAGTGGGATGGCCTGGCTGCCAACAGCTCCCCAGGCCCACCCATGGCTGTGCCTTTGCCCAGTCATGTGAAATCCATAAATTAGGGCCCGATGAATTCATTTCAATTGACTGATTTTCTTATATGAACTGCAACTCAGTAAAATCTTTGAAATTGTTGCGTTTGTATTTTTGTTCAGTATAGTAACCCTATTTGAAGAACTCATACATATTTGGACAAATTCACTCAAAGTTTAATAAAGTCCCATATTCCTGGCACGCAATGACTACATTAAGCTTGTGACTACACACTCGTTAGACTTGCAGTTTGTTTTGGGTTATGATATGTTTCGCCCAATTGAACTGAATGATGACTAGACTCATTTTATTTTTAAGTGAGTATATAAAGTAAGATGTTTCTGAACACTTCTAAATCATGATAATGCCATGATTAAGAAAAATTAGGTATGAATAATGATGAGTGAGAAAGTCAGAAGCTGTAACACATGCTAACCTCTCACCATTACCAATGGCAAGGGAGATTAGTATGGTTTGTTTAAATTTTTTGGGAGGGATATGATCTTTGTCCCTCTGTAACTTCCTCACTGTTGATCATTCACAATTAATTCATAATTAACCATAATGCATAATCATGGTAGCATTGACGTTAACCTAAAATAGCAGGTATAACATAAACGCCTGAAACTAGATCCCCTACTGGTTTTGACGAGTAGAAATCAAACTACAGGGCTGATTTCAAACTGATACTGGTAAGTCTCATTCAACTTTGTATCTAAAACTCTTTTTGAAAGATTACATTTTACAGTATTCCATTCACCCTGTTGCAACTGCATTTTCACAAATTTGCAACCATTTGTGCTCTTGTTCATCAGCTGCCGTCTGGAAGCATCCGAGAGCGAAGTAGAGTCGGTCATGAAATGGCATGAAACGGCGGTTGCAGCAATCAGCAGACTGGAAAGGAGGGAGAGGGGAGGAGCCAGGGGTCCGTAGGCACCTGCGCCATGATGGACTTGGGAAGAGGGGTGTATTTTGAGGGTGGAGAATGGTATGGAGTGAGGGATGGTATGTGCGATCTACTGGGGGTAGAGATGGGGAGGATGTATCCATCCGACGCTGAGGATAGACATCTTTCCTGTCTCTCCTTCCAGCAGCTTGGAAAATATACACTAACCCTATTAACACTAGGTAGAATTTTGAGGTTTTGACCTGTTTCATTAAAAAAAAATTGATTTCACCTTTATTTAACCAGAACAAGTTCTTATTTACAACTGCAACCTGGCCAAGATAAAGCAAAGCAGTGCGACAAAAACAACAGCACAGAGTTACGCATAAACAAAGGTACAGTCAATAACACAATAGAAACATCTATATGTACAGTGTGTGCAAATATAGAAGATTAGGGAGGTAAGACAATAAATAGATGCAAAATAATTTCAATTTAGCATTAACACTAGAGTGATGGATGTGCAAGTAGAGGTACTGGGGTGCAAAATGCAAAAATAAATAACAATATGGGGATGAGGTAGTTGGATGTGCTATTTACAGATTCACTGTACCTGTACACAGCCATCGGTAAGCTGCTCTGGCAGCTGATGCTTAAAGTTAGAGAGGGAGATATAAGTCTCCAGCTTCAGTGATTTTTGCAATTCATTCCAGTCATTGGCAGCAGAGAACTGGACGGAAAAGCAGCCAAAGAAAGTGTTGGCTTTGGGGATCCCCAGTGAAATATAAATGGTAGAGCGCGTGCTACAGGTGGGTGTTGCTATGGTGACCAGTGAGCTAAGGCGGGATAAGGCGGGACTTTACCTAGCAAAGACTTGGTAAAGAGCCAGTGGGTTTGGCGACGAATATGTAGCAAGGGCCAGTTAACGAGAGCATACAGGTCGCAGTGGTGGGAAGTATATGGGGCTTTGGTGACAAAACGGATGGCACTGTGATAGACTACATCCAGTTTGCTGAATAGAATGTTGGAGGCTATTTTGTAAATGACATCGCCGAAGTCAAGAATCGGAAGGATAGTCAGTTTTACGAGGGTATGTTTGGCAGGATGAATGAAGGATGCTTTGTTGCAAAATAGGAAGCCGATTCTAGATTTCATTTTGGATTGGAGATGCTTAACGTGAGTCTGGAAGGAGAGTTTACAGTCTAACCAGATACCTAGGTATTTGTAGTTCGATATATTCTACGTCAGAACTGTCCAGAGTAGTGATGCTAGTCGGGCAGGTGGGTGCGGGCAGCGATTGGTTGAAGAGCATGCATTTAGTTTTAATAGCATTTAAAAGCATTTGGAGGCCACAGAAGGAGTGTTATATGGCATTGAAGCTCGTTTGGAGGTTTGTTAACACAGTCTCCAAAGAAGGGCCAGATGTATACAGAATGGTGTCGTCTGCGTAGAGGTGAATCAGAGAATCCCCAGCAGCAAGAGCAACATCATTGATTTATACAGAGAAAAGGGTCGGCCCGAGAATTGAACCCGGGTGGCACCCCCATGGAGACTGCCAGAGGTCCGGACAACAGTCCCTCCGATTTGACACACTGAACTGTATCTGCGAAGTAGTTGGTGAACCAGCGAGGCAGTCATTTGAGAAACCAAGGCTATTGAGTCTGCCAATAAGAATGTGATGATTGACAGAGTCGAATGCCTTGGCCAGGTCGATGAAGACAGCTGCACAGTATTGTCTTTTATCGATGGCAGTTATGATATCATTTAGGACCTTGAGCATGGTTGAGGTGCACCCATGACCAGCTCAGAAACGAGATTGCATAGTGGAGAAGGTACGGTCTGAATCTGGGTCTTCCCTAAAACGTGATAGTACGAACTGGCCATGACCGACCCAGCAGACTCAGACCAGCTCCACAATGCTGTCTCCCTGCAAGGAGCCACCATTAGACGACACGAGGAATTACTGCAATGTCTTACGGAGAGACTCCATACTCTGGCAGACTCCATGACCAGGCATTTGAGACTTTGCTGGAGCAATTCTGAGGATTCCCCACTGGGCAGCGGGTCACACCCGTAATCACCCAGCCTACCCCAGTGTTCCGAGCACCCCGCTTGTCTCATGAGTTCTATGCTGGAGATTCTGGAACCTGCCGGGCTTTTCTCTCCCTGTGCTCCCTCATTTTTGAGATGCAGCCTTCTTAGTTCCCCTCGGACCGCTCGAGGATAGAGTATATCATAATGCTGATGTCCGGGAGGGCACTCGCCTGGGCTACGGCAGTGTGGGGGCAACAGTCTGCCATCTGCCTCAGTCTAGAGGAGTTTGTGGCGGAAGTTCGGAAGGTTTTTGATTCTCCGTTGTCCGGGAGAGAGGCTGCTCGTAATCTGCTCCAGCTATGTCAAAACTATCGTAGTGTGGCAGACTATGCGGTGGATTTTCGCATGTTGGCGGCTGAGAGTTCCTGGATCCCGGAAGCATTGTTCGACAGGTTCCTTCACTGATTATCGGAGGTGGTCAAAGATGAGCTTGCAGCCCGGGAGCTTCCCATGGACCTTGACTCCCTGTAAGCCTAGACCATCCGGATAGAAGGGAGAGGGAATCTGTGCCCCGTTGCCCTCGTTCGCCCTCGATTCCTACCTTCCCTCCGAAGAATCCCGGAGTCCCCCAAAGTCTACATGTCCGAGTGAAACCAACGTCACCCGAGTTCTCTCGGGGAGTCACCGAGGGCTGCCAACTCGCCTCCTTCGGAGTCCAGGCACCTGGACAGAGCTAGATTGACTCTGGCTGAGCGCTTACACCGACTCCACACCCAGAGCTGTCTATATTGTTAAGCAATGGGATATTTTGTAGTTACCTGCCCATTAAAAATCCAGGCTCATCAAGAAGGGGTGAGTACTCTGGTGGGCCTTATAGATAACTTTTCCTCTACCCTTACTCGCACCCCTTTCCATGCCACCCTGCTGTGGGGGAACCAGTCGAAATCACTCTGGGGACTCGTCGACTCTGGGGCCGATGAGAGTATTTTGGACGCTACCCTGGCATCCAAGCTGGGCATCCCCACTCAGCCTCTCTCCATTCCCATGGACGTAAGAGTGCTGGACGGGCGCTCTATAGGCCGGGTCACTCACAATACCACTCCCATCAACATACGAGTGTCAGGGAACTATTGCTAGGCAATCCAATTTATGCTGATTAAGTCCCTCAGGTTACCGTGGTATTGGGATTATCTTGGTTCCAGCAACACAATCCCATCATAGACTGGACTGCTGATGCCATTATGGGCTGGAGTCCGTTCTAACAAGCCCATTGTCTGAAGTCTGTGGGCTCGGAAGTTGCCCCGGACCTCTCCGCCATTCCCACGGAGTACCAGGACCTCTGGGAGGTGTTCAGTTAAGCCCGGGCCACTTCGCTTCTGCCGCACCGACCCTGACTGTGGGATAGACATTCTCCCAGGCACCACTATGCCCCGGGGACGACTTTACTCTCTGTCGGTTCCAGGGACCAAGACTATGGAGACCTACATTAAGGACTCCCTAGCTGCAGGTTTCATCTGTCCTTCTGCCTCCCCCACCGGCATTGACTACCAGGGCCTCAACGACATCATGGTGAAGAACCGCTACCCGCGACCACTCATCTCCTCGGCCTTCAAGCCACTCCAGGGGTCCACCGTGTTCTCCAAGCTGGACCTACGGAATGCCTACCACCTGGTGCAGATACGGGAAGGGGACGAGTGGAAGACTGCCTTCAACACGGCCAGCGGTCACTACGAGTATCTGGTCATGTCATTTGACATCCCCAGCTGTGTTCCAGACTCTGGTTAATGATGTTCTCCTTGACATGTTGAACCGGTTCGTCTTAGTCTACCTCAATGACAACCTTGTCTTCTCCCACTTTGCCCAAGAACACGTGCTCCATGTCTGACAGGTTCTCCAATGCCTCCTGGAGAACCAGCTTTTTGTGAAAGCGGGAAAGTGCGAAATCCATCGCTTCACCATCCCCTTCCTGGGTTACATTATCGCTGTGCAGGGAGTGTACAGATGGATCCCCTGAAGGTGAGAGTGGTGGTGGATTGGCCACAGCCTACGTCCAAGGTGCAGCTACAAAGTTTCCTGGGATTCGCCAACTTTATTGCCGCTTTATCCGGGGTTACAGCTCCCTGGCTTCCCTCCTGTCTGCACTCATCTCTCCCAAGGTTCCGTTCACGTGTTCCCCAGCTGCTGACCGGGCGTTCCGGAATCTCAAACACCGTTTCACCACAGCTCCCATCTTAGTTCACCCTGACCCGTCCCGCCAGTTTGTGGTGGAGGCCGATACTTCAGATGTCGGAGTGGGGACTGTCCTGTCCCAGCGTTCGGCAGACTCACCGCAGACAGGACAAGCTCATCGTCATAAGCATGAGTTTCAGCTTCTCCAGCTGAACATTTGTTTTTGGTGAAATCACATCCTCTGTAGCTAAGAGAACTGGTGATCAGCACATGGGAGAGGTGGTCATTATGAAATTGGCATTCCAAAGAAAAATAGTAAATTCAGGGAATACTTGCAAAGCTGTGGGAGGTGTGTTGTCATGACAAAACTGCCACCCAGTTCCTCATGAGTCACCTGCTTGAAATCCAGCATAATGTCTAATCCCTCGACAGGGATACAGTTCTGCTACAATGATACACGCAGGCAAGGGAATTCTGTATCTAGAATCCAATCCAGGAAGAAGCCCAGACACCACGGTATGGGAATGTAAGACAACTACAAAAAATATACTCCATTGTACAGTTTGAACAACAGTTGAACCGTGCCCCAGCATATCACCAACATTAGGGTAGTCTAGTTGAACATGCATACATGTGCACAGGCACAAAGATAACATTTACAATAATATCTAGCCTAATATAAATAATGTACTTTATACTTTCATTTTCACAGGAAAATGGTCCAATTCAAACACTTATCAAGAGAACTTCCCTGGTCATCCCTACTGCCTCTGATCTGGCAGACTCACTAAACACAAATGCTTCATTTATAAATTATGTCAATGAAAATTGTACTGCCGGTTTGCTTAATATAAAGAATTTGAAATTATTTATACTTTTACTTTTTATACTTAAGTGTATTTAAAACCAAATACTTACTCAAGTGGTATTTCTGGGTGACTTTCACTTTTACTTGAGTCAATTTCTCTTGAGGCATCTTTACTTTTACTCAAGTATGACAATTGAGTACTTTTTCCACCACTACCTACAGCCATGTCTGTCAGGGATGCTTCAGCAATTGTTTTATAGTAAAACCAGCTTCAGTTGTAGAGATTTACAACAGTAAATTGTTGTATTATTGTTTCTCCTAGATGTTTGCTCGTAGACTTAGCTAGCTAGCTTGCTGGATATGCAATACTTATTTACATCTGTTTGGAATCCTATCTTGCGTCATGCCTATAATTTTGTGAGATTGGTTATGATTATGACCTTGGATACATGACAATGTCAACCCTCATCAATTATGTTACATAGCTAGCTAGTAAAATGTACTGTTGCTTATGTTCCCCATATTTGCTAACAAGTTACAAATGTGAGGCATGGCGCATAACAAATTAGTAGGCACCAGGTTATCTAGCTAGCCAGCTCCAGTCAGACATTTACTGGTGAACCTAGCTTTAGGTGGCTGGTTGTAACGTTATAGCTTTTTGTTTAGTAGCTAGCCTTACAAAAGAGCTCCAATTTGTAAAACCCCAATTATATATTCTGGTTGAAACATGTATGGTTGAATGTCACCATGTAGCTAATAGATGCTCCGTCATTTTGATTCTATTTAACTAGGAAAGTTAAATAGAGTTAAATGGCCTTTCTTAGGGAGTTTTTCCTAGCCACCGTGATTCTACACCTGCATTGCTTGCTGTTTGGGGTTTTAGGCTGTGTTTCTGTACAGCGCTTTGAGATATCAGCTGATGTAAAAAGGGATATATAAATACATTTGAATTGATTCGAGTTAAGAACAAACTCTTATTTACAATGACGGCCTACCAAAAGGCCTTCTGCTGGGACGGGGTCTGGGATTAAAAATAAAATACAAATATAGGACAAAACACACATCACCACAAGAGAGACAACACTACATAAAGAGAGACCTACGACAACAACATAGCAAGGCAGCAACACATGACAACACAGCATGGTAGCAACACAACATGACAACAACATGGTAGCAACAACATAGCAGCAGCACAAAACATCATGTTAATGAGAGGAATCAGTTGAAGCCATTGCGTTTTGTCAGTTCATTCGGTTTTACCCAAAGGATTGTTGTTAGTGTCTGCCTCCTTTTTAAAAAAGTCTGCATTGAGGGACGTGGGCCAGAGCACGAAGCACTGCCCATCACAACTTGTAGTCTTTCAGAGAATATTTTTTTTATCTGCTTGTATATATACCAATGAATCCGCTGATAGGAACATAGCTGAAAGACGTCTAATGGCTCTATCAAACAAGGACAACCATATCTAAACCCACAAAAACAGATAGAGCCTTCAAAATGGCACAAAGCAAGATACAATTTTTTAAATTTTTTATCTCACCCCCTTTCCTCATCAATACACTGGAAGCCATCATAGGGTGTATCATGCAGTGCGTGAAGCCCTGACCTGCCTTCCTCCTGGGCAATTATGTGTGAAACACATCTCACTGTCCTAGAAATGCCTCAGAAATGATGAAAACAAGCCCAGATTCCACCAGGGTGAAATTCCCCTTTAACTTGTGGAGTAGCTGGTTTAATGTAAATCCATATAAGGTCTGTGTGGCATCCTGCATCTGGCCCACCTCTGTACTGGGGACCTAGGCGGGAACTCAGCCATACCTTTGTGCAGTATGTAGGCCAGACCTGGGCCGTACCTTTTTATTCTACAATCGTTTTGAAATGGCACTCTCACTCCTTCCTGTAGGAGAGAGTCCACCGCAGGGAGCTAGTGTGCACCGATGCTTCGCTAGCAAGTTGGGGGGCAGTGTTCAGAGGCATGGCAGCGAGTGGACGCTGTAGCCCCCCATAGAGTGGCAAGCACATCAATGTGCTGGGGCTCAGGGCGGTTCGCCAGGCACTCCCAACATTTACTGCCCTACTTGGAGGGGAAGCATGTCCTGGTCAGATCAGACAATACCACGGCAGTGGCGTATATTATTCATCGGGGGGACTGAGATCCGAGTCATTTTGTGGAGGTGCCGTGGGGCTCTTGTTGTGAGCTCAGACCCACTTAACGTTGTTGCAGACAGCACACATTCCCGGGGTCTTGAACTAGGTAGTGGACATGCTTTCGAGAAATGGCTCGCTGGAGGGGGACTGGAGTCTAGACCCTCAGGTGGTGTTACAGCTGTGGGAAAGGTTCGGGAGAGCGCAGGTGGACCTGTTTGCATCTCAGGAGAACAGTCATTGTCCTAGCTCATTCTCGATGTCGGACCCTTCAGGCCCTCTGCGTTTGGATGCCCTCGGTCATGATTGGCTGGCAACAATACTTTATGCGTTCCCACCATTTCCCCTGATCACAGCTACGCTAGACAGGGTCAGTTTTAAGTGACACCGGCTACCCCATACTGGCCGAGATGACCATGGTACAGCCTCATGTTGTCCCTCCTCTCTGGGACCCCATGGCAGCTGCCACAGAGACCCGACCTGCTCTCTCAGGCTCGGGGGACGCTCTGGCATCTGGACCTGTGCCACCTCCAGCTTTGGGCTTGAGAGGTGTCAAATTGGCAAGTCTAGGCATTCAGGACAATGTGGTGAACACGTTGCAGAATGCCAGGCTTTTCTCCACCAATACGCCATTAAAATGGGCATATTCTGTACTTGGTGTGAGGGTCATAATGTTGCCCCCAATACGTGTGATGTACAAACAGTTTTACACTTTTTACAATCACTGCTTGATGTGGGCCTAGGAGCACCTACTTTGAGAGTGTATTCAATTTCGGCTTGCCATGACCATGGTCCGGAGGGACCCATGGGTGGCCACCCATTGCTCTCCAAGATTATGAAGAGAATTAGAAATCTGCGTCCAGCGAAGGCCCGTTCGGTGCCAAACTGGAACCTTGATGTGGTGCTGTCAGCTGTCGTTCCTCTTGATAATCCTAAAGTTAAACAGTCATGGATTTCAACTCCGTCTTGTCTCAGACCTTGTAAAGGTGACACATTATTTCTCATTTTACTGAAAGATTCAGCATTAACTGAAATATTTGCTCGTGTGCTGAAATGACTGCATGAAATGTCATGAGCGAAGTGCAGAGCAAAAATGATAATTGTTTTGATTAAAACATGTTTTGTTACTTTGGCCCCTGGGGTTAACGTTTTTGAAGCACCTATCCATGAAGGTGGCATTCCTGTTGGCTATTATGTCTACTTAGAGGGCTGGTGAACTTCATGCTATTTTAAGTGAGAGCTGAATGTTTTCCAAATGGGTGCAGACGGGGAGTATTATCCTCCTGCCTAACCAGAGTTCTGGGGAAGAGCCTATCGAAACAGACTCTCACATTGGATTGAGGACACTATTACTACAGCATTTAATTTGGTATTGTGATACCATGTTGGAGTGTTCCAATATAGTGCGACATAACGAAGGTTACGTATGTTACCATGGGCATTGGAGCTCTCCAATCCTCTTGCGTGTTCTATGGTGCCTCAAAGTTTCTCCCATTCTTCTCTGCAGATCCTCAAGCTCTGCCAGGTTGGATTGGGAGTGTCGCTGCACAGCTATTTTCAGGTCTTTCCAGAGATGTTGGATCGGGTTCAAGTCTGGGCTCTGGCTGGGCCACTCAAGGACATTTAGAGACTTGCCCCGAAGCCACTCCTGCGTTGTCTTGGCTGTGTGCTTAGGGTCGTTGTCCCTTTGGAAGGTGAACCTTCGCCCCAGTCTGAGGTCCTGAGCGCTATGGAGGAGGTTTTCATCAAGGATCTCTCTGTACTTTGCTTCATCTTTCCCTCGATCCTGACTAGTCTCCCAGTCACTACTGCTGAAAAACATCCCCACAACATGATTCTGCCACCACCATGCTTCACCGTAGGGATGGTGCCAGGTTTCCTCCAGACGTGACATTCAGGCCAAAGAGTTCACTCTTGGTTTCATCAGACCAGAGAGTCTGGTTTCTCATGATCTGAGGGTCTTTAGGTGCCTGTTGGAAAACTCCATGTAGGCTGTCGTGCCTTTTACTGAGTGGCTTTTGTCTGGCCACTCTACCATAAAGGCCTGATTGGTGGAGTGCTGCGGAGATGGTTGTCATTCTGGAACGTTCTCCCATCTTCACAGAGGAACTCTAGAGCTCGGTCAGTGATGCATCTTAGATACAGTAATCAACCGTAGCCTTGTTTGTTTTGAGGTTCCTTTGTCCTCCTCGTTTTGCGTTTGTGGGTTTGCGACTATTTTAGATCACGCTGCAGCTGTGGTCCGTTTTAGTCTGATATGTAAATTCTTAACTCACATGTTTTATACCCCCGGGTCACAAAGGGTCGTTTCCGTCATTATGGCAAGTTCTCTGGGGCGTATCTAGTTACGAGGCAAGGTATCACAATGTACTACGATCTCATTAGACAACGAAAATCATAGTTCATTGTTACAAAAACATTATCTTTTATCTGGATATTTTCTACCCAACGTAAACATCATGTACATATTATGAAAACTCTTAAAAGTTACAATGTTTTCGTTATAACGTCGACATTTAACTTTTAATAACATAACAAAAATGACATTCATTTTCTATCATTATTACCACCATTTTAGCTGATGAAATATAATGTCCCCAAGTCCATTTATAGCATGTTACCGTTCTGAGGTAGATTCTCCATAGGCACACCATACATCCCAATCCTCCACATTGAGAGGACAAAGGATTTGTCTGCTTGCCTTTATATTTACAATGGGCATTAGGTGTCATAACCCCCCCTCCCATCAATCCCTCTCCCCCTCTGCGGGGATGAGAGATGTCTCTGTAGAACTGTGATCCACAGTAACCTGACCCGAACAGGCCAGTCATGACAGTAGAATTGCAATAAATGATTACCTCCAACTTGGCCCAATTCACATTTCCAATTTACCACCCTGACATACCAAGCTGGAACGGGCCCTGCATCTCATCCAATAGCCAATATAGGGTAAATATCCCAACCAGGGCTACAGCAACTTTCAGAGCGCATAAGGCTCCTTGGGCTTTGCAGTGGTCTCTCTGGTTTGGGTGTCCTATGCAGAACTGTGTCGCTGTAAGCCAAGTGGTCACATATCATTCTGGGTTCCATTGCTCAAGAGGGGGTCCGGGGTCAGTGGAATTTAATGAACATCAAGGCAGACAGACAGTGAATTTGCATCCTAGATCATGTTGGTGTGATAAGGTTAATGGAGCTAAACCCCTTCTCACACTCTGCCACGCTGCAGGGAATGAAATATGTACAGTTAAGCAGTGGTTTCAGCTCGTGTGGCACGTTCTCCCCTACTGTGAAAAAAGTCCCAAACGCCATTGATGGTGGAGGCACACGGGATGGAGAAGCGTTGGTACAGGATATAAATGTCTCCAAATCCCGGAGTGAGAGGCTCTGGCCAGCTCTCTCACTCGTACTCAGACTGCGGCCTGGTCCCCTGCAGACATGCCTTTATTAAAGGGTAGGAAGCATGAGTTTTTACTCACCAATGTAACACATTGTAGTCACGATCTGGTTACCTATAAGTTCAAACATAGTTATGTTTTTTGGTTATTAACTACATATTTATTAACTTATTTCCGGATACCCACAATGCACTATTTCTCAAGGTCATATGGAGGATCTAGTTCGTATACTAGCTCGATAGCTAACTAAAGCCGGCTAACGTTAGCCACACCTCATGCTATTCATGGACTCTTTGGCTGTGCTATCTAGTGGAAACCCATTAGCACGGCAGGCTCTGGTGCCTTCTTGCCGTGGGCTCAAAATGAAAGAAAATCATACCCGGCAGCATGAAGGTCTCATCATTGATTTTGTTGGAAAGAGGAGAAATTATTCTTCACAATGGTATTCATATTACAGTTGACCTGGAAGTATTACGTTTTTGGGGCGCTAAAACAAGGTCAAATGTATGGAATAGTACGATGTACAAAAGTGTGTTAACTATCGTTAGCTGACTGACATGTATCTATTTTGGATTTCTGCCCGGTGAAGATCACACCTCCCCCTCGCTTTGGCAGCGTAGTCCGCCTGCTTTCTTTTCAAAGTTTTACTGTCAGATGGGCCTCAACTATCAATCTGTAAGTCTCTGTTCTCTCTCTGCTTTTAATCGCGGGTTGTGTTATTTGTGTTCTAGCTGGTTTCCAGTAGTTGGGCTGTAGCTTGCGGACCATAGCCATGGTGGTTGGGTAGGCTGGCCAGACTAATAGCTAATTGGCTACAAAGCCAACGTTGGCTGGCTAGCTTGCTGGCTAAGATAACTGCATATAGCTAACATTCGTTGATAACTGGTTAGATCAAATTTATTTATATAGCCCTTCGTACATCAGCTGATATCTCAAAGTGTTGTACAGAAACCCAGCCTAAAACCCCAAACAGCAAGCAATGCAGGTGTAGAAGCATGGTGGCTAGGAAAAACTCCCTAGAAAGGCCAAAACCTAGGAAGAAACGTAGAGAGGAACCAGGCTATGTGGGGTGGCCAGTCCTCTTCTGGCTGTACCGGGTGGAGATTATAACAGAACCTGGCCAAGATGTTCAAATGTTCATAAATGACCAGCATGGTCGAATAATAATAAGGCAGAACAGTTGAAACTGGAGCAGCAGCATGGCCAGGTGGACTGGGGACAGCAAGGAGTCATCATGTCAGGTAGTCCTGGGGCATGGTCCTAGGGCTCAGGTCCTCCGAGAGAGAAAGAAAGAGAGAGAGAGAGAATTAGAGAAAGCACACTTAAATTCACACAGGACACCGAATAGGACAGGAGAAGTACTCCACATATAACAAACTGACCCTAGCCCCCCGACACATAAACTACTGCAGCATAAATACTGGAGGCTAAGACAGGAGGGGTCAGGAGACACTGTGGCCCCATCCGAGGACACCCCCGGACAGGGCCAAACAGGAAGGATATAACCCCACCCACTTTGCCAAAGCACAGCCCCGACACCAATAGAGGGATATCTTCAACCACCAACTTACCATCCTGAGACAAGGCTGAGTATAGCCCACAAAGATCTCCGCCATGGCACAACCCAAGGGGGGGGCGCCAACCCAGACAGGATGACCACATCAGTGAATCAACCCACTCAGGTGACGCACCCCTTCCAGGGACGGCATGAGAGAGCCCCAGTAAGCCAGTGACTCAGCCCCTGTAATAGGGTTAGAGGCAGAGAATCCCAGTGGAAAGAGGGGAACCGGCCTGGCAGAGACAGCAAGGGCGGTTCGTTGCTCCAGAGCCTTTCCGTTCACCTTCCCACTCCTGGGCCAGACTACACTCAATCATATGACCCACTGAAGAGATGAGTCTTCACTAAGGACTTAAAGGTTGAGACCGAGTTTGCGTCTCTGACATGGGTAGGCCGTTCCATAAAAATGGAGCTCTATAGGAGAAAGCGTTAGATGGCGTTGTGTTTCCAAAACGTAGTTTTACTTTAATGCAGCTGTAAGCTAGGTGTTGACAGCAACTTGCTGACTCAGTGCTAATGCAACCTTGCAAGTTGATTTATAACAAATTCAAAGTATTTACTTGTAAGTTGGCTGAACATTTTATTTAATCACCAGTTGTCATGAGTGCAAATGATTTGCTTTAATTTGAAGTTATTTGTTGAAGTTTACATTATAGGGGAAAAAAGTGAGGTAACTTTGCATTGGGACTTTTGATACATATACTAATGCAAATCGATATGTTTCATGTGCTACGTTTATGCTACCTACCATCAGGGCCGGGACCACTCATTAGGCAGGGTTAGGCGGCAGATTGACAAGGGCAGCATTTCTGAGCTAAACTGACCAAGACGATTCTCCAACACAAAAACCTCACATAATTCTGCCCAAAAACAATTTCACTCAACCAGTGGCGTATGGGCTTTTTAGGCGTGCACTGATGCCACCCTGTGATATGCAGTGCCCACTTTGTCAAAGGCAGGGACACAAAATAATGATCTTGTCCATTCCCAGCGTTCCTCTCCAGGGTGCTGTTGGAGAGATGTATCATCAACATTCTGTCAAAAAAATAATCTAACATGAATCATGTAGCAGAAATAACATATGGTAGAAAGAGTATGTGGCCTTTTCTGTAGCCCACAGGCTGGAGATAGAATATATGACAATGAGACAAACTTTTTTTCATCAGGTTTCTCAAATAGCCTAACCTAAATAGCGCCCAATCAACAACAAAAAAATGCATTGACATGTTAACAAACAACATATCCTAAAAACAGGACAGGTCAAAGTAAAATGGACAATATGGAATGGACAATTGGGCTACTCACAACTGCTGTCCAGGAGTTTAATCTCGTGGGTTAAAGTGTCATAGTCAGTGGGTGAAGTTTGTATCCTTAATTTTTGGGGGTGGGAAATACTTTGCATTTGCAACTGTGATAAAGTTGGAAGGCTTATTATTTAGAGGATGGATTAGTCACAGGAATCAGGACTAATAAAGCCAATCCAACAGCCTGTTATACAAACAGTGGGCCTACCACATGGATGGGCATTCATAAAATTCCATTGCTGGTGACACTGTAGGCCATATGCCTTTTGGACATCTTTTTGATCCTGTCTGGACTGAATGTCTTTTTTTTGGTGCAGTCTGGACCAGCCTTGATTTTCACGTCAATAGATGTCTTTGTTTGGTTCATATTTTTTCCGTTCTGGACTTGATTTTGGCCCTTTCAACTTTCATTCAGAACTGAAAATGAACCTGATTTCAACATCTGGAAAATACTTATTTTCAAATTTAATTCAGAACCTACATTGAGTGCCAAGTTGTGTGCCAAGTTGATAGTGCATGTCAGAGCAGAAACCAAGCCATGAGGTTGATGAAATGAATTGTCCATAGAGTTCCGAGACAGGTTGGTGTCGAGGCACATAAAAATAATTCTGCAGCATTGAAGGTCCCAAAGAACACAGTGGCCTCCATCACCCTTAATTAAATGGAAGAAGTTTGGAACCACCAAGACTCTTCCTAGACCTGACCACCCAGCCAAACTGAACAATCGGGGGAGAAGGGCCCTGGTCAGGGAGGTGACCAAGAGCCCGATATTCACTGACAGAGCTTGATGAAAGCCCCGGTCCTGAGCGCTCTGGAGCAGGTTAAGGTTTACCTTCCAACAGGACGACAACCCTAAGCACATAGCCAAGACAACACAGGAGTGGCTTAGAGACAAGTCTCAATGTCCTAGAGTGGCCCAGCCATTGCCTGGACTTGAACCCGATCGAACATATCTGGAGAGACCTGAAAATAGTGGTGCAGCAATGCTTCCCATCCAACCTGACAGTGCTTGAGAGGATCTGCAGAGAAGATGTAATGTAACTAAATGTGGAAAAAGGGCAGGGGTCTGAATACTTTCCGAATGCACTGTATGCACAAATGTGGACACTATTTCAGCCACACCTGTTGCTGATAAGTGTATACAATCTCCATAGACAAACATTGGCAGTAGAATGGCCTTACTGAAGAGTTCAGTGACTTTCAATGTGGAATCGTGATCAGATGCCACCTTTCCAACAAGTCAGTTTCTGCTCTGCTAGAGCTGCCCTGGTCAACTGAAAGTCCTGTTATTGTGAAGTGGAAATGTCTATGAACTACAAAGGCTCAGGTGCGAAGTGGTAGGACACACAAGCTCACAGAATGGGTCCGCCGAGAGCTGAAGCAGATAGCGTGTAAAACTGGTCTTTCCTCTGTTGCAACACTCATTACCGAGTTCCAAACTGCCTCTGGAAGCAACGTCAGCACAATAACTTTTAGTTGGGAGCTTCATGTAATGGGTTACCATGGCCGAGCATTCACACACAAGCGTGAGATCACCATGCGCAATGTCAAGCGTCGGCTGGAGTGGTGTAAAGCTTACCGCCATTGGACTCTGGGGCAGTGGAAACGCATTCTCTGGAGTGATGAATCATCCTTCACCATCTGACAGTCCGACGGACTAATCTGGGTTTGTGGATGCCAGGAGAACTCTACCTGCCCCATTGCACAGTGCCAACTGTAAGATTTGGTGGAGGAGGAAAAGTGTCCCGGCGCTGTTTTTCATGGTTCGGACTAGGCCGTTTAGTTCAAGTGAAGGGAAATATTAACGCTACGGCATACAATTACATTCTAGACCATTCTATGCTTTCAACTTCATGGCAACAGTTTGGGGAAGGCCCTTTCCTGTTTCAGCATGACAATGCCACGTGCACAAAGTAAGGTTTGTCGAGATCGGTGTGTAGGTACTTGACAGCCCTGACCTCAACCACATCGAACCCCTTTGGGATGAATTGGAATGACGACTAAGCCAGGCCTAATCGCCCAACATCCGTGCCCAACCTCACTAATGCTGTGGCTGAATGGAAATAAATACCAGCAGTAATGTTCCAACATCTAGTGGAAAGCCTTCCCAGAAGAGTGGAGGCTGTTATTGCAGGAAAGGGGGACCAACTCTATGGTAATGCCCATGATTTTGGAATGAGATGTTCGATGAGCAGGTGTCCACATACCTTTGGTTATGTAGTGTATTTAACCCCTTTTTTGGGCAGGCACAAAACTATCTTCATACTTCCATTCGTTTTTGTTTTTTTACCAGTACGGGTTACCTTCAGACGAGTCCCGTGACACTTGTGGTGGTTTTAGAGCAAAACAGAATCTTCTCTTACCATCGAGTGATCATAATAGTTTGTAGGCCAAACCGTTCGGATGCTACAGACATTTACGTGAGATGACCAATCTGCGGGATGTCTCATGGTCTGGCAAACACTGTTGTAGCTCTGCCACCTTTCAACAGCAGATGCTGAAGTGCGACACTGGCGGATTGAGACACATTCAATGCTCTCTAAACTTAAACTGACAGATTTTTGATGGGGATAAAAAATAAAAAGTTACTTAGGGGTGATAATTTTCAACGCTCTGATTGGCCAAAGTGGCCAAGCCTCTGATGTTCTTCCACAGTTCGCACACAGCCTACAGTTCATAATTCTCACCACCACCAGGGAAGAAACCATAATTTCTCTAGGCTGCTATCCATAGGCTATTTATTTGGTTTGTCATTCTATAATGTTTTAATATAATTGTTGTAGTAATTACATATATTTGTTTGAATACATTTTACAGAAAGTTTAAGCAGCTCCAATAAAGTGAGGGAGCGCCGCGTCAGCACTACAAGCGTTACCATTTCTCCCGACAGTGGAAGAACTGTTCTGGCACGCTGCATGAAACGGAGGCGTGCTTCACCTGCACGGTTAGTGGTAGAGGCTGACGATCTATTCTCAAAAGTCTGAGGCGGCGCACAGCGTGGTTTCAGGGTTCTTGTTATCCGGGATCATTGGGACATCCCAACTCAGACGTTACCTCAAGTTGACATTTAAAATGGTTACGGTAAGGATAGGGGTGAAAGTTAGAGTTTAGGGTAGGGATGTCCTAAAACTGAAATACTTTTGTTCTCTGTGTTAATGGAGCGGTATTTTAACTTGGGCTTAGCTAGCCAACGTTAGCTACCTATGCTAGCAGCTAATTTGAGTTAGCATTCACACTACTGTAGCTAATGCAATATTTGTTTTACATATAAATATTTACTTGAATAGGTTCTCACTGCCTCCGTTTGTGTCCTTAGAAAAAACAAAATAACGAAAACATCTGGAAGTGGTAGCAAGGCAGCCAAATGTAGATAGTTGAAGACAGGGCAATGTTTTTTTTTGTCACCAGAGCGGTTTAGAACGCGTTGGTACGTTCCACTTCACCAGCATACAGAAGTATAGAGGGGGTTCCTGCAGATGCAGAAACGCCCAACAGCAAGAATGCCTTGAATTGCACGCCGCAATCACACCCCTCATCCATTTCACACCCCTCATCCACATTGTTTTAAGGTCAACTTATTCTTACTATGTTTAGTTATATTGATCTGGAAATAGCTGCAATATTACGGTCAGAACATAGAATATAAAACGCAAAAAGTAGGCCTATAAAAAAATGTGTCGCAGGTGTGACAGAATGCTGTGACACTCATGTTGGTTTTCCAAGGTTAGTTTGGAGTCAGGCTACACATTCCACATCTTGATTTTTTCTGATTTATATTATCATTTTAATTACAGAATACTAAAAATAACAATACATAAAACGTCTTTAAAAGAAACCATTGAATATTACAAAGGTTGAATTGCAAAGTTAGGATATAAAATCTTTGAACAATGGTACATAATTGAAAATAAAAATACATTTCATAAAATGCATATATTAACAGTTCTACCACATAAAAAAAACAAGATGGGCACAAATTGCAGACAGATGAGATGAGTTAGGTAGGCTTCTGCGATAGCGCAGTGAACTATTCCATAACATGGAAGAGAGACGTGCGATGCACGCCACACCAAAATCAGTTTAAATTCTCAAGTCGTGTCTATGGTCAAAAATCAGTTGCCATGAACACTGGAGAAAAAAAATTAGATTCAAACTACTACAAAAGTGACTTGGTGACTGCTCCCATTATATTCACACTCATGTCTCTACAGAAACCCCTAAAACTGGCCTTGGGTCCTCAAAAAAACTGGCTCCATTGGTTGAGCTATACAATGCTTGCCAATGTTTGGAAGTTACTTCTTCTCGAACGTACATAACGGTCAGAGCATCTTGGAACACAAACCCTGGGTGCACAACCATTCCTATACTGTACAATTGTGGTCAGTGGTCCGACTTACCGAAAAAGCTACCATTTGACCATAAATTTGCTATCATGGTGTCGACCAAAATGGGATTGGAATCCACAATGTGGAAGTGGATAAGGGGGAGCGCTTCACAGGGCTTTAACCTTTTCGACCATTGAAAAAAACACATGCATAACCAACATTGTGCTATCAATTCTCTTTTTCTGCAAGTCATTTGGGATGCAGCCAAGGACTTGCAAGTCCAGCTGACACCAGAGGCGTTTTCAGGGACAGCAACCTTATATAATGTACAGATTGTGATGCCTTGTGTAAGCATTTTTCTCATGTCTGTCCATACATTATATTTATATCTGCAACATTGTAAAACATTGCACCCAATTCTAAAAGCCCCAAACTCCACTTCCACGACAAAACGGTCCTAAGTCATGTCCGGACAGAGGTATTTCATTGGTCTCTGACAAAAATGGGACACATTATTGGCATGGTAAACACAGAGGGGGAAGAAGCCATGAGTTCATTATGATCTTTTGTTCTGCCAATAAAGTGTCCAATATGACTTAGGAGTGCCGAGTGATGCAGTTGTTCCTTCTCCTGAGCAGTAGGGGTTACAGTGGCCCATGAAGACAAGATGAAGAGAGAGGAAGAAAGAGAGATAAACCGAGATGAGTCAAAAGGACCTGAGAGAGCCGCCTGGACACGGAGGGGTGGAGGTGAAGCGACGATGGGACAAGAGCCGAGCCGCTCAGTGGGTTGATTTCCACCTGGGATCCAACGCCATTTTGCAGTGGCTGATTTAGCTTAACTAGTTGCCGTTTTCAGACCGAGTCCCCCTGAGTTTGAGCGCACATCAGAATAATCAGGTTGTCAGTTGTCGTTTTGTAGTTGTTTAGAAATCCAGAGAAAAGCGGGAAATATAAATCAAACACACAATTATCACAAATGTACTATTAGCTTTGGAGAGAGGGAATGCTTGTCGGGTTTAGTGACAAGTGGTCTGTGATTACAGGGTCTCAGTCTTAGGATGCTAATGTGGGTAGGAGGAGAATGAGTCCAGGAAGAGGTGTCACACTGTTTGCTACTACAGTGGGCTCCATCTAGCCCCCCCATCCCCAAGTCCTGTTCATTGTTCTCTAATGGGAGGAGTCCCAGAGATTAGAGTGCTTGTTTCACATGATGTGTATGTGCAAACACTTGGGTATGTGCATCTGTACGTGTGTGTGTGTGTTGGTGAGCATGCATTTATGTATGATAGATGTCAGTATTCACATGAGTGTGCATGTATGATTGTGTGTGTATGTTTGAGAGAGAGAGAACATGAATGATTGTATGTATGTAAGTATATGCATGTATGTTTGAGTGGTATCAGTGCTGCTGGTGATAGTTGTTTTGTGCGCGCGGAGCTGGCTGGCTGGGTCTAGATTAAGGCAGCCGTGTCCATAAGGGCCATGTTGGGATCCTGGCTGGCAAAGAAGCGTACGTCTCGGTCCTTGTCCGCCTGCAGGGCCATCACAGTCTCCTCCAGCTCATCTGAGTAGGCACTGCCTGGCTCTTTAAAGTACGCTGCAGAGAGAGCCAAGTAAAGTCAGCATTTATTTAAAGCGCATTTTACATGCTTCACAACCCTAGAAATAGAACGTGTACCCCCATTCAATTCAAATCAATGAGGCCATAATGAGTGGACCGGTGGGGAGTAATTATATTTCTATGGTCACAACACACTTTGCATAATTAAAAAGGAATATAAGAACGTAGGAAAATTGGGAAATATGAAGAATGAAAAAAAAAAAGGGGGGGAACAATGAGGAAAAGGAAAAAATTACCAACAAAATGAAGGGAGCAAATAGTCGACAGAAGAGAGAGGGAAAACAATATTCTAAGTGGTTTTCTCGTTTGGATAATGGAAAATACTGTATCATACATTTTGGGAGGAGCCAAAACACCACTATGCCACGAGAAATGCATTTGTTGCACTGGGAAAGACAACGTACTACAACTATCATCAGTGTCCAATTTAGCCGTCTTTAGCTTATACCCAGGAGTTTGTCAAGCAATAGCTTGAATGTGTGCCATTGGTTTTTATATAGCCAATGCTTAAAAATGTACAAGACATATTCCCTCTCGGGGGCAAATAAATATGCATTTTATTCTTGGGTGCATAGAGGGCTACCTAGGTACAGATCTAGGATTAGCTTCCCATCCATCCCCCAGTCCTAACTGAACCATTAATTGGGAAAATGCTTAACTGATCACATATCAGCATCTAGGGGCAACTTCATCCTACACCACCCAGTCTTTACCTTTCTCCATTACACTCTGACGCAGTGCTTTGGCCACCAGCACACGAACGTTGGCGACTGGGTCCGACGATAGGCTGAGTAGACTGGGGAGGAGGTGCTGGGCAAACTGGTCCATTGGCATACAGTCCTCTTCCACTATGGCCTGGGGAACACAGCGGAGAATGAGTTAATACAAACCAACTTAAATAGAGAGACAAGACAGATGACACATGGAGAGCAGGGTCGTATTCATTAGGGAATGCTAAATAGTTGGACTATTTTCCAATGGAAAACAATATTAGAGTTTCTTATTGGACTACTCTAGGTCAGGGCTCTCCAACCCTGTTTCTGGAGAGCTACCATCCTGTAGGTTCACACTCCAACCTCTACCACATCTGATTATAATAATTAACTGGTTGATACGCTGAACCAGGTTAGTTACAACGGGTTGGAACAAAAACCTACAGGACGGTAGCTCTCCAGGAACAGGGTTGGACACCCCTGCTCTAGGTAGTTCCTCCCTGTTGCAGTCAGTTTATTTCCAATTGGTGCCTAATAAACATGACCCAGCAGTCAACCATGGCCATACAATCTTCACACCTGCATTCTTTCAGAATAGTGCTATGGCAAGCACAGCTGACGCAATTTCACAAAAAAATTAAATAAATTCTGAACGCAGCAGCTATTGGAAATGGTGTTTGTTCAGATTTTCATATATTGACATTTCGTGAACAAAACATTGTCCTGACCTGGCAGATAAAGGCAAAGGCCTGGCGGCCCACCCACTTGGGACAGTGGCAGAAGCGGACGATGAGCTCGTTGATGAAGTTCAGGCCCAGGTCATGGGCTCCACATGCATACATCTTCTGTAAGATCTCCACCACCTAGGATGGACGAGACAAAGATGAGACAGAGGCTCGTCCCAAATGGCACCTTATTCCCTATACAGTACACTGCTTTTGACCAGAGCCTAATGGGCCCTGGTCAAAAGTACTGCATTATAGACGGGATGGTTGTTTAGCAACAAAACCGACGCGTGTGCAAATGGGGCAAAACAGACAGGGTTGCCTTAGATTGTTGACAATATGTAAACTATATTTTTGTCTATTGAAAACAAATACATTTGCACACTGAGCTCTCTCGAATACATCATTAGTAATTGGTTAACTAGCCAGCGAAATTTGCCCATATTAGCATAGATATGACATCAGTCAAAATACCTCAAAACAAGGCATGGTATCAAGAACAAGATAAAACTAACCGAAACGAGCCACCTACGATTCCCCACATGGCAGCTTCTTCTCATTGTTGCTAGTTATCTGGCCATCCAGAATCACAACAACACATGTCCGCTATCCCGTCTATAGGGAATACTAGGGTGCCATTTGGGACACAAGCAACGTTTTGGTGCTTTCCATTCTAAAGGCAGGCAGGCCACTGCATTAAGGAGATAACAACGGTCTACTTCCACAGAAGTTTGCAACATCAGAAATATCCCAATTGACACAATACAGACATACTCACACCTCATATCATTCAGCACAATTACTACTTTAAGTTGTTCAATAAAAAAAAAGAAACTGATCATGATCATTCAACACAGCTACAGTTTCAATAACACAAGAACAAAACGGCATGCCTACCAGCTTGTAAGAGATCCACCGAACTTCCGACACTTTGTCTGAGCAGAGGGTCAGTGCTATTTGCCTGAGGTAGTCATACACATCGTAGTGGCTGTACAACTCTATGATCAGGATAAGCTGCCTGTGGACACATATGGAGAAATTCTGTTCAACACACACACGGGCTCTAATGTATAGGGGTCATCCTAAAAATAAAGAAAAAATCTGTTTTTCTGAGGTCTTCATTCCACAAAAGAGGCCCAACAATATTGCTATATGTTTTGGGAGCACAAAGTTAGATGGCGCACCTGACATCTTTTCCATTGACTGCTTTTGTGACAGCATGAACGTCGCCAGGTTACCCATCTGTTTGTGCTATCATACCAAGTCCTTGTCACTCATTCATTTTCATGTTTGGCTTGACAATGTGCAATGGAGTGGGAAAGAGTACTATCAGTTACGAGACCAGGCAAGCACCATGGAGGGCTCTCTCCATTTTAAAAGTAGTCAGTTTTCTTATTTTTTTTTAGGTTAGTGATTTACTGCCATATGCCGTGCTGCTAAGGAGTATAATTCATTGGCTGCGTATACAGAATTGCAGATGTTGTTACGGGTGCAGCTAACTGCTTAGGTTTCTAACTCCAACAGCGCAGCAATACAATATCAATACACACACACACAATCCCCCCCCCCAAAAAAAAACTATAAATCACAGAGAGCGATGTCAGAGTCCGGAATATAAATGAATGGTGTGTATAGACAGTATATGAATAGAAAAGGTGTGTACAGCAGTAGTTACAGTTGAAGTCGGCAGTTTACATACACCTTAGCCAAATACATTTAAACTCAGTTCTTCACAATTCCTGACATTTAATCCTAGTAACAATTCCCTGTCTTAGGTCAGTTAGGATCACCACTTTATTTTAAGAATGTGTAATGTCAGAATAATAGTAGAGGGAATTATTTATTTCAGCTTGTATTTCTTTCATCACATTCCCAGTGGGTCAGAAGTTTACATACACTCAATTAGTATTTGGTAGCATTGCCTTTAAATGGTTTAACTTGGGTCAAACGTTTTGGGTAGCCTTCCACAAGCTTCCACAATAAGTTGGGTGAATTTTGGCCCATTCCTCCTGACAGAGCTGGTGTAACTAAGGCAGGGTTGTAGGCCTCCTTGCTCACATAAGCTTTTTCAGTTCTGCTCACAAATTTTCTATAAGATTGAGGTCAGGGTTTTGTGATGGCCACTCCAATACCTTGACTTTGTTGTCCTTAAAGCCATTTTGTCACAACTTTGGAAGTATGCTTGGTGTCATTGTTCATTTGGAAGACCCATTTGCGACCAAGCTTTAACTTCCTGACTGATGTCTTGAGATGTTACTTCAATATATCCACATAATTTCCCTACCTCGTGATGCCATCTATTTTGTGAAGTGCACCAGTCCCTCCTGCAGCAAAGCACCCCCACAACATAATGCTGCCACCCCCGTGCTTCATGGTTGGGATGGTGTTCTTTGGCTTGCAAGCCTCCCCCCTTTCCTCCAGACATAACAATGGTCATTATGGCCAAACAGTTCTATTTTTGTTTCATCAGACTAGAGGACATTTCTCCAAAAAGTACAATCTTTGTCCCCATGTGCAGTTGCAAACTGTAGTCTGGCTTTCTTATGGCAGTTTTGGAGCAATGACTTCTTCCTTGCCTTTCAGGTTATGTCAATATAGGACTCGTTTTACTGTGCATATATATATACTTTTGTAGCCGTTTCCTCCAGCATCTTCACAAGGTCCTTTGCTGTTGTCCTGGGATTGATTTGCACTTCTCGCCCAAAGTATGTTCATCTCTAGGAGACAGTGTCTCCTTCTTGAGCGGTATGACGGCTGCGTGGTCCTATGGTGTTTATACTTGTGTACTATTGTTTGTACAGAGGAACGTGGTACCTTCAGGCATTTGGAAATTGCTACCAAGGATGAACCAGACTTGTGGAGGTCTACAATTGTTTTTCTGAGGTCTTGGCTGATTTCTTTTGATTTTCCCATGATGTCAAGCAAAGAGGCACTGAGTTTGAAGGTAGGCATTGAAATACATCCACAGGTAGACACCTCCAATTGACTCAAAGGATGTCAATTAGCTTATCAGAAGCTTCTAAAGCCATGACATCATTTTCTGAGATTTTCTAAGCTGTTTAAAGGCACAGTCAACTAACCTCAGGAGGCTGAAGAAATTCGGCTTATCACCAAAAGCACTCACAAACTTCTACAGATGCACAATCGAGAGCATCCTGTCGTGCTGTATCACTGCCTGGTACGGCAACTGCTCCGCCCACAACCGTAAGGCTCTCCAGAGGGTAGTGAGGTCTGCACAACGCATCACCGGGGGCAAACTACCTGCCCTCTAGGACACCTACACCACCCGATGTCACAGGAAGGCCATAAAGATCATCAAGGACATCAACCACCCAAGCCACTGCCTGTTCACCCCGCTATCATCCAGAAGGCGAGGTCAGTACAGGTGCATCAAAGCTGGGACCGAGAGACTGAAAAACAGCTTCTATCTCAAGGCCATCAGACTGTTAAACAGCCACCACTAACATTGAGTGGCTGCTGCCAACACACTGACTCAACTCCAGCCACTTTAATAATGGGAATTGATGGGAAATGATGTAAAATATATCACTAGCCACTTTAAACAATGCTACCTAATATAATGTTCCCTACATTACTCATCTCATATGTATGTGTATATACTGTACTCTATATCATCTACTGCATCCTTATGTAATACATGTATCACTAGCCACTTTAACTATGCCACTTTGTTTACATACTCATCTCATATGTATATACTGCACTCAATACCATCTACTGTATCTTGCCTATGCCGCTCTGTACCATCACTCATTCATATATCTTTATGTACATATTCTTTATCCCCTTACACTTGTGTCTATAAGGTAGTAGTTTTGGAATTGTTAGCTAGATTACTTGTTGGTTATTACTGCATTGTCGGAACTAGAAGCACAAGCATTTCGCTACACTCGCACTAACATCTGCTAACCATGTGTATGTGACAAATAAAATTTGATTTGATTTTGATTTGAAGTAGACGTCCTAACCGACTTGCCAAAACTATAGTTTGTTAACAAAAAATGTGTGGAGTGGTTGAAAAACGAGTTTTAATGACTCCAACATAAGTGTATGTAAACTTCCCGAATTCAACTGTATATAGGATGAGCCATACAGTATATACATATAAAGTGGGTAAAACAGTATGTAAACATTGTTACAATGACCAGTGTTAAATGCCTTCAGAAAGTATTCACACCCCTTGACTTTTTCCACAATTTGTTGTTGTTACAGCCTGAATTTAAAATTGATTACATTTATATTTCTGGTCACTGTCCTACACACAATACCAATGTGGATTTTTATTTATTTATTTTACCCTTATTTTACCAGCTAAGTTGACTGAGAACACATTCTCATTTACACAAACGACCTGGGGAATCGTTACATGGGAGAGGAGGGAGGATGAATGAGCCAATTGTAAGCTGGGGATGATTAGGTGTCCATGATGGTGTTAAGGCCAGAATGGGAATTTAGCCAGAACACCGGGGTTAACACCCCTACTCTTACGATAAGTGCCATGGGATCTTTAGAAACCACAGAGAGTCAGGACACTAGTTTAAGATGGCACCCTACACAGGGCAATGTCTCTAATCACTGCCCTGAGATCTTTTTGTAGACCAGAGGAAAGGGTGCCTCCTACTGGCATTCCAACACCACTTCCAGCAGAAAGTGGTCTCCCATCCAGGGACGGAACAGGACCAACCCTGCTTAGCTTCAGAAGCAAGCCAGCAGTGGGATGCAGGGTGGTATTGCTGCTGCATTTACAGTGCATTTGGAAAGTATTCAAGAATCATATGACTTTTTAAGGGTGTGTGCTTAGGGTCATTGTCCTGTTGGTGGCCTGATTGGAGGAGTGCTGCAGAGATGGTTGTCCTTCTGGAAGGTTCTCCCATCTCCACAGAGGAACTCTGGAGCCCTGCCATGGTGACCATTGGGTTCTTGGTCACCTCCCTGACCAATGTCCTTCTCCTCCTGAATGCTCAGTTTGGCTGGGCGGCCAGCTCTAGGAAGAGTCTCGGTGGATCCAAACTTCTTCCATTTAAGAATGATTGGAGGCCACTGTGTTCTTGGGGACCTTCAATGCTGCTGACATTTTTTGGTACTCTTCACCAGATATATGTGCCTTAACACAATCCTGTCTTGGCGGTCTGCGGACAATTCCTTCGACCCCATGGCTTGGTTTTTGCTCTGACATACACTGTCAACTGTGGGACCTTATATAGACAGGTGTGCGCCTTTCCAAATAATGTCCAATTAATTGAATTTACCACAGGTGGACTCCAATCAAGTTGTAGAAACATCAAAGATGATCAATGTAAACATGATGCACCTGAGCTCCCTTTTGAGTCTCATAGCAAAAGGTCTGAATACTGCGTCGTCATTATGGAGTATTGTGTGTAGATTGATGAAGGGGAAAAACATAATTGAATCCATTTCAGAATAAGGCTGTAACATAACAAAATGTGGAAAAAGTGAAAGTCTGAATACTTTCCGAATGCACTGTATAGTGTAGATGCAGAGGGTTAACACCTTTAGTTGGCTCTCCCTATTTTGATTTCTCGATAAACATTCCTTTATCTGATTTCCCCGATTTTCGTTTTGCGCCACCTTTTTGTTTTGTCTCCTGTCTACGATTGGTGTGGGTTTTTCGTTTGATTGCCACTTCTTGGGCAAATTCAGTAGGTGCTCAAGGTGGGTGTCTTTTAGGTTCCAGGAGTGGTTGCTAGTTAAGTGGACACCCCCATGACTGTCTTTCAGAACCCCTCCTAAAACACCACCTGTTTTGTTTTGGTTGTTGTCAGTGACTCAGTTCCCCCTTCTGTTTGAGCAACATTTTTTCTCTTGTTAGGGAAAGTAACATTACTTAACATGGAGGATGTTGGGTAAGGTGATCTGGTCCTTGATTAGCCTCTCAGAGCACTTCATGATGACAGAAGTGAGTACTACGGGGCAATAGTAATTTAGTTCAGTTATCTTTGCTTGCTTGGGTACCAGAACAATGGTGGACATCTTGAAGCCAGTGGGGATGACAGACAGGGATAGGGAGAGGTTGAATATGTCCGTACACACTCCTGCCAGCTGGTCTGCGCATTCTCTGAGGACGCAGCTGGATGGAACTCTGTGATCCCTCCCTAAGCCATTGAAAGGCCCAGGCAAGTTGACTACTAAAATGGTGCATGCCATCAGAGACTTGTGGCAAGTGGGCCCTCTAGAGAGAAATATGGAGGACTCAATCCTAAATGAATGACAAAGATTGGCCCTGATCTAAATTAACCGGAGACTTACTCTGCCAGCTCGTATCTAAACCTCCAGTTGCGGCTGTTGTCTGTCACCATGAACTCCTGCAGCTGGTACAGGTACTCTCTCCTCTTCTCAGCATGGAGTAACTGCCACAGACAAGACAGAAGATACAGACAGCTGAAATTACCACAGATCCAAGTTATCATGTCTCACCAAAGTGAGCAGTATTCATCGTTACAAAACCCATGGACAACACATTCTCTTTTATTAGTGACAAAAGGCACATGTATCAAAAGAAATGGAGGCAACCAGTTTAAGAGTGAAAAGACACAAATACAAAGGTCTCTCCACCTCTATACCAACCACATTGTTATTGTGAAAGACAATCTGTTGTGTGACAACCGTATAAACCCAGTACACAGGTCAAGTCAGGCAGCATTCTACAAATGCCTCACATAATAGGTGACTATCATGCAGTGCATCAGATAGCCATCTAAATCTACACTGAACAAAAATATAAAACGCAACATGTAAATTGTAGGTCTCATGTTTCATGAGATGTTTCTGAAATGTTCCATACGCACAAAAAGCTTATTTCTCTCAAATTACATGAACAAATTTGTTTGCATCCCTGTTAGTGAGCATTTCTCCTTTGCCAAGATAATCCATCCACTTGACAGGTGTGGTATATCAAGAAGCTGATTAAACAGCATGATCATTACACAGGTGCACCTTCTGATGGGTAAAATACCACTAAAATGTGCAGTTTTGTCACACAACACAATGCCACAGATGTATCAAGTTTTGAGGGAGTGTGAAATTGGTATGCTGGCTACAGGAATGTCAACCAGAACTGCTGCCAGAGAATTGAATGTTCATTTCTCTACCTCTAACATTGTTTTAAAGAATTTGGCAGTACGGCCAACTGGTGTGATGTAGGCGAGCGGTTTGCCGATGTCAACGTTGTGAACAGAGTGTCCCATGGTGGCGGTATGGTATGGACAGGCATAAGCTACAGACAAAATAGCATTTTATCGATGGCGATTTAAAATGCACAGAAATAAAATGACGAGATCCTGCGGCCCATTGTTGTACCATTCATCTGCCGCCATTACCTCATGTTTCAGGATGATAATGCACAGCCCCATGTCGCAAAGATCTGTACACAATTAATGGAAGATGAAAATGTCCTCGTTCTTACATGGCCTGCATACTTACCAGACATGTCACTCATTGAGCATGTTTGGGATGCTCTGGATCAATGTTTATGACAGCGTGTTCCAGTTCCAGCCAACATCCAGCAACTTCGCACAACCATTGAAGAGGAATGGGACAACATTACACAGGCCTGATCAACTCTGTGTGAAGGAGATGTGTCGCGCTGCATGTGGCAAATGTGGTCACACCCCTACTTTTTTTAAATGGTATCTGTGACTAACAGCTGCATACCTGTATTTCCAGTCATGTGAAATCCATAGTTTAGGGTCTAATGAATGTATTTCAATTGACTGATTTCCTTACATGCCATTAGCATACCACCCTGCATCCCACTGCTGGCTTGCTTCTGAAGCTAAGCAGGGTTGGTCCTGGTCCCTAGATGGGAGACCAGATGCTGCTGGAAGTGGTGTTGGAGGGACAGTAGGAGGCACCCTTTCCTCTGGTCTAAAAAATATCCCATTGCAGGGTGCAGTCTATTGGATGGGACATTAAACGTGTGTCTTGACTCTGTGGTCACTAAAGATCTCATGGCATTTATCGTAAGAGTAGGGGTGCTAACCCTGGTGTTCTGGCTAAATTCCCAATCTGGTACTCATATGGTCACCTAATCATCCCCAGCTTACAATTGGCTCATTTATCACTCATCTCCCCTGTAACTATTCCCCAGGTTGCTGCTGTAAATGACAATGTGTTCTCTGTCAACTTACCTTGTTAAAAAAAAAAAAAATAAATAAAAAAACATTATATGAGCTGTACACTCAGTAAAATGTTTGAAATTGTTGAGTATAAATCCAATCTAGATGAACTATGTGGCAGCTAAAAGTTCCAGTCTGTTTGTGCTACCATACTAACTCATTGTCAATGTTTGGCTTGACAATGAGGAATGGTGTTGGCAAGAGCACAAACAGATCTAGGACCAGGCTAGTAAAACAGCACAGCAAGTGGACCAACATGTAGATAGATTATTTTGAGTCGGTTCACAGTTTGCTTGTTACATGTATGGTGGTCTCACCTTAAGGAAGTCATAGAGGTGTTTGAGCACGCCGATGCGCACCTCATCCAGGTCCTTGAGGAAGCCGTTGAAGATGGGCACCAGGTCGGCCGCCGTAAGCTGGTCTCCTAGGATCACCGCCAGCTCGTGGATGGAGAACGCCAGCGTACGGCGCACCTTCCACTGTAGTGGTAATGAATATAAAGACAGAAGATCAGCTTAGCCCTACACCAAAACTTTTCCACATGTCAGGGAGTAAAAACTCAGAGTAAATGGCTGATATGCCTCGGTCAATGACTACACAGGCTAACACAGCCACTCCCTACCTCAGCCAAGCTGCAATACCACTCATTGAATAATGAATCTAACAATCCACTATTCTTCACAAAAGTAATTGAAGTTAAGCTTTAAGTGAAAATGACAAGCTGTATTGGTTGCAAACTAATAACTCCATATTACATCATGAGCACGGTTACCAAGCAGTCACTGAACTTGTAATTTGCATAGCAACGTACATACTGGGTATCAGTGCATCAATCTCTAATGATGAGATTATGTCAACACATGGTGTGTTGTTCACTTTCACACCTAACTGTCTGATAAAAGTTAAAAAATCTGTATTTATTTTTGTTGGAAACCAAGCAGTAACCATTAAAAGAATGGCGCCGGAGGAGATGGCTGCCGTTTTACGGACTCTTAACCAATTGTGCTATTGTGGGTGTTTTTTTGCGTTATTTGTAACTTATTTTGTACATAATGTTTCTGCCACCGTCTCTTATGACCGAAAAGAGCTTCTGGACATCAGGACAGCTATTATTCACCTCGAACTGGACTAAGAGTTTTTCTTTAACAAGTCGGACGCGAAGGATTTACTTCAGACACCCGACAAGGTCCAAATCCCTGTCATTCGCATGAGAAAGAGACGGAGATAGACGACATAGGTCGGGGGGCCGTGTAAGGATCCGACGGCGAGTGTGTAATCTGTTAGACAACGTACAATCAATGGATAACAAAATAGACGAGCTACAGTTGAAGTCGGAAGTTTACATACACCTTAGCCAAATACATTTAAACTCAGTTTTTCACAAATCCTGACATCTAATCCTAGTAAAAACTCCCCATCTTAGGTCAGTTAGGATCACCACTTTATTATAAGAATGTGAAAAGTCAGAATTATTTATTTAAGCTTTAATTTCTTTCATCACATTCCCAGTGGGTCAGAGGTTTACATACACTCAATTAGTACTTGGTAGCATTGCCTTTCATTTGTTTAACTTGGGTCAAAAGTTTCAGGTAGCATTCCCACAAGTTGGGTGAATTTTGGCCAATTCCTCCTGACAGAGCTGGTGTAACTGAGTCAAGTTTGTAGGCCTACTTGCTCACACAAGCTTTTTCAGTTCTGCCCACAAATGTTCTATAGGCTCGAGGTCAGGGCTTTGTGATGGCCACTGCAATACCTTGACTTTGTTGTCCTTAAGCCATTTTGCCACAACTTTGGAAGTATGCTTGGTGTCATTGTTCATTTGGAAGTCCCATTTGCTACCAAGCTCTAACTTCCTGACTGATGTCTTGAGATGTTGCTTCAATATATCCACATAATGCCATCTATTTTGTGAAGTGCACCAGTCCCTCCTGCAGAAAAGCACCCCCCACAACATAATGCTGCCACCCCCGTGCTTCACGGTTGAGATGGTGTTCTTCGGCTTGCAAGCCTCCCCCTTTTTCCTCCAAACAGAACCATGGTCATTATGGCCAAACAGATCTATTTTTGTTTCATCAGACCAGAAGACATTTCTCCAAAAAGTACGGTCTTTGTCCCCATGTGCAGTTGCAACCCGTAGTCTGTATTTTTTTATGGCAGTTTTGTAGGAGTGGCTTCTTCCTTGCTAAGCGGCTTTTCAGGTTATGTCGATATAGCACTCGTTTTACTGTGGCTATAGATACTTTTGTACCCGTTTCCTCCAGCATCTTCACAAGGTCCTTTGCTGTTGTTCTGGGATTGATTTGCACTTTTTGCACCAAAGTATGTTTATCTCTAGGAGACAGAACACATCTCCTTCCTGAGTGGTATGGCGGATGCGTGGTCCCATGGTGTTTATACTTGCAAACTTTTATTTGTACAGATGATCGTGGTACCTTCAGCCGTTTGGAAATTCCTCCCTAGGATGAACCAGACTTGTGGAGGTCTACAATTTTTTTTGATTTTCCCTTGATGTCAAGCAAAGAGGCACTGAGTTTGAAGGTAGGCCTCATTTTCTGGAAATGTTCCAAGTTTTAATGACTCCAACATAAGTGTAAACTTACGACTTCAACTGTATTTACATGAAACACAAATTATTAATCAAAAATGGATTAGAAAACATTTTTAAAGGTTTTATTGTTAAACGTGACTCTGTAAACTGATAGTGTTAGCCAGCTAGCTAGCGGGCAAGTTAGCTGGTCCTGCTGTTAGATGTACAGGTACGTTCTGACGTATCATCACGCAGGCTACGCTTTCTACTGTGATTGTTCAATACCGATCGCTTTAAAAATAGAGCAGAATCCTATTTTCTCCACCTCCTATTTTATATAATCCTATTATTTATTTTCATAGGCACGCGCACCATTGACCACTCCGCTTCAATATAATTGCACCCCTGCATAGGCTTCATCGAAAATGAATGGGTCACCCCGTCCACTGTCAGTGCCTTTAGAACACAGTGTCCTGTGTCATGTTCATTAGGGCACGCAACTGAAAACTTGTATTTTTTATTTTTTTTAGACGCTTCGCAACGGAAAATGAGCGTTTCTTATTGAACAAGAAATTGTACCCTTCTTGTTTCAGTCAGTTTTGGTGCTTAATGAACACAACCCCAGTCAGGGCCCCACCTGTATAGCCCAAAATAAAGATATGGGAGTGCCCCCAAAAAGCACACACCTGTACGTCAGTGGCGAGGGTCTCGTAGGTGTCCTTGAGGCAGTGCCAGTTCTGTTGGCCCAGGGTGAGGGCTACGCCGGGCAGGCTGAACGCACAGTGCTTGGCAATCTCTGTGTCCACCGTCTGGGCCCGTGCCGGGTCCGTCATGGAAAGGTACTGGTCCAGCAGCTGCTGGGGAATCACATTCTGGAGAGGAGGGGGGGAGAGGGACAAGAGTAAGAGGAGTGGTTAAAACCTGTCAATATCATAGCCATGGCAACAGCAGCGGTCAGTAGAAAATGTTAGGAGCCTGGTTTGGTTTCCCGGACACAGACTAAAGCCCGGTTCACATTTAACAGCCGAGACCGTTTTATGCAGATTTAGAACAAAGTTTGCTTGATCTGAATGGTGTAGTTTTAGGACATCTCATGTCGGCTGCTGGAGGAGTTTCCAAAATGCAACATGTCAAATCTTAGCTAAAGACTTGAGAGGAGACAGTCCGTTTAGCCAATCAGAGAACAGTGCGCTAAAGTTAAGTGTTTAAGTCAAGCTGACAGCCAACTATCAATTTCTGAGGGGTTAAGCTGCAGTGAGCTATCCTAGCTTTTTTTTTTTTTTTTTTTTTTTACAATTACACATACATAAAACTTTTGACAAAGTATTATTTGTTTCTAAACTCACCACACACCCCTTCTCTTTTCCACACTTTGTTGTGTTTGTTGTGTCATTTTGTCAACAACCGACATAAAATAAAAAAGATAACACTAATATATCTTGATTAGATAAGTATACAACAAATTTTACATATAAGTAAGGTTGGTGCAGTATTTTTCAATAAAAAAAATAAAAAAATGAAAACGAGTCATCTCTCACTGAATGACAAGACTTTATTGAAGAATCCCTACTGTTGACCAATCACCAACGAAGGGGCGTAGGCGTTTGGCTCCAAACTTCGGCTTGCCTCCAGAGTATGTTTTATGTGCCCGAACATCCCCTCCCCCCCCAAAAAAACTAGCCAAAGTCAAAAATTAACAAAATGTTGTCATAATATATGCACGAACTCTACCAAACTGTTTGGGCTGGGAAACAGGTGGACGGACACCTTTAGTCTCTAAGAGCTGGATTGAAGCTCATGTAGGTTGTTGGCCTTGCTAGACAGCCATTTTCAAGTCCTGCCATAGATTTTCAAGCTGATTTAAGTCAACACTGTAACTTAGCCACGTAGGAAAATTCAATGGTGTCTTGGGAAGCAACTCCAGTGTATATTATTGTATAATTGGCCTTGTGTTTTAGGTTATTGTCCTGCTGAAAGGTGAATGTCTCCCAGTGTGTTGGAAAGCAGACCGAACCAGGTTTTCCTCTAGGATTTGTGTGTGCTTAGCTCTATTCCGTTCTTTTTAACCTAAAAACCTCCCTAGTCCTTGCGCTACCACCATGATTGAAAATATAAAGAGTGGTACACAGTGATGTGTTATGTTTGGGGAAAATCCAACACAATGCTTTGTATATTCAGAACAAAAAGTTCATTTCTTTGCCTTGTTGCAAACATGATGCATGTTTTGGAATATTTTTATTCTGTACAGGCTTCTTTTCACATTTTTGTTAGTATTGTGGAGTATTTGGTATTTTATTAGGATCCCCCAATATTGTAACTACAATATTGATCCATCCTCAGTTATTTCCTATCACAGTTATTAAACTATAGCTGTTTAAAAGCCACCATTGGCTTCATGGTGTAATCCCTGAGCGGTTTCTTTCCTCTCCGGCAACTGAGTTAGGAAGGGGCCTGTATCCATGTAGTGACTGGGTGTTTTGATACACCATCCAAAGTGTAAGAAATACAGTATCTGCACCATGCTCAAAGGGATATTCAATGTCTTCTTTGCGAATCATTGGAAAACCTCCTTGGTCTTTGTGGTTGAATCTGTGCTTGAAATTCCCTGCTCGACTCAGGGACCTTACAGATAATTGTATGTGTGGGGTGCAGAGATCAGGTAGTCATTTAAAAATCATGTTAATCCTTAAGAGTTCTATTAAGCTAGCATATGGAATTGTTTTTGGGTGGTCATACCGAGGATCATTTAGCTATTTTATTTTGAATTTTAGGACCCCTTTAGGTATCAAAAAATGAAACATTGAATGTTGCCTTACTGCTATTAGCCCATAGAAATGCATTGAACAACAGATTCATACATGGAAACACATTCATTCAAGACTTGAGACATTCATTCAAAGAGATCACATTTATTTTGAGGTCGCAAAATAGAACTTCTACGTTTAAGACAGGCGAAACAAATTGATTCATTAGATAAAACATTGTAGTTATTTTTTCTCAACTTTTTTCTATTACTTTTTAGCATGTCAAGCTAGCACAGAGTCGGCAGCTAGCTAGAAAGCAAGCTTTGTAGCCATGGATTGTGCACCTTTCATCGTTTAGCTACAGTATTTACCTCCACAAATTCTGTTTACTTTGATATCTATACTGAATGAAGCACTTAAGGTGAACTCATGGGCACCTTTAACTTTTTCACTTAATTAAAGGAGGAAATTTGTCTTAAAATGTGCTGTGCAACTGACTTAAAGCTCAGCAAACGTCAAGGGAAAATATACTTAAGATATTTTGTGCAACCAGGCCCTGTCCTCTATCAGATATAACAAAGATTTTTTTGACTCATATTTAACAAACATTTTTTGGCACTAAATGACATCTATATATACACTTCCATAAATGTTTTAAACTGGTACCAGGCTACCTTCAGACGAGTCTTACGAGGCTTGTGGGCGTCCTAGAGCAAAACAACAGTCATGTTCGTGAGCAGTTTCCTTCCTTTACAGCAACGGCGTTAGGAAGGGCACCTGCATCACCTGTGCGTGCAGGACATACAAAAATTTACCAGCCAAGTAGAGTAGTCACTAAAGTGAGAAATAACGATAAAATTAACCACTTACCTTTGATGATCGTCATATGGTTGCACTCACAAGACTCCCATTTACACAGTAAATGTTTGTTTTGTTCAATAACGTCCCTCTTTATGTCCCAAAAACTCAGTTTTGTTGGCGCGTTTTGTTCAGTAATCCAATTGCTCCAAGGCGGTCACAACAGGCAGACGAATACATACTAATTGTACCGGTAAAGTTCATTGAAACATGTCAAACAATGTTTAGAATTAATCCTCAGGTTGTTTATTGTCTTTATAATCAATAATATTTTAACCGGACAATACCGTTTTTAATAGAAAGGAAAAATAACAAACGTGAGCGCACCCAAATCAGGTCTGCATACTTCCTCTGTCCTCTGACCAAAATGGCTTTTTTACTAATCTCTTTTCAAAATAAAAGCCTGAAACCATGTCTAAAGACTGTTGACATCTAGTGGAAGCCATAGGAACTGCAATCTGATTCCTAACCCATTGGACTCTCTATAGGTATGGAGTTGAAAAACAGCCACATGAAAATAATTCCACTTCCTGGATGGATTTCTCTCAGCTTTTCGCCTGCCATATCAGTTCTGTTATACTCACAGACATAATTTGAACAGTTTGGAAACTTTAGAGTGTTTTCTACCCGGCACAGCCAGAAGAGGACTGGCCACCCCTCATAGCCTGGTTCCTCTCTAGGTTTCTTCCTAGGTTTTGGCCTTTCTAGGGATTTTTTCCTAGCCAACGTGCTTCAACACCTGCATTGCTTGCCGTTTGGGGTTTTAGGCTGGGTTTCTGTACAGCACTTTGAGATATCAGCTGATGTACGAAGGGCCTTATAAATACATTTGATTTGATTCTATCCAACTCTACCAATTATATGCATATCCTAGCTTCTGGGCCTGAGTAGAAGGCAATTTACTTTGGGCACGCTTTTCATTCGGAGGTGAAAATACTGCGTCCTACCCAAGAGAGGTTATTAAAATAAATGTAAAAAAAAGACTTTCAAAACTACATTTTTGTTGTACTTCTCCCCCAGCTTCACAACTACAGGTAACACAGTTACCATTCAAAAATGAGCTGTTTATCTAAAAAATAAATAAAAATGAATTTGCCACCAAAGAGAACAGACGAAATGGACAGTTTATCAAGAAAGCTTCTTTCTATGGTGCTACCCATTCCAAAGTTAGACTGTAACCACCAGAGGACTTGAAAATGACCCAGAGCCGAGAAGATCACCAAAACTAAAAGGTATTTTGGTTTCAGTGCATTTTTTGTATACAGTGGGGCAAAAAAAGTATTTAGTCAGCCACCAATTGTGCAAGTTCTCCCACTTAAAAAGATGAGGCCTGTAATTTTCATCATAGGTACACTTCAACTATGATAGGACAAAATGAGAAAAACAATTCCAGAAAATCACATTGTAGGGTTTTTAATGAATTTATTAGCAAAATATGGTGGAAAATAAGTATTTGGTCAATAACAAAAGTTTATCTCAATACTTTGTTATATACCCTTTGTTGGCAATGACAGAGGTCAAACGTTTTCTGTAAGTCTTCACAAGGTTTTCACAAACTGTTGCTGGTATTTTGGCCCATTCCTCCATGCAGATCTCCTCTAGAGCAGTAATGTTTTGGGGCTGTTGCTGGGCAACACAAACTTTCAACTCCCTCCAAAGATGTTCTATGGGGTTGAGATCTGGAGACTGGCTAGGCCACTCCTGGAGATTGAAATGCTTCTTACGAAGCCACTCCTTCGTTTCCCGGGCGGTGTGTTTGGGATCATTGTCATGCTGAAAAACCCAGCCACGTTTCATCTTCAATGCCCTTGCTGATGGAAGGAGGTTTTCACTCAAAATCTCACGATACATGGCCCCATTCATTCTTTCCTTTACACGGATCAGTCGTCCTTGTCCCTTTGCAGAAAAACAGCCCCAAAGCATGATGTCTCAACCCCATGCTTCACAGTAGGTATGGTGTTCTTTGGATGTAACTCAGCATTCTTTGTCCTCCAAACACAACGAGTTATTAAATAATTTTTTCTTTACATAGTTGAATGTACTGACAACAAAATCACACAAAAATTATCAATGGAAATCAAAATGATCAACTCATGGAGGTCTGGATTTGGAGTCACACTCAAAATTAAAGTGGAAAACCACACTACAGGCTGATCCAACTTTGATGTAATGTCCTTAAAACAAGTCAAAATGAGGCTTAGTAGTGTGTGTGGCCTCCACGTGCCTGTATGACCTCCCTACAACGCCTGGGCATGCTTCTGATGAGGTGGCGGATGGTCTCCTGAGGGATCTCCTCCCAGACCTGGACTAAAGCATCCTCCAACTCCTGGACAGTCTGTGGTGCAACGTGGCGTTGGTGGATGGAGCGAGACATGATGTCTCAGATGTGCTCAATTGGTTTCAGGTCTGGGGAACGGGCGGGCCAGTCCATAGCATCAATGCCTTCCTCTTGCAGGAACTGCTGACACACTCCAGCCACATGAGGTCTAGCATTGTCTTGCATTAGGAGGAACCCAGGGCCAACCGCACCAGCATATGGTCTCACAAGGGGTCTGAGAATCTCATCTCGGTACCTAATGGCAGTCAGGCTACCTCTGGCGAGCACATGGAGGGCTGTGCGGCCCCCCAAAGAAATGCCACCCCACACCATGACTGACCCACCACCAAACGGTCATGCTGGAGGATGTTGCAGGCAGCAGAACGTTCTCCACGGTGTCTCCAGACTCTGTCACGTCTGTCACATGTGCTCAGCGTGAACCTGCTTTCATCTGTGAAGAGCACAGGGCGCCAGTGGCGAATTTGCCAATCTTGGTGTTCTCTGGCAAATGCAAAGGCGAAGGTAGCGGTCCTGCTGCTGGGTTGTTGCCCTCCTACGGCCTCCTCCACGTCTCCTGATGTACTGGCCTGTCTCCTGGTAGCGCCTCCATGCTCTGGACACTACGCTGACAGACACAGCAAACCTTCTTGCCACAGCTCGCATTGATGTTCCATCCTGGATGAGCTGCACTACCTGAGCCACTTGTGTGGGTTGTAGACTCCGTCTCGTGCTACCACTAGAGTGAAAGCACCGCCATCATTCAAAAGTGACCAAAACATCAGCCAGGAAGCATAGGAACTGAGAAGTGGTCTGTGGTCACCACCTGCAGAACCTCTCCTTTATTGGGGGTGTCTTGCTAATTGCCTATAATTTCCACCCGTTGTCTATTCCATTTGCACAACAGCATGTGAAATTTATTGTCAATCAGTGTTGCTTCCTAAGTGGACAGTTTGTTTTCACAGAAGTGTGATTGACTTGGAGTTACATTGTGTTGTTTAAGTGTTCCCTTAATTTTTTTGAGCAGTGTATTATCGCCAATGTATTGTCCATGTAAAAAAAAACTGTTTGATCGGGATGAATAATATCCAGCAAAACCTAATTATTTGTGCTATGCATTTCCCATCACAATATTGAAGAGTAAGGTTTTTTGTTGTTGTTGCTATCCTAGCTTGATGATCCTCTCTTCAGCTCCTCTAGGCACTGGGCTTGTGAGCAGGAGGCTGGTGATGTGTTTTCTAGTGAGCCAGACAGTGGCTGCATGTAATTCATGAAACCTGTTTGTTAAACACCTTGCTAAAAGTAGCTAGCAACTTTTAAAGAACCTGCATAAATATATGCATTGTGCTTCCACGTGACAGTGGAACCAGGCTCAACCACACTTCTTTAGTCAGTTGTTCTACAACTAAACATTTTTAAAACGTCGGTCTCGCAACATCTCTCCTTATGTCAGCTGTTAGATCTGCACTGGGCATAAGCTTCTCCATTGAGCATGAATTTTAGTCCAAGCTAAATCTGGTATCAGAAAACTGGCCCTAGATCTTGTCAATCGCAATTCATTGGACATTGGATCGCTTTAACTATTCTCAGACAAAACGTATGGCAGCTTAAAGGTAGTTGTACTCCAGACTTGACTGAATCACAAATGTTAATAAATGTCCCCTCGATGTATGTACAATATGTAAAGTAGAAAGGCTTAGAAAGTGTTTGGCAGAACTGACCTGGACCATGAACTTCTCCTCCTCACATAGCTGGTTGGGAGCCGAGTCCTCCTTCCCCTCTTCCTCCACACTCTCGATCAGCTCCGACTCCTATCCAAAACAGGGAGGACACACAGTTTGACATATCAGTCAGCTAGCACACATACAAACATACCAGTCATCTAGGACACAAACCACAAAGTCAGCTAGCACACACAGACATATAGACAATTAGCATAGATAAACTCATATACGGTGCCTTCAGAAAGTAGTCGCACACCTCGACTTATTCCAATTTGTTGTGTTACAGCCTGAATTTAAAAAGAGAATTGAGTCACTGGCCTAAACATAATGTCAAAGTGGAAGACATTTTTCAAATTAATTAAAAATGGAAATGTCTTGAGTCAATAAGTATTAAATCCCTTTGTTATGGCAAGCCTAAATAAGTTAAGGAGTAAAGATGTGCTTAACAAGTCACATAATAATTTGCATGGAGTCACTGTGTGCAATAGGGTTTAACATTCATTCTGAATGACTACCTTCTCTCTATACCCCAATCGAGCAGTGAATTTCAAACACTGATTCAACTACAATGACCAGGGATGTTTTACAATGCTTCACAAAGAAGTGCACCTAATGGTAGATGGGTAAAAAAAAAAAAATTGCCATTAAATGGTGAAGTTATTAATTACACTATGGATGGTGTATTAATAAACCCAGTCACTACAAAGACACTTCCTAACTCCGTTGCTGGAGAGGAAGGAAACCGCTCAGGGATTTCACCATGAGGCCAATGGTGACATGACAACAGTTTGAGATAAATGGTTGCAATAGGAGAAAAGTGAAGATGGATCAACATGGTGTTACACCAAAATTACTAACCTAAAATGAAAGAGTGAAAAGGAGGAAGCCCGTAAAGAATACACATATTCCTAAACATGAATCCTGTTTGCAATAAGGCACTAAAGTAAAACTGAAAAAAGGGGGCAAAGAAATTCACTTTATGCCCTGAATACAAAGTGTTCCGTTTAGGGCAAATCCAATACAACACATAACAGAGTAGCACTCTTCATATTTTCAAGCATGGTGATTGCTGCATCATGTTATAGGTATGCTTGTCATTGGCAAGGGCAGCGCACATAGGGCAGCACACAATTGGCCCAGCGCCTTCTGGGTTTGGCTGGGGTAGGCCGTCATTGTAAATAAGAATTTGTTCTTAACTGACTTGCCAAGTTAAATAAAAGGTTAAATAAAAGGACTAGATAATTTGGGAGTGATACATTTTTTTTAATGATTAGAGCCAAGCACAGGCAAAATCCTAGAGGAAAACCTGGTTCAGTCTGCTTTCCAACAGTCACTGGGAGAAAAATTCACCTTTCAGCAGGACTAAAACCTAAACACAAGGCCGCAAATACACTGGAGTTGCTTACCAAGACGACATTAAATGTTCCTGAGTGTTTTGACTTTTATCAGCTTGAAAATCTATGGCAAGACTTGATCAACAACCAACTTGACAGAGCTTGAGGAATTATAAAAATAAAGTGAAAATATTGTACAATCCAGGTGTGGAAAGCTCGTTGAGACTTACCCAGAAAGACGTACAGCTGTACTCACTGCCAAAGGCGATTCTAACATGAATTGACACAGGGGGTTGAATACTTCAAATCAAATCAAAGTGTATTTGTCACGTGCGCGGGATCCAACAGGTGTAGGTAGACCTTACAGTGAATGTGCACCAGCTGTTGTTTACAAATATGCACATACCGTTCCCCCTCGTCTTATTTTTCTCCCAGTGCTGTTCTATCTAGCCAGTGCAGCGTATATCCTGCTAGCTGAATATCCATGTCATCATTTAGTCACGATTCCATGACACATAAGATGTAAATTTTTTATGTCCCGTTCGGAGGATATTCATAATCGTACCTCATCTAATTTAATGTCCAATGATTGTACTTTGGCGAATAATATTGACGGTAACGTCAGATTTCCCATTCGCCTTCTGCGGATCCTTATGAGGCACCCCACTCTGTGCAGACATGCACACACGCTCGGCTCCATCAGTATCAGATATTAATTTAGAATGGAAAACGAATGTGTTCATTGAACATTTGTTAGTGCATTGCATCGATTCATTCCACTAATCAAATCCCTTCAAGCTAAAAGTAAATGTATCGAAGCCAATGTATCTAGATGTGTATTGAATCATGCTTGTAAGGAGAGCTGCACATTCCTACTCACCACACTGCTGTGGTCCGAGTCGTCCTGTACAAGGACAGGCGAGTCGGGGGATGATTCCGGAGACACCGGAGGCTCCGACTCCACTTCGGTCTCTTTCAGTTCCTCTATGGGTGCCGAATCTGTGGTCTGCTGGGGAGGCTCGTTAGGTGTCTGTTCCTCCTCTGCGGTCCCTTCGTTCTGGGAGAACTCCTCATCTGGTTCCCCATTCCCATCCTCTGGAGGCTGGCTCTCTGACTGACCCTCTGTATCCTCCGACTCTCTCTCCTGCTGGGCAGCCTTCAGGGCAGCTGAGAGCACCTGCACTTGGGCTGGGAGACACATACGGAAAGACAGACAAAGACACAAATTCATGGTCTTGAATACACAGGTCAAATGTAAAGACTATTAAAGTGGAACTGACAGCGTTTTAACTACTTTGCAGATATGAGACAAACAGACAATCATATTATTAGGCAAAACTATAAAGTTCCCAGTTTATGCTACAAAACCAACTTCATAAGGAGGTAATAAAATAAGTTATATTTGAATGAATGAATAAATGGGGTAAAATAATGCATTGTTGGCAGTATAGATGGATAGATATAGATATAGTATAGATGGATGCAGTTCAACGCATGATTAATATAGTTAATTCGCCAATACCTTTCTTGGATGTCCAACAAATATTGCTATCAGGTTGTAAATCACAGCTGGCAGAGTACATTTTTGCTGTCTCCAGCCCTTCAGAATGCACTGTTTTAGTTTCAATGACTCAATGTTAAGCACAAAAACAGACAAATGTAACTAAGGCTGGAAATGTCAATACAATCAAACTAGCATGGGGAATGACCACAAGTTAATCATATGGCAAATAGGCTAGTTTAATCAATGTATGTATCTATTTATTTAGCAAGATAGAAACACAGAGCCTAACATTAGCTAGCTAAGCTAGCGAGTGGGTGAGTGGTCGACTTTATCCCCCATATCGTTTATCGGTGGCTAAAGCTAGAGATGCAAGTGTTATTTGGTTAGCTGGTGTGACAACCCTCCCACTGTGTCAGCCAAATTCTCTCTTTGCTTGTTTTCCTTAATAGGATGTCGGTGGGCGGAGCTGGGAGGATAGACAGCGAAATGGGACACACCTGGGCTCAAGTGTGCCGCGTGGATAAATACACCTATCCCCATTCATTGAGACACTCTCCACACAGACACACTGTTATTTTTGGTTGTGGCAGTTTGTGGCTTGTTTGTTTTGGCACCTCACAAACACCCCTCCTTATCACCAACTATGCACACAACCACTCACTTACACTACTGATTACACACATTGTTAATTGTATGTAGTTAACTTCCATTAATAAATATTTTTGTTATTTCTTGATCTCCTTGTTGTCACCCTCTGTGTTATGGGCTACGAGCCGGTTGTGGGGGCTCGTCCGGGATTATAAGGTTGGTTCCTAGACATTTGTGTGGATAGTATTTTTTTTTCATTATGATGGGTTAATGCTATTTGGGATGCACATTGGTTGGTATTCACTGCATAGTCTTAAGTGTTTGGTATAGTGCCTTGCAGACATATCAGTGACTTTAGTAGTCCGGTGACGACATCAAATGGTGCGCTGCATGAAAAAGTATGCCAGTAGGCATTATACTAGTGTTGTTAAGCTAACTGGTAAGTGTATTTTGTTTGGGAGTAAAACTGAAGTTAGGTGCTTTGTTTGCATCTTTTGTAAAAACAAAAATTGAGTTGCGCTGTTTGGTAGGCCCAGTGTTGGTTGCCTTTGTTAAACTTTCCACAGCAGTGGATGGCTGGTTATGTGCTGCGTTGGAGAGTGTAACATTGGTTAGTTTCCAGGCCCCTGCCCAGGCTGGAAACTCTTGCTCTACCTGCTGTTGGGACATCGGTCCAAGAAGGTGAGTACAATCTGCTGTGTACCTCAGTAGGAGATTTGGGTAGCGGAGTGCCATTTGCTACACGGAGCTAGAGCCTTACTTTTCAGCTGTTAGGCTTAGTGACATGTTTCACTTTAGAATACGTTGGGCATGGTTATTTTATTTTTGTGTGGTGTCCGTGGACTGAGCAGTTGTCTCGGGGGTACATCTGTGGCTTGGGGGGAATCCACCAGCGTGGTGTTTTATTTCCCATGCCAGCGGGGTACAGTGCGTAATCCACCACGAATCCGCACAAAGACTAGGGTTGAGTTATTGTAGGATTTGGGGAAGCTCCTTATGTATCATCTCTCGTGCCCAGCGTTTCTCTTGTTGTGGTCTGGTCTGCTCAGCAGAGGGGAAGAGCGAGATTATTTTTAGTAGTTACTTGTGACTATGGCGTCTAATGTAGACGAGTTCCTTTGCGTTCCAACAGAGGAACTTAAAATAATGTACTAAAACAGCTGTTGGAAGATCGCTGAACATTACCAGGTTGAAATTAGTGATAAATGTCTAAAAACATTATGTTTGGTTGATATTGAAGGACAATTTTATGGAGAGTGGTATACAAGAAGTTACCACTGGGGCAGCCTCTGCCGAGGACATGCCACCTCACCGTCTTGTTAGAATGTCCCCTCCGACTGTTAGCCCTAGTAGTCTTTTTAACAGCAGAAAGAACTGCTTCTGTTACAGCTAGAGCATGATTGTGTTAAGCTGGAGCATGACAGTGAGCATGATCGTGTTAAGTATGAAAAGGAATTGGAATTTAAACAGGATTTGGAGTGTACTAACTCAGGAGAGTTTGCTCTGGGAAGGTGACCAAGATTTACCTAGGGGGTCGCTTCTCTCTTGGTAGTGCTCCGGACAATTTTCATAATGTTGTAAAGTTACGGTTGTTGCCCAAATTTTATAAGGATCCTGAGATGTTATTTTCATTGGTTGAGCATGTTGCTGACACTAGGAGTTGGCCTGATTCTGATCGTACTTTAAATGTTGCAGTGTGTTGACAGGTAAAGGGCAGGAATCATTTTCAGCTCTTGTTGTAGCCGACAGTGTCAGCTATGATAAGGTTAAAATGGCTGTTACAGAGTTATGAATTTGTTCCTGAGGCTTACCGCCAACGATATAGAACCTTAAACTCATGTTGAGTTTGCACAAGAGTTTTCAGTTTAACCTCTTGAAGCTAGGGGGCACTATTTTTATTTTTGGAAAAATAACGTTCCCAAAGTAAACTGCCGATTTCTCAGGACCAGATGCTAGAATATGCGTATAATTGACAGCTTAGGATAGAAAACACTCAAGTTTCCAAAACTGTAAAAATATTGTCTGTGAGTATAACAGAACTGATATTAAAGGCGAAATCCTGAGAAAAATCCAATCAGGAAGTGACCCTTATTTTGAAACCCCTGTCTTTCTATGCATCCCTATTGCCCATTGAAAGGGATTTCAACCAGAATCCTTTTTCTACGTCTTCCCTAAGGTGTCTACAGCCTTTAGACGTAATTTCACGCCTTTATGTTGAAGAATGAGCGTAAACTAATATATTGCGTAAGTGGCCAGCTGATGGCTCTCAGAGTGATTCTTGCGTAATAGAGAGAAGTAGACATTTTTCCTCCCGGTCCTACTGAAAAGCCAACTGTCCCGGTTGATATATTATCGAATAGATATTTGAAAAACACCTTGAGGATCGATTATAAAAAAGGTTTGCCATGTTTGTCGATATTATGGATATAATTTGGATTTTTTTTTCGGCATTGTCGTGACCGCTATTTCCGGTGGATTTCTGAACATAACGTGAAGAACAAACGGAGGTATTTTGGGTATAAAAATTATCTTTATGGAACAAAAGGAACATTTGCTGTCTAACTGGGAGTCTCGTCAGTGAAAACATCCGAAGATCATCAAAAAAAGATTGCTTTTCTGATTTTCGTGACCAAGTTTCCTGCTGCTAGCTGGACATAATGCTATGCTAGGCTATCAATAAACTTACATAAACGCTTGTCTTGCTATCGCTGTAAAGCATAATTTCAAAATCTGAGACAACAGGGTGATTAACAAAAGGCTAAGCTGTGTTTCGCTATATTTCACTTGTGATTTCATGAATATCAATATTCTCTGTGATGTCCTCAACTGTTTGTATCACTGTCTTGGAAGGGAAACATTTCCAAACAGCTCGTTGGGGCAAAGTACTGCTGCAGAGTCAATTAAACATTCTTTAATGAATTTGTTCTCAGCGTATGGCTTGCTATGTTTAGCAATTTTGTGGGACAGTACATAGCTAGCTCTCACAATTCCGTTATTTGCTGAATGCAGTTTTGTGAAAAGTCCTTGCTGCTTTTGCAACTGAGAAAGCAACTCTTTCGATGGACTCACCCTCTGCTCAGAAGACATTCCTATATTTCTAGGCATGCTTTGTCTGGAAGTGTCGGGACAAGTTGCAGTCTTCAAAACAGCAATGCTCTCTTTGCACACTAAGCTAATATTTCAATGTCCACTCTTGCAGGAACACCCTACATTCACCATTGTCTACTTTCCTTTAAAATCATTTGAGCAATTTCTAGCTAACTAGCTATTTGTAACATGTGTCAGCCTGTCAGTCAGTCTCCTTGTGCAGTTATTTATACATGCCTTCAAAATAAATGCCCAACAAGCGGTGAGAGTTAAATTACACAAAGGCGGGTAGTCATTGGGCTTTTAATTTGAACAAATTAATTTTTCAAAACTTTGGATCTGCGCATGATTTCGCGGGCCATATTGAATCAGGTCGCCAGCCGCATACAGCCCCGGGCCGGCCTTTGCCCGGGCCTGACGTACTGCAAGGTAGATTGAAAAAGTCAGAGTCACTGGATGCTTTGGACAGCCTTCTCACTCATCTACCTGCTGATAGGCGAGGCGAGTTGGTCGGTCTGATTCTGAGTTTCCTGATACACCTAACTTAATAGAACACGACATTGACGTTGGGGACGCTGACCCCATCCGTCAGCGGTTCTATAGTTTCTTCAGAGAAACTGCATTGTTTTGATGCTGAGATCAGATACATGCTGGAGAGTGATATTGCAAAGCCTTCTTTCTCCAGCTGGGCATCTCCCTGTATCTTGGTCAGTAAACCGGATGGGACAAACAGATGTTGTACGGACTATCGTAAGGTAAACAGTGTCACTAAGCCAGATTAATTTCCTCTTCCTCGGATGGAGGACTGCATTGATCAGGTCGGAGAAACAAAGTTTGAGCAAGTTTGACCAGTTAAAGGGCTATTGGCAGGTGCCACCGATGAGTAGGCACGTGAAATCTCTGCCTTTACTACCCCCTCCAGTCTGTACTCTTATTCAGTTATGAGTTTTGGCCTGCGTAATGCACATGCCTCTTTTCAACACCTTATGAACAGGGTTGTGCTGATTTCTGGACTAGATAATGATTTACGCAGATAGCTGGGAGGAGCATCTGTCCCGTATGCAACTTGTTCGACTGCCTGGCTGCGGGTCGCCTCACTATCGATCTGGCTAAATGTGAGTAAGGTGGTTGGGCAGGGTGAAGTGCATTCTGTTCGGGCTAAAGTGGTAGCTATTGATGCTTTTCCACCACCAACTACTAAAAAGGAACTGATGCGTTTCTTGGGAATGATTGGTTATTACCGTGGTTTCTATAGGAACTTCTCTACCATTGGTTTCAACAAATCTGTCAGGGGAGCGACTAATGCGGTTTACGTCTGGTCTCCCCTCTGTCAACAGGCTTTTGAGGATGCAAAGAGGTTGCTTACCTCAACTCCGGGGCTGGCTGTGCCTCGCATGGATTTGTCATTCACCTTGCAGGTGGATGCGAGTCACGTGGGGGGAGGTGCAATCTTGCTGCAAGCAGATGTGTCTGGTGTTGCGAGGCCTGTTAGTTTCTTTTCCAAGAAGTTTAACCATCAGCTCGGGTGTAGTACCTATTGTGGTCTACACCGACCATAACCCTCTTACCTTGAGGTTTATGATGTGTCCTAACCAGAGGATAAGGAGATGGTGTTTGTTTTTTACAGGCATTCCATCTCGATGTGCAGGGGGTCTGATAATGTCTTTGCTGACTTGCTCTCTCGTGCTCCCTGTTCCTGAACGCATCTGGTCCTATTGATCGGTGGACACGCATTCTCATATGCGTGGCCCCCGAGCACGTGTGTCGTCCACATGACAGACTGTTTATTTTTTTATTGTCTTGTTCCCTGCTGTCCTCGTTCTTCTTTACTCTTAAAAGGTTGCTTCCTGTGCGCAAAGGTTGCTGAGGTCTGGAGAGGACGAGGTTGGCTGGGGCAGTGAGATAGTGTTAACCAGGGCAGTATTTTGTTTGTTTGTCTTGCTTTCCTTATTAGGATGTTGGTGGATGGAGCTGGGAGGGTCGTCAGCGAAATGGGACACCTGGCCTCAGGTGTGTCCCGTGGATAAGTACACCTTCCCCCATTGATTGAAGAGACTCTCCATGCAGACACTTATTTTTGGTTGCGGCAGTTTGTGGCTTTTTTGGCACCTCAACACCCTTCACCAACTATGCACACAACCACTCACTTACACTACACACACACACACCATTGTTTATTGTATATAGTTTACTTTAGTTAATGTTTTATTCCTTGATCTCCACATTGTCTCTCTTTGTTACGGGCTATGAGCCGGTTCGTTCCACTAGCAAGAAATGTGAATCACTTAGCTAGCTAGCTATGCTACACTTGGACTGTTATCCACAGGTAACATATCTCTTAGTTGTCAATCAAATGTATTTGGCATCAATCAAATGTATTTGGCATCGATCAAATGGGAGGGTAGGCTGGCAAGTTCTCATTCAGTTGTCAAAATGTGGCTTGGTACAAGTATGCATTAGCAGGCAAGCTGCAAAAGGGCGGGCAGGCTACTTTTCCACAACGTTGATCAGTCCAATTTTGACAGCCAACTGTAAGCTAAAAAAGTTTGAGGGTTCATCCACTGTTCACTCAGTAGATTTTACCTCATCTCATTCTGGCTAACACTTGTCAACTTCCGGACTTGTCTCCGTGCTGCTGTGTTGTTTGTTGTGACTTGGCTATCTGCCAAACTTTTCGGTTTTTAATTTTAAATAGATTTACCAACGTTTTATCAACTTTTTCACCTCGGACGCTTTATCTGGACATGGTTCTACAGGACCTCCACCAGCAGAAAAACCTAAGTAGTAACATAACATCTAATTGCAGTCGCTGAACTCATAACATACATGACAACTATCACCTTACAGTGAGGATAGCTGTGTTGCAAGCACAGCTTCAGATGCAATCGTTAGGCAATGGCAATTTCAGTGTAGGAAAGGATGAAATAGCATCTGTGCCACCAGTAAGTACAGACAGTAGTATAAATCCCCTGCAAAGTCCCTGGAGCCGGACAATTTTCTCAAGGCTTCTGGAAAGAAATGCTGTTGGTATTCTCAACCGGTGTCGCTCAACAGGTTCTCCCCACTAAGCAACGAGTCAGAGACCGAACCTTCTCAGTCCTCCCACCATTAACTCTGACAAATTGAAAACCCTAGTCATTGGTGACTCCATTACCTGCAATATTAGACTTAAAAAGAATCATCCAGAAATCATACACATTGTGCAGGGCTACCAACGTAAAGGCTAACCCCAAGATGGTGCTGGCTAAGGCTAAAACAGGCAAGTGTAGAGATTATAGGGATATTGTTTTCCACGTCGGCACCAACGATGTTAGGATGAAACAGTCAGAGGTCACCAAGCGCAACATAGCTCTAGAGTGTAAATTAGCTAGAAAGATGTCGGCATCGAGTAACTGTCTCTGGTCCCCTCCCAGTTAGGGGGAGTGATGAGCTTTACAGCAGTCTCAACTCAATAGCTGGTTAAACTGTTTTCTGCCCCTCCCAAAAAGATAGAATTTGTAGATAATTGGCCTCTTTCTAGGACTCACCCACAAACAGGACCTAGCATACTGAGGAGTGACGGACTCCATCCTAGCTGGAGGGGTGCTCTCATCTTATCTATGAACATAGACAGGGCTCTAACTCCTCTAGCTCCACAATGAGAGAGGGTGCAGGCTGTTAGCCAGTTTACTGTGTTAAATGAGGCCTCTCCTCCTGGTTACTCGAGTGACCATCCCCCGCACATCACGCAAAGGCAGAGGTGTTGCACATTTTAATTTACCCCTCCAAAGAATACTGCGTTTTCATCTTGAGCTTCTAGTCAAACTACGCAGCTTACTTAATCACTTTTTATAGCTACTGTTTACAGGTCTCCTGGGCCGTATACATCGTTCCACACGGAGTTCCCTGAATTGCTAATCGGACCTTGTAGTCATGGCAGATAATTCTAATTTTGGTGACCTTATTATTCACATGGAAAAGTCCACAGACCCACTACAAAAGGCTTTCGGAGCCATCACCGTGGGTTTTGTCCAACATGTCTCTGGACCTACTCATTGTCACAGTCATACCCTGGTCTAGTTTTGTCCAGTGGAATAAATAGTGGATCATAATGTTTTTCCTCATAATCTGGACTATCGGACCCCCATCTTATTATGTTTGCAATCGCAACAAATAATCTGCTCAGACCCCAACCAAGGATTATCAAAAGCCGTGGTATGAATTCTCGGACAACCCAAAGATTCATAGATGCCCTTCCAGACCCAAGGACGTACAAATATTGGTTAACCACCTAACCGAGGATCTAAATTTAACCTTGCGTAATACCCTAGATGCAGTCGCACCCCTAAAAATTATACAGAAAATACCCGAGCCCTGAAGCAAGCATCCAGAAAATCTGAACGGAAATGGCGTTCCACCAAACTGGAAGTCTACCGACTAGCTTGGCAAGACCAGTACCGTGCAATATCAAAGCCCTCACGGCTGCTCAATCATATTTTTCCAAACGAATTGAGGAGAATAAGAACAATCAAAAATGTCTATTCAATACTGTCGCAAACTGAACTAAAAAGCAGCATTCAATGAGAGGGAATGAAAAGTTCATGATCATTAGAAAGCAAATTAAGGGCTACTCTTTGAATCTGCATACTTCTCCAAAGCTCGGTTGTCCTGAGGCTGCACAAAACTGCCAGGACCTAGGATCAATGGAGACACTCAAATTGTTTTATCCTATATCTCGACACATTCATGAAAATGGCAATGGCCTATAAATCCTCAGGCTGTATACTGGACCCTATTCCAACCTAACTACTGAAAGAGCTACTTCCTGTGGTTGGCCCTCCTATGTGGAACATAATAAATGTCTCCCTACCCACTTGATGTGTACCAAACTCACTAAAAGTGGCAGTAATAAGGCCTCTCTTGAAAAGGCCAAACCTTGACCTAGAAAATGTTAAAAAACAAAAACAACATACTTTCAAATTTCCCATCCCTGTCAAATATTTTACAAAAAAGTTCACAAAAAACAACTCACTGCCTTCCTGAAAACATTGTATACAAAATGCTTCAGTCTGGTTTTAGACCCCATCATAGCACTGAGACTACACTCGAAGGTGGTAAATAACCTTTTAATGGTGTCATACCAAGGCTCTATATCTGTGCTCGTGCGCCAGACCTTAGTGCTGCATTTGACCATCGATCAACACATTCTATTGGAGAGATCCCAAATTGGTCTACACGGACAAGTTCTTGCCTGGTTTAGATCTTATCTGTCGCAAAGATGTCAGTTAGTCTCTGGATGGCTTGTCCTCTGACAAATCAATAGTACGTGTCGGCGTTCCTCAAGGTTCAGTTTTAGTGGCAATACTGTTTTCACAATATGTTCTACCTGTTGGTGATGTCATTTGGAAACACAAGGTCAACTTTCACTGCTATGCGGACGATACACAGCTGTACATTTCGATGAAACATGGTGAAGCCCCAAAATTGCCTAGCCTGGAAGCCTGTGTTTCAGACTTAAGGAAGTGGATGGCGGCAAATGTTCTACATTTAAACTCGGACAAAACAGAGGTCTGCTGTTGGATCTGACAATTAATCTTGAAGGTTGTACAGTCGTCTCAAATAAAACTAAAAGGACCTCCGCGTTACTCTGGACCCTAATCTCTCTTCTGACGAAAACATATCAAGAAAATTTCAAGGGCAGCTTTTCTCTGTCTTCATAACGTTGCAAAAATCAAACGTTTTGTCAAAATTATGCAGAAAAGTTAATCCATGTTTTTGTCATTTGTAGATTAAACTACTGCAATGCTATACTCTCTGGCTACCAGGATAAAGCACTAAATAAATACGGCTGCAAGAATCCTGACTAGAACCCCAAAAAATAAACATACAGTTGAAGTCGGAGGTTTACATAAACTCAGCTTATTTGGCTATGGTGTAAGTATTTCACAATTCCTGACATTTAATCCTAATAAAAATGCAGTTTTAAGTCAGTTAGGATCACCACTTTATTTTAAGAATGTGAAATGTCAGAATAAGAGTGATTTATTTCAGCATTTCTTTCTTTCATCAAATTCCCAGTGGGTCAGAAGTTTACATACACTCAATTAGTATTTGGTAGCATTGCCTTTTAATTGTTTAACATGGGTCAAATGTTTTGGGTAGCCTTCCACAAGCTTCCCACAATACATTGGGTGAATTGTGGCCCATTCGTCCTGACAGACCTGCTGTAACTGAGTCAGGTTTGCTCGCACATGCTTATTCAGTTTTGCCCACAATTTCTATAGGATGAGGTCAGGGCTTTGTGATGGCCAATCCAATACCTTGACGTTGTTGTCCTTAGGCCATTTTGTCACAACTTTGGAAGTATGCTTGGGGTCATTGTCCATTTGGAAGACCCATTAGCAACCAAGCTTTAACTTCCTGACTGATGTCTTGAGATGTTGCTTCAATATTTCCACATAATTTTCCAACTCATGATGGCATCTTTTTTGTGAAGTGCACCAGTCCCTCCTGCAGCAAAGCACCCACACAACATGATGCTGCCACCCCCGTGCTTCACGGTTGGGATGGTGTTCTTTGGCTTGCAAGCATCCCCCTTTTTCCTCCAAACATAACAATGGTCATCATGGCCAAACAGTTCTATTTTTGTTTCATCAGACCAGAGGATTTCTCCAAAAAGTACGATCTTTGTCCCCAGTTACAAACTGTAGTCTGGCTTTTTTAATGGCGATTTTGGAGCAGTGGCTTCTTCCTTGCGTTGCGGCCTTTCAGGTTATGTCAATATAGGCCTTGTTTTACTGTGGATATAGATACTTTTGTACCCGTTTCCTCCAGCATCTTCACATGGTCCTTTGCTGTTGTTCTGGGATTTATTTGCACTTTTCGCACCAAAGTACCTTCATCTCTAGGAGACAGAACCAGTCTCCTTCCTGAGCGGTATGACGGCTGCGTGGTCCCATGGTGTTTATACTTGCATACTATTGTTTGTACAGATGAACGTGGTACCTTCAGGCATTTGGAAATTGCTCCCAAGGATGAACCAGACTTGTGGAGGTCTACATTTTTCCCCCTGGGGTCTTCCTGGGCTGATTTCTTTTGATTTTCCCATTATGTCAAGCAAAGAGGCACCGAGTTTGTAGGTAGGCCTTGAAATACATCCACAGGTACACCTCCAATTGACTCAAATTATGTCAATTAGTCTATCAGATGCTTCTAAAGCCATGACATAATTTTCTGGAATTTTCCAAGCGGTTTAAAGGCACAGTCAACTTAGTGTATGTAAACTTCTGATCCACTGGAATTGTGATACAGTGAAATAATCGGTCTAAACAATGGTTGGAAAAATTACTTGTGTCATGCAAAGTAGATGTCCTAACCGAAATTTGTGGAGTGGTTGAAAAAGTAGTTTTGATGACTCCAACTTAAGTGTATGTAAACTTCCGACTTCAAACTATTGTACACCAGTGCTGTTAAGGCAAGGGCTGATTTCAAGGTTTTACTGCTAACCTACAAAGCATTACATGGACTTGCTACTACCCATCGCTCCGATTTGGTCTTACCATACATACCTACAGATACGCTACGGTCACAAGACGCAGGCCTCCGTATTGTCCCTAGAATTTCTAAGCAAACAGCTGGAGGCAGGGTTCTCCTATAACTCCTATAGAGCTTAATTTTTATGGAATGTTCTGCCTATCCATGTGAGAGACGCAGACTCGGTCTCGACCTTTAAGTCTTTATTGAAGACTCATCTCTTCAGTGAGTCTTATGATTGAGTGTAGTCTGGCCCAGGGGTGAAAAAGTGAACGGCAAGGAACTGGAGCAACGAAGTCCCCTTGCTGTCTCTGCCTGGCCGGCTCCTCTCTCCACTGGAATTCTGCCTCACTGGCTTACTATTGCTCTTCCATGCCGTCCCTAGGAGGGGTGCGTCACTTGAGTGGGTTGAGTCACCGACGTGATCTTCCTGTCCGGTGATACGTCCCCTCGGGCTCGTGCAGTGGAGATTTGTGGGCTACACTCAGCCTTGTCTCAAATGTAGGAGGACTCCTGGGGTATATACATATTTGCAGAAATCCTTTCAGGTTTATTTTGAGGCTTTTGGCAAATGCTTTCTAACGATCTAAAGTCGCGCTGTTGCTACTGCCCGTAAACACGCAGTCCAGTTCAAAGAGAATGATGGTAGGCCTGTATGGCTTATTTGCATATAGGTCTGTGTAGAGTCCGGTCCTGGTTTTTATTTACTGCAGTGTCTATCAACTGTCCAAACGCACGGCCGCTCTCCCACTCTATTGCTATAGAATTTTCAAAAATGCCTTACTCTACGTCATTTCCAAACAATCGATGATAGTATGAAAACCTGAAAATTTCAATATTGAAGTGCTTGCTTCAAATTATTTAAAGGCGTCATTCTTCCTGGGGGTGTATATGATTTTATGTTGCTAAATTGCTGTCAGTTGCACTAAGATCACTGAGCCAAATAATGCTGTGATGGTGGATGATATCCAGCCCATTGTGTCACCATTCAACACTTTGTTCTTAATTATTGCACCAATTATAATGAAAAAATTACTTTATTAAAAACCTTTGAAGAGATGCTTTCCTCAACCCTCACCTTGTGCATCGGGGTCATCCATGTGGGGCTGGAGGCAGTCCAACACCTTCTGGATCTGAGAGCTGGTGACTGGCTTCAGACTAGCCATCTCCTCCTTTGCCTCTATCTCCTCCTTCTCTCCCTCTTTAATTCCCGCCGCCTGGTTCTGCAGAGGAACCTGGTCCTTCAACATCTCCAGCTCCTCGCTGATATCCGGTAACGGAGGCCTCCAGTAGTGGAAAGAGTTAAAATTCTCGTCCGTTTGTTCCGTCTCCTCGTTGTTTGTGGGAGGGTTGTTGTTGCGTTCCTGGACTTCGTGTCGGCCTCGGGGAGGAGTGTGTGTGGAGTCGCTACCGCGGTCTCCCCCGGACATGCATTCTAGAGTTGGGGTGGAGCGGCCATCTTGTTTGATGGGTGGGTGCGAGGGTCTCTCTGTGGGGCCGTTGAAGGAGCAGCGCATGGAGGACTCGATACTGAGGGGGGAATCTCTGCAACAGAGAGCCAACCAGAGAGCCCCCTTAATTTCCCTTTTCAATTACAAACATTGTTTTATACATAAAAAGTTTTGTTACATTTTACTAATATGGTCCATTTTGAATATTGTTTTCGGCCCCTGAGTCAAACCCTAACCCTAACCTGTCAAAGGGACACCTGGGGACCTCCAGTAGTGTGCCGTCCTCTTTGAAGTAGAGGCCTGTGCTGGATGGGTTGGCAAAGGTGGAGATGAAGCGTCCCAGAGACTGAAAGGCAGCCTGGCGCACCTGGAGGGTCAAGAGAGTATGTTTACCACATCATTGAATAAAACATAGTATCACACACATAATTAATATACATCTCTATGATGTTCACCATCAATTCATTATCAAGATAATTACTTATCATTGTAATTTAAGGCCATTCTCGCAGAAAATATGTTTCATATAAACATCACCAGAATAGTATGGTGTTTATATGTGTGCGTCTGGCGTAGGCTCTTACCCAGCGAGACTGGTCACTGATGAGGCTGATGAAGAGGGGGGACAGTTTAGTGCGTCGCACTCCTGGGGAGGTGGAGTTGGAGACGATCATGAAGCACTCTGCACACGCCTTCCGGATGCCCCACAGGCTATCCGAGCACAGGTCAAAGAACTTGGACATCTGGTGACAAAAGATAATGAGTACCAGGGATGTATTCATTAGTGGAGACTGTAGCAAACAAGTTTCTCATCGGTCAAATTCAGGTAGATCCCTCCCCGTTTCATCCAGTTGGCTTCCATTAGGCTCTTAATGAATATACCCCACTTCCCTAACTACAACAGAGTAAAATTCAAATATATTTTAGCTGTTAACTTTTTGCTATGATGTGTCCCAATGAACATATGTTAAAGGAAAACTCTTGGTATTGGTTTCATTAGCCTATTGTTAACGTAAGAAAAACATTTTGGGACTATGGTCAACAATGGGCTAATGAAACAAATACCAAGATAGTTTTTTGGGTGGAATTTTCCTTTAAGGAATGTGAAAAACACAATGGCGGTAAAACCACCAGTAATTTACGACCAATACCACAACAGTATGTTGTGTAATGATAGACATGTACATATCTTTGAGATTGTGAGGAGGAAATAAACAAACATTCTAGTGAATTTTTTTTCAAATGTTTCTCACCAGTAGTTTCTCTGTGGCATCCTGACCCACAATGGAACAGAACTCCCCGAAATTGGCTGCACAAACCTGAAGGAAAAGAGTAATAATAAAAAAAAGTTGTTCATGTAACCTTTTTGTGGCTCACTAATTCTGGAGTACCAGACATTTTTTGCTGAATGTTTTATCCAATAAAATGTTTATGCATGTCAGTCTTACAGACTATTTATTCCAATACAACAGTACAAAGTGGGCATCATTGGGGGACAGTCTTTGAGGCACATTACAGGCATCACAAACTCAGGGAAATCCACAGGGGTTCAAATAAAATCCTCCCTTTCCTACACCCAAATACAACTTCCCAACTGGCACCAACTTCACGAGAGGATTAAAATTCCAAACAGAAAACAACATTACTGTAGGCCTTCATACTGAATCACAAAACACATTCTTGGGCAACTGCAATGATTCAGTTTGTGAAAAATGTTGGATGAATCGAGATGGGAAACGCAATCCTTTAGCGACTACCATAAACAGTGTGCAATGTTTATTGTCAAAAGTGTGATGTAATGTGGGAGCATGTTTTCTGCGGGTTCAAGTTGGATACAGAGAAGTGTGTGTGTGTTCACCTTGCGGACTTGGAAGAGCCTGGCATCACTGCACAGCTCACAGAAGCGCAGCAGCAGCAGGTGCTCCACTGTGTCTTTGCTCAGCATGGTTACCAGCTTGCACATGATCTACAGAACAAGGAGAGAGAAGAGGACACGGGAATCAATGCTATTGTAACGGAATCCACAGGGGCTCGAGAATGAAGTTTTCCCTAGGTACAGATCTCCCTTCCCCAATCCTAACCTTAACCATTAGTGGGAAATTACTAAAACTGACCAAAGATCAGCATCTAGTGTCAACTTCACCCTATGGTTCTAAGCATAAAGGACACACATTGCTTGGTTCTAAAAAAAACAACACTATTGCACCTGTCAAGGTTACAAAAAAAATAAAAGCCTCTATAACACATATGGTACTGCTAGTGACCATGGATTAATGCAGACTTGTCTAGCCACTGCCCATCCCCTGCAGCTGTATTGATCTCATATTGACCTAAATATTTTGGCTAGGGTCCACTAACAACTATCCTCTTTCTTGAGATCAGCCTATATCCTTTTTGTTTTGACATTTGTTTTTGGTATTATGGCTCAGAACCACTAATATTTCATCTATATCAAAGTTAGGGGGAAAAACATACACTTAAAGAAAAACATGGTAACAGACTACAGGACATAAAGACAAACAGGGATTACAAACAATGATCAATGGATACTGTAGTGGTTCTGGTTGCGCTCCGAGTGCATTTTACATTACATTTAATTAAAGTAAATTCTTCATTTCTTCAGTTTCAGTGAACTAAATCAAAATGTGAGCTTGAATCAATAAACCTAAAGCAATCTTACCGCGACGGCCTCTATCTTGTAGTCATCGTCGCTGCTGGGTTCGGTGAGGTCTAGTAAAACAGGACACACTTTGGTCTCCATGTCGCCCTTGCAGATGAGCCCCTGCTCTAACAGCACTAGCAGGGCCGCCTGACTGGTCTTCCGCACCTTAGGGAAAAGACGACATCTGTCAGTACAGACATCTTTACAATAAAGTGTTTGTTGAGCCTGGAAATCCAGACAGTTCCGGACTAGCGGTTATTGTGCTGCACACATTTGTTTCTAGGCTTGGACTGTATGCAGATTTTCATATTGTCACTCCGTCGTTCTCTTATTCCAGCATTTACGGTATTACCGGAATAGCACACAAGGGGAGCTAAAAGAACCATTGGGCCTCTATGCTAACAAAATTAGCACAAACTAATAGAAAAATGACAGATACTGTTAGCTAAATGCTAACAAGTTAAAACGAACATTAACTACACTGAAAAAAATATAAAGTGTTGGTCCCATGTTTCATGAGCTGAACGAAAAGATGACAGAAATTCTCCATACACACAAAAAGCTTATTTCGCTCAAATGTTGTGCAAAAATGTGTTTACATCCCTGTTAGTGAACATTACTCCTTTGCCAAGTTAATCCATCCACCTGACAGGTGTGGCATATCAAGAAGCTGATTAAACAGCATGATCATTACCCTTGTGCTGGGGACAATAAACGGCCACTCTAAAATGTGCAAATGCCAAAGATGTCTCAAGTTTTGAGGGAGTGTGCAATTGACATGCTGACTGCAGGAATGACCACCAGAGCTGTTGCCAGAGTACTGAACATTCATTTCTCTACCATAACCCTCCTCCAACATAATTTTAGATTATTTGGCAGTATGTCCAACGTTGTGAACAGAGTGCTCCATGGTGGCTGTGAGGTTATGATAAGGGCAGGCATAAGCTATGGAAAACGAACAAATGCATTTTATCAATGTCAATTTGAATAAATTGAAATACCGTGACGAGATCCTGAGACCCTTTACTTTTAGGGTATTTGTGACCAACAGATCAACTCAAAGTTAATTTGTCACGTGCGCCGAATACAACAGGTAGACCTTACAGTGGAATGCTTACTTACAGGCTCAAACCAATAGTGCAAAAAAGGTATTATTTGCAGATGCAGATCTGTATTCCCAGTCATGTGAAATCCATAGATTAAGGCCTTATGAATGCATTTCATTTTGACTGATTTCCTCATATGAACTGTAATTCTGTAAAATCTTTGATATTCTTGCATGTTGCGTTTAACTTGTTGAATTACATCTAGCCCTAACAATCAACCTTTATAATCCAAAAACACAAATGACAGGAACAGGGATCCAGAAATGTCTTAACTGCTTAAGATAATATCAACATTTCGTTGTGGTCCATCATTTGCAGTTAGAGTGGGAGTCATTTGTTCCTACCTGGTTATTGGGGTCTGTGAGATAGCGCACCACGATGGGCACTAGGTATCTGGAGAAGGCTGCTGGGAAGTTGGGCTGGCTCTCGTGCAGGAACATGGCGATGTTGGGCACCTGCTCCATCAGCTCGGCGCGCACTGTGGGCTCTGAGGACATGCACATGCACGAAGATGACACAGACACACACATAGGGAGATGATGGTCACAAACATGCATAAAAAAAGTCCTAACAATACAAAATAAATTGTATTAGGGGTTTGGGGCCAATTGCACATAAATGTCAATTTGGGGATCAATTCAGACATGTAAATGTCAATTCAATGATTCAATTGCACTCCAATTGATAGCCAACCTTCCATGTCCAATTCCAGTGACCGCAATTGAAATGGAATTGACCCCAATCTCACAAACAAATGACATAATTGTAAAATAATGAGATAATATGAGGGACAGATAAAAAAAATAACATCTACCTCCATCTTCTGACATTCGGGCAACTGTCTCCATGACACTAATAAAGTCATTCTCATTGTCACTGAACTCTCGAAGCACATCAAGCAGCCCGCGTGCCACGATCTGCCTAGAAAGCAACACAAGCCCCAAGTTAATGTCTGTGCCAACATCTAGCCAAAGCAGCATAATGGCCCATAACTGACAAACTTGGAAATCACCCGACTGAGGACTTGAACTCAACAAGCAGAGCATGAAAACAGCCTTTCCATGAGTTGAATTCAACTGGGGGCAATGGAGGGCTGTTGATGGGGTGCTGTTAAAGGTTTGCAGAGGCGATGTGCACAAGCTATGCCAAAAGCACACACTGAGGTCTTTAAAACCACTGAGGGCATCTGGCAAGCTTTTATCTTTCAATGGGCAGAAAGCAAGAACCCACATCAGAAACACTTAGGTCAAACCAGGCCCGTCTTAACAAGAGTGGTCCCTAACAAGTTCATGTCTTGATGCAGTGTGAGTGAGAGACCTGGCAGTACCGAATGCCCGGCCTTCACTCAGCCCGACATAATTTGTTACATTCTCGCCATGCCAAGCCATGAACGCAGGTCTGTTGAATTCACAAGAACACATAGAACCAGAACTTTTCAGTCAACACTGTATTGCGGTCAAACATTGCAAAAACAAATGGCAGTCATCTTGAACATCACATTATCTCTAAATATTTCCTATTGCTTCCCTGTGGCATGTATCCAAGTGCGTCATCATATTCAGTCTTACCTGTTGAAGACGTTTTCACTGAAGGCATATTTTTCTAGTCTCCCCAGGGGGGTGAGATTGTCCTGCCCTGCATCCAGGAAAGCTGTGATCCGAATTCCGTCACACTCTGATCCATAGTCATCGAACCCAACTGTCCAGGTTGAAAATCACAAATTCAGAATCAATCAATCAGAATTGTTCGAGATTAAGTTAGTGAGTGAGGAGATCAGGTAAGTAAGCACATTCATTTCAACAAGGAACCACTGCTGTCAAAATAAGCTCCGTGTTGCAATTATCATATTGGTATAAGTGAGCTTTGAAGTGATCCGGGCACAAGTAGTAAGACTTTTAACCTGAGTAAGCAAGTGAAAAAGTGACCGCCGTCTATTTCAGTTACAAAATTGGTAGGCTATGTGAAAGCCCTGCGTAAGGGGGTCTAGTATGTTGTTTAATTGCCCTAAACAAGATGAATATATGGTCTATATTGCTAATAATAGCTTGCCTGAACCCAGGGGGAGGCATCTGACATATAATGTTAGGGGGTGACTGTTAAGTGTTACACTTCATGTGGATGAACAGGGTCAACCAGAAACTGCAGGCTCCCTAAAAGCTTCAAACTGTAGAAGGTGTCAGAACAGCCTGCATATGTTTCCTAGTCTCAGTAACTCTTTCTACATGAACTACACAAGAATTGAACATGGCGTTTGAAACATATTGATGGAGAGGGAATACTCACAGTCATCCAAATCATCATGACCATCTTCAAAATATAAAGACAGACCTGCAAAATGGAATGGTGTAGAGTACTGCTTTTACAAATATGTTATCAACATACCGTCAGTCATTATATAGTTACATCGCTCCCTGGGGATCAGAGGGTTGGCTAATACGTCAACTGTTACTATGTAGGAGAAAATGGCCAAGTGCCTCAAAGATCTAACGTTAGCTAGTTAATACATTTGATTTGGTTGAAGCCAGGGAGACATCTAGCTAGCTAACTTTAGCCTAATCCAGTGGTAATAAGTAAGACCACAGAGTGCAGTGGCTAGTTACCAAAATATAACATAGGGAAATTTCTGGGCTAATTATATAACTAAACTAAAAAACAAATCCGTCCCATAACAACTCTTGTTTATGCTGTTTCAGCCAAGGAAATTATCGAACAAACGTTAACATTGCTAGCAAGCTACTGTATATAAGGTTGCCAAATCACAAGGTAACTTGCTAGCTAACGTTACTATAGGTCTTTGTTTTGGTTTTGAGCTGGATTTGGTATGCAAAGATATCGGCGTAGAGGCTAGCTTGCTAGGTCAACCGGCTAACGTAGCTAACTAGCTTAGGCTTGAAAGCAAATCTACCTGACATATTTAACTAAGGTTAGCTAACATCGGCTACCTACCTAGCTAGTAGCTAGACCTAATACAACATACATTATAGCTACAACCAATACCTAGAAACAACATTTGCAGTGTCAGTGTTGTCAACAACAAGCATATAGTTAGACATACTAGAACTGGCTAGCTAGAAAGTAGAGTTAGCCGACATTAGCTAACAGTTAGCTATAGCTAACGAGCTAGCATTTTCGCTTAAAAACCCAGCTTGCTGCCAAGGTATTGTAATTGATCGAAAACAACACACACAACCAGAAATGACATGCCAATACATGAAACTTTTCAGAAAATACTTATTTTTACAACAACTATTTTGTTCAAGTTTCGAATAGATGTTATTATGACAGCCACATTACCTGCCATCTTGATTATCTGCTCGACGAGCTACCGTGTGGGCTGTCACTCAACGTAAGCAAAACTACTTCCTGAAAGTACTTCCTGATGTTTTTTTGTGTGTGTTCATCAACAATAATTTAATTTGTGACGGAATCTACTTCATGATTATTGCAACGAACATAATGGCTTCATTGCTATATTTCCAAACCAAAAATAAACATAACTGTCACGTGACACATTGGATCGTAGTTCAAGATGGAGTCGATGCGGTACTATTTTATACCTTCTTAGCTACATTAATCAACATATGGCAAATTATCAATGAGTTTTAACGTTCCCAAGTTGAGGACTTACTTTGTATTTGTTTCGAGCGGCATGTTATTTGATGAAGTTAAGTTATTTGCCAGTAACTGAAACATCTGCTAGCTAGCAATCAGTCACGTGGTTGGAATGTTCATTAACGTTCTATTAATAGAGAGAAGTTAAGCAGAGAGAGTTAAGAATGCGCCTTCTTGGGGTAAACCAATCTTATTTGTATTCATGTGACTGAACTATCGATTATCTGTTCATTCAGATTGCAATATGTCTAATCTCTCGTGGACAGGTGAAACAACGAGACTCTTTCAAAACTCACGTAGAATTATGTGATTACGAGCAGCAGTAGTTCCTGGTTTGGGGATTTCGTCATTGATTATTTGGACTAATAAGGATTGGGCGAAGGCGATGCGTCTTCTTCAGTGGGGTTCTAAGTGAACTGGTGCGGTGATTTTCAAACGCATGTGTGGATCACAGAAGGTTGGTGGAACCTTTTATTGAGGAGGATGGGCTCGTGATAATGGCTGTAGTGGAACGCTATCAAATACATCCAACACAAAAACACATGGTTTCCATGTGTTTGATGCCATTCAATTCGCCAAATGGCCATTCCAGTCATTATTATGAGCAGTCCTCCCCTCAGCAGCCTCCTGTGATGTGGATGATAAACAGATTCCATAACCAAAAGTAAAAATTGTCTGTATCATAACAATGAATGAAAACAAAAATGTGCTTTTTGATAAACATGGGTGAAATTAGTGGATGGGAAGGTTTTGGCCTAGAGTTTGCATTTGCAAGGGAGGAGACTTTGCTTCCTTCCTTTGAACAAAGGTAAACATAATAGAACTCTCCAGCTTGTAGTCCCAAAAACTTGAAATTACTTACCTCTGGTTCATTTAGCCATTAATGTGGAAACTTAATGGGGAATAATAGGGTTTTGGGTTAAACACCAAAAATAAGTTATGAGATCAGGCTTAGGAGATCTTATACATTTTGTTCTAAGATAATATAATTCAGTTAACATGACCTTTATGAATTATGAAGCCTTTATGAGCTATTTGTTTTTGTTCACCGGACGCGCTACCTGTCCCAGACCTGCTGTTTTCAACTCTCTAGAGACAGCAGGAGCGGTAGAGATACTCTTAATGATCGGCTATGAAAAGCCAACTGACATTTACTCCTGAGGTGCTGACTTGCTGCACCCTCGACAACTACTGTGATTATTATTATTTGACCATGCTGGTCATTTCTGAACATTTGAACATATTGGCCATGTTCTGTTATAATCTCCACCCGGCACAGCCAGAAGAGGACTGGCCACCCCTCATAGCCTGGTTCCTCTCTACGTTTCTTCCTAGGTTTTGGCCTTTCTAGGGAGTTTTTCCTAGCCACTGTGCTTCTACACCTGCATTGCTTGCTGTTTGGGGTTTTAGGCTGAATTGATGTACAGTACTTTGAGATATCAGCTGATGTAAGAAGGGCTATATAAATACAGTGCCTTGCGAAAGTATTCGGCCCCCTTGAACTTTGCGACCTTTTGCCACATTTCAGGCTTCAAACATAAAGATATAAAACTGTATTTTTTTGTGAAAAATCAACAACAAGTGGGACACAATCATGAAGTGGAACAACATTTATTGGATATTTCAAACTTTTTTAACAAATCAAAAAATGAAAAATTGGGCGTGCAAAATTATTCAGCCCCCTTAAGTTAATACTTTGTAGCGCCACCTTTTGCTGCGATTACAGCTGTAAGTCGCTTGGGGTATGTCTCTATCAGTTTTGCACATCGAGAGACTGAATTTTTTTCCCATTCCTCCTTGCAAAACAGCTCGAGCTCAGTGAGGTTGGATGGAGAGCATTTGTGAACAGCAGTTTTCAGTTCTTTCCACAGATTCTCGATTGGATTCAGGTCTGGACTTTGACTTGGCCATTCTAACACCTGGATATGTTTATTTTTGAACCATTCCATTGTAGATTTTGCTTTATGTTTTGGATCATTGTCTTGTTGGAAGACAAATCTCTGTCCCATTCTCAGGTCTTTTGCAGACTCCATCAGGTTTTCTTCCAGAATGGTCCTGTATTTGGCTCCATCCATCTTCCCATCAATTTTAACCATCTTCCCTGTCCCTGCTGAAGAAAAGCAGGCCCAAACCATGATGCTGCCACCACCATGTTTGACAGTGGGGATGGTGTGTTCAGCTGTGTTGCTTTTACGCCAAACATAACTTTTTGCATTGTTGCCAAAAAGTTCAATTGTGGTTTCATCTGACCAGAGCACCTTCTTCCACATGTTTGGTGTGTCTCCCAGGTGGCTTGTGGCAAACTTTAAACAACACTTTTTATGGATATCTTTAAGAAATGGCTTTCTTCTTGCCACTCTTCCATAAAGGCCAGATTTGTGCAATATACGACTGATTGTTGTCCTATGGACAGAGTCTCCCACCTCAGCTGTAGATCTCTGCAGTTCATCCAGAGTGATCATGGGCCTCTTGGCTGCATCTCTGATCAGTCTTCTCCTTGTATGAGCTGAAAGTTTAGAGGGACGGCCAGGTCTTGGTAGATTTGCAGTGGTCTGATACTCCTTCCATTTCAATATTATCGCTTGCACAGTGCTCCTTGGGATGTTTAAAGCTTGGGAAATCTTTTTGTATCCAAATCCGGCTTTAAACTTCTTCACAACAGTATCTCGGACCTGCCTGGTGTGTTCCTTGTTCTTCATGATGCTCTCTGCGCTTTTAACGGACCTCTGAGACTATCACAGTGCAGGTGCATTTATACGGAGACTTGATTACACACAGGTGGATTGTATTTATCATCATTAGTCATTTAGGTCAACATTGGATCATTCAGAGATCCTCACTGAACTTCTGGAGAGAGTTTGCTGCACTGAAAGTAAAGGGGCTGAATAATTTTGCACGCCCAATTTTTTTAGTTTTTGATTTGTTAAAAAAGTTTGAAATATCCAATAAATGTCGTTCCACTTCATGATTGTGTCCCACTTGTTGTCGATTCTTCACTAAAACATACAGTTTTATATCTTTATGTTTGAAGCCTGAAATGTGGCAAAAGGTTGCAAAGTTCAAGGGGGCCGAATACTTTCGCAAGGCACTGTACATTTGATTTGATTTTTTTTATTATTACATAAATTCTTCAAAATTCACAGTGAAGTTAGCTGATGAAGATTATCTCATGGAACAAAACGTATACGATCTCCTATGCCTGTGTTTACCACAGACCTTATTTTCGAAGTTTCTCAAAAAATGCCATTATTGTCCCTGTAGGCTTTGTCCAATGAACCATGACGGAGTTGGTGCCCAAAAAAAGGAATCCATTACTATTTCCCTCTATTGTTAACGGCATTCCCCCCCAGTAGTAAAACAGGAAATAACAAACTTTGGCAAGATAATTTTACCTTTGGGTAACCGAGATTACAGTATGTCAAGTGACAAGTGACAGAAGCCTCCATCTTGCTTGCCAAAAGTTTTGTGCACTAGCTAAATTGAACTCACTTTACTTTGAAACTGACTGAAGTGTCTCAAATAAAGGCTTTATGTTCAAGTAGAAGTCATGAAATATTTAAATTAATTCTGTCAAAATAGACTCCTAACCTGAAACCAATACTACAGTACTAGTCAAAAGTTTGGACACATCTACTCATTCAAGGGTTTTCTTTTATTGTTACTATTTTCTACATTGTAGAATAATAGTGAAAACATCAAAACTATGTAATAATACATACAGTAACTAAACAAGTGTTACAACAAATCAAAACATATGAGATTCTTCAAAGTAGCCACCCTTTGCCTTGATGACAGCTTTGCACACTTTTGGAATTCTCTCAACCAGGTTCACCTGGAATGCTTTTCCAACAGTCTTGAAGGAGTTCCCACATATATTGAGCACTTGTTGGCTGCTTTTCCTTCAATCTGCGGTCCAACTCTTCCCAAACCATCTCAAATTGGTTGAGGTCAGGTGATTGTGGAGGCCATGTCATCTGATGCAGCACTCCATCACTCTCCTTCTTGGTCAAATAGCCCTTACACAGCCTGAAGGTGTGTTTTGGGTCATTGTCCTGTTGAAAAACAAATGATAGTCCCACTAAGCGCAAACCAGATGGGATGGCATATCGCTGCAGAATGCTGTGGTAGCCATGCTGGTTAAGTGTGCCTTGAATTCTAAATAAATCACAGACAGTGTCACCAGCAAAGCACCATCATACCTCCTCCTCCATACTTCACAGTGGGAACCACACATGCGGAGATCACCCGTTTACCTACTCTGCGTCTCACAAAGACATGGCGGTTGGAACCAAAAAATCTCACATTTTGACTCATCAGACCAAAGAACAGATTTCCACCAGTCTGATGTCCATTGCTCGTGTTTCTTGGCCCAAGTAAATCTCTTTTTATTATTGGTGTCCTTTAGTAGTGGTTTCTTTGCAGCAATTTGACCATGAAGGCCTGATTCACACAGTCTCCTCTGAGCAGTTGATGTTGAGATATTCCTGTTACTTGAACTTAGTGAAGCATTTATTTGGGATGCAATTTTTGAGGCTGGTAACTCTAATGAAGTTATCCTCTGCAGCAGAGGTAACTCTGGGTCTTCCTTTTCTGTGGCGGTCCTCATTAGAGCCAGTTTCATTGTAGTGCTTGATGGTTTTTGCGAAAGCACTTGAATAAACTTTCAAAGTCCTTGAAATTTTCCGCATCGACTGACCTTCATGTCTGAAAGTAATGATGGACTGTTGTTTCTCTTCTCTTATTTGAGCTGTTCTTGCCATAATAGGGACTTGGTCTTTTACCAAATAGGGCTACCTTCTGTATATCACCCCTACCTTGTCACAACACAACTGATTGGCTCAAATGCATTAAGAAGGAAAGAAATTCCACAAAAACTTTTTACAAGGCACACCTGTTAATTGAAATGCATTCCAGGTGACTACCTCATGGAGCTGGTTGAGAGAATTTCAAGAGTGTACAAAGCTGTCATCAAGGCAAAGGATGGCTACTTTGAAGAATCTCAAATATAACATATATTTTGATTTGTTGAATTTTTGGGGGGGTTACCACAATATGTGTTATTTCATAGTTTTAATGTCTTGATTATTATTCTACAATGTAGAAAATAGTAAAAATTAAGAAAATCTTGAATGAGTAGGTGTGTCCAAACTTTTGACTGGTACTGTAAGTTTTCAAACCCCTGAGTCAATACATTGTAGAAGCACCTTTAGCAATGCTTACAGCTGTGAGTCTTTCTGGGTAAGTCTCTATAGAGCTTTCCACACCTGGATTGTGTATCATTTGCCCATTATTTTCAAAATTCTTCAAGCTCTGTCAAATTGGTTGTTGATTGTTGCTAGACAACCATTTTCAGATGTTGCCATAACTCTTCTAGTAGATTTAAGTCAAAACTGTAACTCGGCCACTCAGGAACATGCCCTGGCTTCTTGGTAAGCAACTTTTGTGTAGGTTTGGCCTTGTGTTTTAGGTTATTGTCCTGCTGAAAGGTGATTTATTCTCCCAATGTTTGGTGGAAAGCAGACTGATTTTTGCCTGTACTCAGCTCCATTTTCTTTATTTTTTATCTTGAAAAACTCCCCAGTACTTAACGATTACAAGCATACCATAACATGATGCAGGCACCACTATGCTTGAAAATATGGAGAGTGGTATTGAGTAATGTATTGTATTTGCCCCAAACATAACCCTTTGTAATCAGCACAAAAAAGTTTATTGCATTGCCACATTTTTTGCAGTATTACTGTAGTGCTTGTGGCAAACAGGATGCATGTTTTGGAATATTTTTATTCTGCACAGGCTTCCTTCTTTTCACTCTGTCAATTTCTCCTTTCACATCCATTAAACTCTGTAACTGTTTTAAAGTCACCATTGGCCTCATGGTGATATCTCTGAGCGGTTTCCTTCCTCTCCTGCAGCTGAGTTAGGAAGGACGCCTGTATCTTTGTAGTGACTAGGTGTTTTGAAACACCATCCAAAGTGTAATTAATAACTTCAACATGGTCAAAGGGATATTCAATGTCTGCTTTTTGAAATGCTTTGCCCATCTACCAATAGGTGCAGAGTGAGTCCATGCAACTCATTATGTGACTTGTTAAGCACATTTTTACTCCTAAACTTAATTAGGCTTGCCCTAACAAAGGGCTTGAATATTTATTGACTCAATACATTTCAGTTTTAAATTTTTAATTCATTTGTAAAAATGTCTAAACATAATTTCAATTTGACATTACTATTGTGTGAATGCCAGTGAACAAAAATCTAAATTTAATCTAAATTCAGGTTGTATCCTGACAAAATGTAGAAAAAGTCAAGGGGTATGAATACTTTCTGAAGGCATAGTGTATGTATAGAGAGACAATACTGCAATTGTATTGCAATTTTATGTTCCAAACACATTGCTCACGATATGTCTGCTGCAGTGAGAGGAGGGGAGGGGGAGACTGAGTTAAGACTGGGAAGGGAACGAGGGGTCCAAGGCCAGAAAAAATGACCATGCCGCCATAATAAGAGTTAAAAATGTCCAGTATTTCTGTGTTCATATTTCAGAAGAACATACGGAGTCTTTAAACATTCATAACAGTGACATAAATGCATGCTCTAGGCAAATAGAGCCACTCTACAAAAGATTACTAACCCAAACACAGTGGGGAACAATGAAGGCGTTCTATGCCTTCATATGAGGGGCTAAGGATTTATAAAATAAGTATACAAAAATATAGCTGCAAGCAGCAATGCTGGGGGCCCACTGTGCCAGGACAAATTTCACACATAGGAGGAGCTACAGTGGCTTGCTTGGCAGTTTTCCTATTTTAGAACCTGAAATTAAAATAGATTTTTTGGGGGGCTTGTATCATCTGATTTACACAACATGCCTACCACTTTGAAGATGCAACATATTTTTTATTGTGAAACAAACAAATAAGACAGAAAAACAACTTGAGCGTGCATAACTATTTACCCCCCCCCCCCCAAGTCAATACTTTGTAGAGACACCTTTTGCAGCAATTACAGCTGCAAGTCTCTTGGGGTATGTCTCTATAAACTTGGCACATCTAGCCACTGGGATTTTTGCCCATTCTTCAAGGCAAAACTGCTCCAGCTCCTTCAAGTTGGATGGGTTCCGCTGGTGTACAGCAATCTTTAAGTTATACCACAGATTCTCAATTGGATTGAGGTCTTGGCTTTGTCTAGGCCATTCCAAGACATGTAAATGTTTCCCCTTAAACCACTCGAGTGTTGCTTTAGCAGTATGCTTAGGGTCATTGTCCTGCTGGAAGATGAACTTCTGTCCAAGTCTCAAATCTCTAGAAGACTGAAACAGATTTCCCGCAACAATTTCCCTGTATTTAGCACCATCCAGCATTCCTTAAATTCTGACAAGTTTCCCAGTCCCTGCCGACGAAAAACATCCCCACAGCATGATGCTGCCCCCACCATGCTTCACCGTGGGGATGTTGTTCTCGGGGTGATGAGAGGTGTTGGATTTGCGCCAGACATCGTGTTCCTTGATGGCCAGAAAGCTCAATTTTAGTCTCATTTGACCAGAGTACCTTCTTCCATATGTTTGGGTAGTCTCCCACATGCCTTTTGGTGAACACCAAACATGTTTGCTTATTTTTTTCTGGAAACTTCCGTAAAGCCCAGCTCTGTGGAGTGTACGACTTAAAGTGGTCCTATGGACAGATACTCAAATCTCTGCTGTGGAGCTTTGCTGCTCCTTCAGGGTAATCTTTGGTCTCTTTGTTGCCTCTCTGATTAATGCCCTCCTTGCCTGGTCTGTGAGTTTTGGTGGGCGGCCCTCTCTTGGCAGGTTTGTTGTGGTGTCATGTTCTTTCCATTTTTAAAAATAATGGATTTAATGGTGCTCCGTGGGATGTTCAAAGTTTAGGATATCTTTTTATAACCCAACCCTGATCTGTACTTCTCCACAACTTTGTCCCTGACCTGTTTGGAGAGTTCCTTGGTCTTCATAGTGCCGCTTGCTTGGTGGTGCCCCTTGCTTAGTGGTGTTGCAGACTTTGGGGCCTTTCAGAACAGGTGTGTGTATATGTATATATATGAAGCTCCTAAATAAGATCTGGTGCAACCAATTACCTTCAGAAGTCACATAATAAGTATCACATGATCTGTCACATGATCTCAGTATAAATATATACACGTGTGTGTGTGTATGTGTGTGTATATATGTGTATATATATATATATATACGTGTGTATATATATATTTATACTGAGATCATGTGACAGAAAGGGGGTAAATACATATGCACTTTTCCGTTTTTTTTTATTTTTACAATTTTTTTAAACAAATAATTTTTTAACATTTCACCTCACCAATTTGGACATATTTGTGTATGTCCATTAAATGAAATCCAAATAAAAAATCAATTTAAATTACAGGTTGTAATGCAACCAAATAGGAAAAACTCATAGGGGTGAATACTTTTGTAAGGCACTGTAATTCTGTACTCCTTACCACACTTGCCAAATATCACAACTCAAAATTAAACAGGTCATGCAATATGCATATTCTGGACTATTTTCAATGATGTTGACTACTTTAAATGTCTTCTTCTCCATAGCATCTATGGATGCACATCTTCAAGACTCTTGCTCAAACAATATGGTCTCAATAAGCCAATGATTTTTTTCCATACTTTACAGATTAGCTTGACCCATACCCCTTAGCATGTGTGCCGAATTTCATCACTCTGAGAAACAGATCTATATAAACATATGCCGGTTTTAGTGCCACCGTGTGGTGGACTTGCATATGTTGAATTTTGACAGTGTTTGGAACATGTGTATCTACAATACAAATATCTGTGTCTGATTTATATGCCTTAATGTGCCAGACCACGCCCATATGAATGTTTTTTGACATACTAGTCTTGGAAAATTTGCGCTGAGAGACCTTGGTCCATAGATGCCATATGTCAATGTTCACCAAGATTGTCTCAGTGGTTCCAGAGGAACCACAAAATTCAGTATCACGGAAAATCCATCATGGCAGACTTTATGGGTCCTTGAGGCAAATTTGTTGGCAAGACAGCACAAATGGATCTGGGACCAGGCTAGTTGTAGGCTTTAAACAGTACCGTTTATTATCCTGTCCTGTTATTATTTTGTGTGTGCCTTTCATCTACAATCTCCTGCTAGTACAATGGTCTATTCCCCTCTGTTGTCCTCTGGAGAGGGGTGAGATAAAACCGTGTTTGTCTTCTGTTCTCTGCGCTTTCCCGGGGCCATGGCGTTAAGGTAAAATTAAATGAAGCTTTGTTTAAGATAAGACAGACTGATGAAACCCGAGCTGTCTCTGCCTGCTCCCCAGTCCTGACTGATCCACTGCCACTGTCCCTGCCAGCTTCTCTTCCTCTCTCACTCTTTCTCTCTCTGGATAGGTCTGTTCAGGGTAGTGGTAGAGCCTACACCATATTGCTTATGTTTATAGAGCTACAGTCTTAAAAGGGTAGGGCCAAGAGGAAGGGGTAGGGAATGAACTGGGACTCTTTTCTTTCTTTCTTTCTTTCTTTCTTTCTTTCTTTCTTTCTTTCTTTCTTTCTTTCTTTCTTTCTTTCTTTCTTTCTTTCTTTCTTTCTTTCTTTCTTTCTTTCTTTCTTTCTTTCTTTCTTTCTTTCTTTCTTTCTTTCTTTCTTTCTTTCTTTCTTTCTTTCTTTCTTTCTTTCTTTCTTTCTTTCTTTCTTTCTTTCTCACAAACACTCTGTCTCTCCCAGTCTAACTGGCTGTGAGCGAAAAGGTAGCAATATTTCTGGCAGTTGTTTTCCTTTATTGTAAGTGGCAGCAGCTGTATTTCTAAGTTGATCACTTCTTGAGAAGTTGTGGACATCAGAACCAGTTGGCATATTAACCTCTCTGGGATATTCGGGTTGCAAGCGTCCCACCTCAACAACAGCCAGTGAAAGTGCAGGATTCAAAACAACAGAAAAATTCAAAACAACAGCGCCAAATTCAAAACAACAGAAATCCCATAATGAAAATTCCTCAAACATACAAGTATTTCACACCATTTTAAAGATAAACTTGTTGTAAATCCAGCTACAGTGTCCGATTTCAAAAAGGCTTTACGACGAAAGCACACCAAACGATTATGTTAGGTCACAGAAAAACACAGCCATTTTTCCAGCCATAGAGAGGAGTCACAAAAAGCAGAAATAGAGAGAAAATGAATCACTAACCTTTGATGATCTTCATCAGATGACACTCATAGACTTCATGTTACACAATACATGTATGATTTGTTCGATAAAGTTCATATTTATATAAAAAGAATCTCAGTTTACATTGGCGCGTTACGTTCAGTAATGTTTTCCTTCCAAAACATCCGGTGATTTTGAAGAGAGCCACGTCAATTTACAGAAATACTCATCATAAATGTTGATGAAAATACAAGTGTTATGCAAGGAACTTTAGATAAACTTATCCTTAATGCAACCGCTGTGTCAGATTTCAAAAAAGCTTTACCGAAAATGCACACCATGCAATAATCTGAGTACAGCGCTCAGACAACAAAACAAGCCATACAGATATCCCCAATATTGTAGAGTCAACAGAAGTCAGAAATAGCATTATAAATATTCACTTACCTTTGATGATCTTCATCAGAATGCACTCCCAGGAATCCCAGTTCCACAATAAATGTTGGATTTGTTCGATAAAGTCCATAATTTATGTCCAAATACCTCCTTTTTGTTTGCGCGTTTAGTACACAATTCAAACTCACGACCCGCGGGCAAGTCCAGGTGAAAGTTCAGACGAAAAGTCATATTACAGTTCGTAGAAACATGTCAAACGAAGTATAGAATCAATCTTTAGGATGTTTTTAACATAAATCTTCAATAATGTTTCATCCGGAGAATTCCTTTGTCTGTAGAAATGCGATAGAAAGCAGGTCGCTCTCACGTGAGCGTGCGTGATCAGCTCATGAAACTCTGGTAGACCCATGACTTATTCAGCTCTCATTCCCCCCTCCTTCACAGTAGAAGCATCAAACAAGGTTCTATAGACACTGTGTATTCGATAGGCAATGACTTGAAAAACCACAAACCTCAAAATCCAACCAGGAAGTGGGAAATCTTTCTCAGGTTATTGCCTGCCACATGAGTTCTGTTATACTCACATTCATCATTCAAACAGTTTTATAAACTTCAGTGTTTTCTATCCAAATCTACTAATTATATGCATATTCTAGATTTTAGGACTGAGTAGCAGGCAGTTTACTCTGGGCACCTTTTTATCCAAGCTACTCAATACTGCCCCCCAGTCCCAAAGAAGTTAACAGTTAGTGGAGTTTGGTTGAGTGATTTAGGAGCAGCTGATGGAGATGGAATGAGAAAGAGTTGTGATTAGGCTACTACACAATCTCTGATGCCCCTCCGGGAAGAAGCTGGGTTCCCCTCACTCTCTGCATTCCCTGCACGGACAGACACCTTTCATTGGGTGCCAGGCTCATAATTTCAGTAATTAACCTGCACACGCTTAGCAAAATAAGGGATGCTTTTTTACAGCTCCGGTGTGGCCAGAGCTGTCTGGTCTAGCTGTCGCTGCAAAATGCTCCCAGGGCACACTTTTGCGAGGGACCACACAAGACTGTCTATGCTGTCAGGTACTGGCTGAACTGCAGCAAGCTACACAGCGCTAGCCAGTCAGACAGGCAGCATCCAGTTCCCGCCATCTGCCAAGTATCCCAAATTGGACTCCCTCCGGTAGTCTTGGGGCCAGTAACAACTGTAATTGCACGGAATGTGTGCTTTTCCTGAGGTAACTGTGTTATTCCAAGCCGGGATAGTTTATTCCTTTTTATTGTAACGGAAAATGGGAATTGGTGGGAAAGTCGTTCCAAGTCAACGTTTGACTGTTTGTTTTAAAGCTAATCTCTTTATTTCATTAACTAATATGTGGCGTGCCTGATTATTATTCCCATCATGGTTAAATAGGCTAATTATGTTTGAAGAGTTATGCTGAATATTATCCTAAAATGTAGAAGGACTGAGCCTATATGGTAGTCTAACTAATGACAGGTGCATTGCCTTTCACTTGTCTCTGTTGCAGATTTCTTTTGTATCTCATACAGTTGATGGTCTGAATGTCACTCATTGTTACTTGTCAGTATAAATGATTACAATCATACCAAATTAAACATATACTGCATGCCTTTTCAACAACAGCAAATACTTGAGTCCAATATTCAACATTGCAGCATTTCTACCCAAATGTACATCTCATGCCCAAATCATCCCAAAGGCTGTCACGACTTCCGTTGAAGTCGGTCCCTCCGCTTGTTCAGGCGGCGCTCGACGTCATCGGCCTTCTAGCCACTGCCGATCCACTTTTAATTTTCCATTTGTTTTGTCTGTCTTACACACCTGGTTTCACTCACCCAATTACCTGTTTATTATTTAACCCTCTGTTCACCATGTTTGTTTGTGAGTGATTGTTTTTTTGTAAATCGGTCCGTTATTGTGAGCTCGTATATTTGCCTTGTATTTTTGTATTTTGAGTAAAGTACGTTAATTACTCATTTCTGCTGTCCTGCGCCTGACTCTCTACACCAGCTACACACAGGGCCCTATTACAAAGGCTGCGTTTACACAGGCAGGCCAATTCTGATATTTTTTCCACTAATTGGTCTTTTGACCAATCAGTTCAGATCTTTTACCAATAATTGTGTACAATATCAGAATTGGGTTGCCTGTGTAAACGTAGCCTAGTGTCTGAAAGTTATTGTGAATGAAGATACTTTGTGTAGGTAATTTAGTCTATAACATCCTAATTTGTGGATATGGACTTTTTGGCCAAGCATGGTAAGGTTAGTATTTAGTGACAACAGCCAGGTAAATTAAACCAAAGTATGAATCGTTGTCTCGCCTAGTCCAAAGACTGCTTATTTCTTAAATATGTTTTATTGTCACATACACTGGATAGGTGCAGTGAAATGTGCTGTTTTACAGGGTCAGCCATAGGCCTCACAAGTTGTCAACTGGCAGCTTCATTAAATAGTACCTGCAAAACACCAGTCTCAATGTCAACAGTGAAGAAGTGACTCTGGGATGCTGGCCTTCTAGGCCAGAGTTCCTCTGTCCAGTGTCCATGTTCTTTTGCCCATCTTAATCTTTTCTTTTTATTGACCAGTCTGAGATATATGGCTTTTTCTTTGCAACTCTCCCTAGAAGGCCAGCATCCCGAAGTCTTCCCTGTTGACGTTGAAACTGGTGTTTTGCGGGTACTATTTAATGAAGCTGCCAGTTGAGGACTTGTGAGGTGTCTGTTTCTCTAACTAGACACTCTAATGTACTTGTCCTCTTGCTCAGTTGTGCACCGGGGCCTCCCACTCCTCTTTCTATTCTGGTTAGAGCCAGTTTGCGCTGTTCTGTGAAGGGAGTAGTACACAGCATTGTACGAGATCTTCAGTTTCTTGGCAATTTCTTGCATGGAATAGCCTTAATTTCTCAGAACAAGAATAGACTGTCCATTTTGAGTCTGTAATCGAACCCACAAATGCTGATGCTCCAGATACTCAACTAGTCTGAAGAAGGCCAGTTTTATTGCTTCTTTAATCACACAACAGTTTTCAGCTGTGCTAACATAATTGCAAAAGTTTTTTTTTCAAATGATCAATTAGCCTTTTAAAATGATAAACTTGGATTAGCTAACACAATGTGCCATTGGAACACAGGAGTGATGGTTGCTGATAATGGGCCTCTGTACGCCTATGTAGATATTCCATTAAAAATCAACCGTTTCCAGCTACAATAGTCATTTACAAGATTAACAATGTCTACACTGTATTTCGGATCAATTTGATGTTATTTTAATGGACAAAAAGTTGATTTTTAAAAAACAAGGACCCCAAAATTCTGAACAGTAGTGTATATATGTATACATTTGCAAAAAAACTATGTCATTATGGGGAATTGTGTGTAGATTGCTGAAAAAAAAGTTATTATTTAATCCATTTTAGAATAAGACTGTAAAGTAACAAAATGTGGAAAAAGTCAAGGGGTCTGAATACCTTCCGAAGGCACTGTATGTAGCCTCAGCTTGTTTTTATTACGCAGGGTTTTCTGTTTTACTGGGTGAAGACCAAATGTATAGTTCTCCATAAATATTAAATTACTAACTGCTTTTGACACATTTTGCTCATCTTTTCCCGATGGCTACCACATGTGAGTCCTCGGTGGAATGGCTTGCCATACTTCCAGGTAACAAAAGCCACTTGGCATATAGGCTTGGAACACAAGGCCTTTTTGTTTTATCAAAAAGCTTTACCCCTCCATTTTGAGTTGATGTTTTCTCTCAAAGACCCTGTTGGGTGAAATGGAAAGTGGTGTAAGTCATATAACGGTGTCTAAATGTCACCGTATAAGACTTCTAGATTGGGTACTCTGTGAATGTAATGTTTTGGAAACAGGCGGTAGTAGTGATTGCGATGCTATTTTGGTAACCTTGATTTTCTCATAAACAATTGCAAGCTAGATACACAATCCTTAAAGATGAATACAAAAATGTCAGTAACCTTTTCTTTGAAGTTCATCATCTCTTACTTTAATCATGATTTACAGTACTAAAAATGCATACATGGCCCTTGACCTCACTATATCAGTGCAACCAGTTTGGCTATAGATAAAGTCCTGTTGGAGGCTTTAGAAAACTAATTATCTTCCCTGTCTAGAGGGACAGCCTCTTTCTTTGAAGAATGATTGTAGCCCATTACTCACTATTCTATATCTCCACTTCTTTCTCTGCTTTCCCATAGTTCCGTACGTTGGCACCAATGTACTACAGAGGCTCTGCGGCAGCCATCATTGTTTACGACATCACCAAAGAGGTACAGTATCCCCTCCTGTTTCCCTCTGGTAACATGGTGTGACATGACATTTGTTTTTTTCCTCAAATGTTTAAAGGGACAATGCCACTTTTTTTCTATGTCATTCCTATGTCATCAGGAGTCATTTGCAAAATAAATCAGCTCTCTCCATCACTGAGAAACTCAGTTTTTAAAATATTTTTTTATGACCCCCGCTGACATCATAGGGACAGGTTTTCTTAGGACCTTCTTATATTTTTGACTACAGAAAAAATGCTCCAAATAGATTGACCTTTGCAAAAACGTAGGTATCCATGCACGGCATACAGCTTGTATGTCTACTGTAGGCGACTATGGGATCCCACTGGTCACTTTGAGTCAAATATAGGCATGTCCAGTAAACATATACTGTCCATACTCATGTGTCTGCATGTCCTGTTCACATCTCCTATGTTTCACACCTGTTTAAATCCCACACACGCACACAGTTATGCGTTGCATAACATTATCTCAAACTCTAATATGTAACAATGTAAGATGTTTACTATATGTATACTACAAAGTAGTAATAACGTTATAGTATATAGTTGCCATGGCACCCTAGTAGCAGCATAAGCAGAGAGCTCCTGTGCATTTGTAAATATGTTTGTAATTAATGAATTAAGGCTTTGTATAATCTTTTTGTTTTAAGAATGAACAATTAATATAACTAATTAATATCATCAGAATCAACCACGGCATTAAGACTGCAGGTGAAGTTGGCTATTCATTTCTTTGTTTTGCTAGCTAGCAAGCAGCTAACATTAGCTGGCAATTGTTTTGATTCGAATGCAAGCTAGTGTCCAGAGGTTGAGGATGGAGAGAAGTCCGAAAGCAAGACGGCAGATCGGTGCGGTGAGTTTAATCTTGAATTATTATTGAAATGTTGTGTGCTTTCTGGAGCCACGTGACTGACATAGCATCATCCAAGTTGCTTCATTTTGGCAGTAGTGAAGGAGTAGCTAGCTACCTACTATGAAGTCCATGGACTGCAGTGCCACTGGCTAAGCTCAAACCTGATTCCTACTATGGAAAAGCCAGAGACAGAGAGACACCTTGATGAGACCGTGCTGCCTGCCCCCGGACTTTCCCTCCCAGCTTGACCACCTCCCTCAGATGACCACTCCATTAACTTTCTAATGACTGTCCATGTTGTGATGTTTTTTATAAATTGCATGTATTTTTTTGTTGCTTTAAAGCACTTTGAGATTCTTTATGAAATGAATAGCGCTATAAATGCTGAATAAGTTATTTATTATTAATAATAGCTTGAACCGTGTTTCTCAGGACTCGTTCCAGGCATTGAAAAACTGGATGAAGGAGCTTCACCAACACGGCCCTCCCAACATCGTGGTAGCCATCGCTGGCAACAAGTGTGACCTGTCCGATGCCAGGTAAATAAATCCCTCAAGTCCCAGGTCAAAAGTAGTGAACAATATAGGAAATAGGGTGCCATTTGGGACTCAGCTATTCACTTATTTTTACAAGTCAGCAGCATGGCCAAAATACAGTAATTTTTACCAGACGAATCGTTGAATCGTTGACATGAGATTTGCTTGTACTACATTTTCTAATGAAGATTAAATGACTCGCCGACGCAAGGGACGTCAACGGCCGAGCCAACCGTGTATCTTCAAACTTTTGGCTCCAACAATGTGAACATATCGTGGAACAGTAACTGCCAGCCATTGCGGCTCTCTGTTGGAGATACGCTGGAGGATGTGTATGTAATGTCACTCAAACATGCTCGCTTAGATTAGAGGACTTTAACTACTAGAGTAGCCTAATTGCATTGGAGCAGTGGAGAGAACTGATGCTTCAAATAATCTCCCATCTACTGTCCATCCATTAGTATTAGTCATTATTGACTCGCTAAGCAATTATTAGAAATGACTGTACCTCAAAATGGGACACAGCACAGGTCTAGTTCATAAAGAGAAACATGTATATGCTATTGCTTTCCGATCAGAGTGGGCCCCTGTGGAAACACAGCTTTGAATGCTCATTTGCTTCCATCATGTGTAGTTCTGTCACGGCCGTTGAATGAAGTGGACCAAGGTGCAGCGTGGTGAGCGTACATGTTCTCTTTATTAGAAAAAGACACCGAACAAAACAATAAACACTACAAAACAAACTGTGAAGCTTAAGGCTATGTGCCATAAACAAAGTCAACTTCCCACAAAGAAAGGAGGGGAAAGGGCTACCTAAGTATGATTCCCAATCAGAGGCAACGATAGACAGCTGTCCCTGATTGAGAACCATAGCCGGCCAAAACATAGAAATACAATATCATAGATAACAAAACAGAATGGCCACCCCAAATCTCACCCTAACCAAACCAAATAGAGACATTAAAAGGCTCTCTACGGTCAGGGCGTGACATGTTCATTGTAATATGATGAGCATTAGCTGGATCAAATGAAGGTATGTATAGCAGTACTGGGGGAAGCCCCATGCAACACATAAGTCTAGTAGAGATGAGTGATGTGATACTGGTGGGGAGTAGGGCTGTGATGGTCATGGAATTTTGGATGATGTAATTGGCCAGCCAAATGACCGCAGTCACCGTAATAACCGCTCAAAAAAATGTATATACAGTTGAAGTCTGAAGTTTACATACACCTTAGCCAAATACATTTAAACTCAGTTTTTCACAATTCCTGACATTTAATCTCAGTAAAAAGTCCCTGTCTTAGGTCAGTTAGGATCACCACTTTATTTTAAGAATGTGAAATGTCAGAATAATAGTAGAGCGAATAATTTATTTCAGCTTTTATTTCTTTCATCACATTCCCAGTGGGTAAGAAGTTTACATACACTCAATTAGTATTTGGTAGCATTGCCTTTAAATTGTTTAACTTAGGTTAAACGTTTTTGGTAGCCTTCCACAAGCTTCCCAAAATAAGTTGGGTGACGTTTGGCCCATTCCTCCTGACAGAGCTGGTGTAACTGAGTCAGGTTTTTAGGCCTCCTTGCTCACACACACTTTTTCAGTTCTTCCCACACATTTTCTATGGGATTGAGGTCAGGACTTTGTGATGGTCACTCCAATACCGTGACTTTGTTGTCCTTCAGCAATTTTGCCACAACTTTGGAAGTATGCTTGGGGTCATTGTCTATTTGGAAGACCCATTGCGACCAAGCTCTAACTTCCTGATTGATGTCTCGAGATGTTGCTTCAATATATCCACATTTTCCTTCCTCATGATGCCATCTATTTTGTGAAGTGCATCAGTCCCTCCTGCAGCAAAGCACCCCCACAACATGATGCTGCCACCCCGTGCTTTACGGTGGGATGGTGTTATTCAGCTTGCAAGCCTCCCTCTTTTTCCTCCAAACAAAACAATGGTCATTATGGCCAAACAGTTCTATTTTTGTTTCATCAGACCAGAGGACATTTCACCAAAAAAGTATGATCTTTGTCCCCATGTGCAGTTGCAAAGTTGAGCGGCCTTTCAGTTTATGTCGATATAGGACTCGTTTTACTGTGGATGTAGATACTTTTTTACCAGTTTCCTCCAGCATCTTCACAAGGTCCTTTGCTGTTCTGGGATTGATTTGCACTTTTCGCAACAAAGTACCTTCATCTCTAGGAGACAGAACACGTCTCCTTCATGAGAGGTGTGATGGCTACGTGGTTCCATGGTGTGTATACTTGCGTACTATTGTTTGTACAGATGAACGTGGTACCTTCAGGTGTTTGGAAATTGCTCCCAATGATGAACCAGACTTGTGGAGGTCTACAATTGTTTTTCTGAGGTCTAGGCTGATTTATTTTGATTTTCCCATGATGTCAAGCAAAGAGGAACTGAGTTTGAAGGTAGGCCTTGAAATACATCCACAGGTACAGCTCCAATTGACTCAAATGATGTCATTAGCCTATCAGATGCTTCTAAAGCCATGACATCATTTTCTGGAATTTTCCAAGCGGTTTAAAGGCACTGTCAACTTAGTGTATGTACATTTCTGACCCACTGGAATTGTGATACAGTGAATTATAAGTGAAATAATCTTTCTGTAAACAATTGTTGGAAAAAGGACTTGTGTCATGTGTAACGGATGTGAAACGGTTAGCTTACTTAGCGGTGCGCGCTAAATAGCGTTTCAATCGGTGACGTCACATGCTCTGAGACCTTGAAGTAGTAGTTCCCCTTGATCTGCAAGGGCCGCGGCTTTTGTGGAGCGATGGGTAACGATGCTTCGTGGGTGACTGAGGTTGATGTGTGCAGAGAGTCCCTGGTTCGCGCCCGGGTATGGGCGAGGGGACGGTCTAAAGTTATACTGTCACACATGCACAAAGTAGATGTCATAACCGACTTGCCAAAACTATAGTTTGTTAACAAGAAATGTGTGGAGTGGTTGAAAAAATAGTTTTAATGATTACAACCTAAGTGTATGTAAACCTCCGACTTCAACTGTACACTGAACAAAAATATCAACGCCAACATGCAACAATTTAGAAGATTTTACTGAGTTATAGTTCATATAAGGCAATCAGTCAATTGAAATCAAATCCTTTAGCCCTAATCTATGGATTTCACATGACTGGGAATACAGATAAGCATATGTTGGTCACAGACACCTTAAAAAGGGGAATGGATCTGAAAACCAGTCAGTATATGGTGTGACTACCATTTGCTTCATGCAGTGCAACATGCCTCTCCTTCGCATTGAGTTGATCATGCTGTTGATTGTGGAACGTGGTCTACTCCTCTTCAATGGCTGTGCAAGTTGCTGTTGATGGTATGTTTTATACATTTGCACAAATGTATAAAAACCTGTTGTTGCTTAACCATTATGGGGTATTCTGTATAGATTGCTGAGGAAAAACATGTATTGTCACGTTCTTTCAAAATCGAACCCAGAAGCAGACCAGGACAAGGAGAGTAGGAAGAAGGTGAGTATTTATTTACAAGTGAATGTGAATGGGTAGATATATCCAGGTGGCGTAGCGGGCAGCGGTGGTGAGTTGATGGGAGTAAATAGGTGGATCCAATGGGGTAGCGGAATCCTCCGACGACCAGGCGGGAATGGGGTAAATGATCCGGGTGAGTAACTGAAGACAGAACAAACGGAGGTAAGTTTAAGGCAAGCAATACGTAAAAAACAACAAAACAAATTCTATCCAACTTGAGGCTGATACTATGGCACAACATACTGTTCATGGCTAACGATCCGGCAGCGAATGGATGTCAGGTCAGAGCTTTTGAAGGGGAGAGGTGATGATCAGGACAGGTGTGCAGATTACTGATGGGATACAGGTGCGGGTGAACATCGATCTCCCAACAAGCTAATTCGCCCGGCAACCAAAAAAAAAAAAAAGTCAAGGTGTCTGAATACTTTCCGAATCCACTGTATATACAGTACCAGTCAAGGGTTTTTATTTATTTTTTCTACATTGTAGAATAGTGAAGACATCAAAACTATGAAATAACACATATGGAAGCATATAGTAACCAAAAAAGTGTTAAACAAATCAAAATATATTTAAGATTTTTCAAAGTAGCCACCCTTTGTCATGATGACAGCTTTGCACACTCTTGGCAATCTCTCAACCAGATTCATGAGGGAGTCACCTGGAATGCATTTAAATTCAAACAGGTGTGCCTTGTTAAAAGTTAAGTTATGGAAATTCTTTCCTTCTTAATACATTTGAGCCAATCGATGTGTTGTGACTAGGTAGGGTTGATATACAGAAGATAGCCCTATCTGGTGAAAGACCAAGTCCATATTATGGCAAAAACAGCTCAAATAAGCAAAGAGAAATGACAATCCATCATTACTTTAAGACATGAAGGTCAGTCAATCCGGAAAATGTCAAGAACTTTGAAAGTTTATTCAATTGCAGTCACAAAAACCTCAGAGTGCAGCCCAAATAAATGCTTCACAGAGTTCAAGTAACAGACACATCTCAACATCAACTGTTTAGAGGAGACTGCGTGAATCAGGCCTTCATGGTCAAATTACTGCAAAGAAACCACTACTAAAGGACACCGATAAGAAGAAGAGACTTGCTTGGGCCAAGAAACACAAGCAATGGACTTTAGACTGGTGGAAATCTGTCCTTTAGTCTAATGAGTCCAAATTTTAGATTTTTGGTTCCAACCGCCGTGTATTTGTGAGACGCAGAGTAGGTGAACGGATGATCTCCGCATGTGTGGTTCCCACCGGGAAGCATGGAGGAGGAGGTGTGATGGTGTGGGGGATGCTTTGCTGGTGACACTGTCAGTGATTTATTTAGAATTCAAGGCACATAAGGATCATATCACCTCCACCTTACCTGACACCCTAGACCTACTGAAATGTGCATACTTCCCCAATAGATCCATGGATGATGCAATTGTCATCGCACTGCACACTGCCCTATCCCATCTGGACAAATCAAATCACATTTTATTAGTCTCATGCACCGGATACAATTACAGTGAAATGCTTACTTACAAGTATGAGGATTCTGTGTTATGCACTATAGCCTGTTACCATATATGTGATTGAATATTATCTGCTGTTGGCTTGTGTGGATGTATGTATGTGTTATGCAACATAGCTGACTTGAAACATTGTTAACAGTTTCAGGGCCATGGGCCTTTCTCATGATGGAAAAATACAGAATAACATAAAAACGGACACATACAGAACGTAGTGTAGCAAACCACAGACTGTTTTTGGTTAGAACTCAAACTTAACAATAACAGAAACCAGATATGTGATAACGGTATCTAGGGAATGAGGGCATAGATACTCGACACAGCAACAGTTACATCTATCAACTGGAGCGCCCGGGGGCTGGTACCAGCTCGGACGACAACAATCAACGATAGGCTGGGTGAGTCTAAACCACGCCCAGTCTCTACTCTGACAGGCCGGCTCGGAAGCAGGAACTATTTCTGTCAGAGTATATTTATAATATCTTTGTCAAGAACAAGTTAGTTCTCTGTTTTGCCCTGCGAGGTGGGACAGAGAGCCCGTATATACGAAAATTGCATTTACCACTTATTGCTTAGCTAATAAAAAATACATAGCATACAATCGGTGACTCATTGTCATATTTATCCTGATACCAGATTCGAATTGACGCAACCCTAACACAAGCCCTTAACCAACAATGCAGTTTTAAGAAAAGTAAGTGTTAAATAAAAAATAAAAGTAACAAATTATTAAATAGCAGCAGTAAATTAACAGTAGCGAGGCTGTATACCAGTGTACCAGTACAGAGTCGATGTGCGGGGGCAACGGTTAGTCGAGGTAATTGATGTAATATGTATATGTAGGTTGAGTTAAAGTGACTATGCATCGACAACAAACAGAGCGTAGCAGCAGCGTAAAGGGGGGGGGGGGGGGGTAGAAGCTGTTAAGAAGCCTTTTGGACCTATACTTGGCGCTCTGGTACCGCTTGCCGTGCGGTAGCAGAACAGTCTATGACTAGGGTGGCTGGAGTCTTTGAACATTTTTACGGCCTTCCTCTGACATCGCCTGTGTAACGTTTCTCGTCGTAGGTGGAAGGTGAGGACCAAAACGCAGCGTGGTAAGTGTCCATAATGTTTAATAAAACTCAACAGAACACTGGAACAAAACAATAAACGTGAATAAACGAAACAGTCCCGTGTGGCAACAAGCACTGACACGGAAGACAAACACCCACAACTCAAAAGTGAAACCAGGCTACCTAAGTATGATTCTCAATCAGGGACAACGATTGACAGCTGCCTCTGATTGAGAACCATACTAGGCCGAACACAGAAATCTCAAATGATAGAAAAACGAACATAGACAACCCACCCAACTCACGCCCTGACCATACTAAAACAAAGATATAATAACAGAACTAAGGTCAGAACGTGACAGCCTGGTATAGAGGTCCTGGATGGCATGAATTTGGGCCCCAGTAAAGTACTGGGCCGTACACACTACCCTCTGTAGTGCCTTATGGTCAGAGGCCGAGCAGTTGCTATACCAGGCAGTGATGCAACCATGCTCTCGATGGTGCAGCTGTAGAACTTTTTGAGGATATGAGGACCCAGTCTCAGTCTCCTGAGGGGGAATAGGCTTTGTCAAGCCCTCTTCACGACTGTCTTGGTGTGTTTGGACCATGATAGTTTGTTGGTGATGTGGACACCAAGGAACTTGAAGCTGTCAGCCTGCTCCACTAAAGCCCTGTCGATGAGAATGGGGGCGTGCTCGGTCCTCCTTTTTCTGTAGTCCACAATCATCAAGAGGAATACCTATGTAAGAATGCTATTAATTGACTACAGCTCAGCCTTCAACACCATAGTACCCTCCAAGCTCATCATTAAGCTCAGGGCCCTGGGTCTGAACCCCGCCCTGTGCAACTGGGTTCTATAATTCCTGACGGGCCACCCCCAGGTGGTCAACGTAGGCAACAACACCTCAACTTCACTGATAAACTTCACTCAACACAGGGGCCCCACAAGGGTGCGTGCTCAGCCCCCTCCTGTATCCCTGGTTCACGCAAGCCTTCAATTCAATCATCAAGTTTGCAGACGACACAACAGTGGTCAGGGAGGAGGTGAGGGCCCTGGCGGAGTGGTGCCAGGAAAATAACCTCTCCCTCACCATCAACATAACGAAGGGGACACCAGAGGGAGCATGCCCCCATCCACATCGACGGGCAGCAGTGGAGAAGGTGAAAAATGGAAAGTTCCTCAACATACTCATCTGAAAATCTGAAATGGTCCACCCACACTGACAGTGTGGTGAAGAAGGCGCAATAGCGCCTTTTCAACCTCAGGAGGCTTTAGAAATTCAGCCTGGCCCCAAAGACCCTCACAAACTCTTACAGATGCACCATTGAAAGCAACCTGTCGGGCTGTATCACCGCCTGGTACGGCAACTGCAGGGCCGTCTGCTCAACGCAGAAGGTTGGTGCCGTCTGCTCAACGCATCACCGGGGTCACACTGCCTGCCCTCCAGGACATCTACAGCACCCGGTGTCACAGGAAGGCCAAGAAGATCATCAAAGGACCTCAGCCACCCAAGTCACAGCCTGTTCATCTTGCTATCATCCAGAAGGCGAAGTCAGTACAGGTTCAATAAAAAAGCTGGGACCGAGAGACTGAAAAACAGCTTCTATCTCAAGGCCGTCACTAGCCGGCCTCCACCCAGTACCCTTCCCTGAACTTAGTCACTGTCACTAGCCGGCTACCACCCGGTTACTCAACACTGCACCTTAGAGGCTGCTGCCTTAAGTTACATAGACATGGAACTAGGGCTGGGCGATATTGCCAAAATGTTTTAACAAAATTTGACGTTATGACGGTATTTTATGTTTTTGAATAATAAAAGTTCAAAATTTGCATTATGAGTAGTGTTTGACCCTAGGGTGACCCTACATACATTCTAAGTGATTTCAATGGGTCTATATCTATTCTGATTGTTTTACACTGTTCAGTTCAACCCCAAATTATTTTCATACATTTTTGCATTTCCTGCACTCATTTCAGATCATTTCCACACTGCCCCATAGGGCTACACGACTTGACCTGTGATTTAGAGCAAAACACTTCAGTGAACTGCTGGAATCAAGGAAATAGAATGATTATGCAAATTATATAGTTAGAATATAATAGTGGGAACTTTGAATACAGTTTGACATGACAACAAATGAAAATGCTAGGGAGGAGTTATTGTGACAGGGTAGTTTAGTTTTTATTTTATTTTATTAATTTGACCATTTAAAAAAAAAACACACATAAAACTTGAAAAAGCCACACATGAATAAAATCATCGAGGATAACACAATAAAGTCTGGGACTTATTTCCATTGTGGTCCTCTAAAGGAACCAAAGTGTTAACAAGCGTTTCCTAGGGGACCCTATAATCTTTGGCTGCATTGAAAGTTCTCTCTTAGCCACTTCATATAGCTGACATTCTTGCTTCACATATTCCTCTTTGAATTAGAAGATACTGTTGCGCAAAAAAAAAACATTTAGATGTAGGTCTACACTATCACTGGTAGTATCAGGCTGTATACCGATAGCTTTGACTCAGTACATTTATTAGTTAGCTAGCAAGCAATTCGCATTAGCAGCTAACAAGGTTTAGGCCTAGCAGTTTGCAGATGGAAGAAAAAAAACAGAATAGTGTAATTATAGAACACTTGTGGATTAATATTAAGAAGCAAAGTGAAAATAGCATTGTTGTCATCAACATTGTTTCATGTGCTGCATTGACCATGCAGAGGCTGAAAGCAAGTGTCGAGGTTGAGGAACAACAAAAAGCTGGACACATTACATTTTTAAAGCTTTTTTCTGATAACTAGTTCATTGCATTCGCCATAGAGCCCAGTTTCAGAATATCACCATGTGTCCCAGCTGCTTGCTGTAGTTTTGAAGTATTCGCCAAAACCAGATCTTATTTTAGGGCATTTTTCACCCTGCCAGTTCCTATTAGTTCTACTGAGCACCGTGGCACCAACTCACCTAATGAACGTTTTATTCCCAGCCCATTGTTCTGCCTCAAAATGCCAGTTCGCTATTGTTGGCACTGAGAACTGCCCTTGTTAACCTTGTAGGCTTACCTCGGGTAATTTATTTGTTTATGGCTACTTGGTGAGCATCTCACTGTTCGCCTTGGTACACGTTGTGTTGACACACAGTGCTAGAGTTGGCTGGCACATAGCAATCAAATGTTAAATATTTTCTGCCCATGGTTAACCATCTATTTTTTCAGAGAAATGTGTAAAACCTAAACAAATGCATGTCCCTGTTCTCTTTTTTAAGTTGTGGATGATTTATACAGTCAGAATATTTTTTTTAAATTAAGAATATTTTTTTTAAATTAAGAAATAACATTATATGCGTCAATCTGTTAATTCGTATGCATCATATTGAGCAAATGCTGCGCAGGTTCACTGATTTGCAAACCAAAGGGATAGGTCTAGCTCATTGATTTATAGATCGGACACAGTTGTTACCTCAGATTATGAGCCTAGCAAGTGTGGCGAAAGAGGTATGTAGTACCCACAGAATGCCACAGGGAGGAACAAGAGCGCTATAAACCCATAACCTATTTTAGCCTTAAGGTAGGGTAGCCTTGATCACTTTTAGAAACTGTTTTAGTGATAATATTGTTAGTACATACCATTTAAGTTCTAAATAGCATTTTTTAAATCAACCTATGTATGCATTTTTGCAGTTTGTTTTATTAGTTATTTTATGATATTTATTATTGCAAGGCAGACCACTTTATAAACAAACCACACTGTATGTTTTATTTTTTGAACTGGGTATGTCCAATAGATGGCAGCATAAGTCTATGAAAAATCAGTTATAGTCAACAAGCAGCAATATGATTGACATAAAATAGAATGCAACCAGACTATATGTGCCATGATTTTCTAAAATGGTCACTCTTTACCTTACAGTTATATATATATAAGCTAAGTTTCATCACATGTTACCGCAGAAATGGACTCAACCGCACAAATGCCCATTCACATTTGTTTGGTGAAAACAGTAGGATAATTACACATGTAGTTAGTCCATTCTAAATAAAATCAAATCAAATCAAATTTTATTTGTCACATACACATGGTTAGCAGATGTTAATGCGAGTGTAGCGAAATGCTTGTGCTTCTAGTTCCGACAATGCAGTAATAACCAACAAGTAATCTAACTAACAATTCCAAAACTACTGTCTTATACACAGTGTAAGGGGATAAATAATATGTACATAAGGATATATGAATGAGTGATGGTACAGAGCAGCATAGGCAAGATACAGTAGATGGTATCGAGTACAGTATATACATATGAGATGAGTATGTAAACAAAGTGGCATAGTTAAAGTGGCTAGCATGTATTACATAAGGATACAGTCGATGATATAGAGTACAGTATATGCATATGAATATGAATATGCATATGAATAATGTAGGGTAAGTAACATTATATAAGGTAGCATTGTTTAAAGTGGCTAGTGATATATTTACATCATTTCCCATCAATTCCCATTATTAAAGTGGCTGGAGTTGAGTCAGTGTGTGGGCAGCAGCCACTCAATGTTAGTGGTGGCTGTTTAACAGTCTGATGGCCTTGAGATAGAAGCTGTTTTTCAGTCTCTCGGTCCCAGCTTTGATGCACCTGTACTGACCTCGCCTTCTGGATGATAGCGGGGTGAACAGGCAGTGGCTCGGGTGGTTGTTGTCCTTGATGATCTTTATGGCCTTCCTGTGACATCGGGTGGTGTAGGTGTCCTGGAGGGCAGGTAGTTTGCCCCCGGTGATGCGTTGTGCAGACCTCACTACCCTCTGAAGAGCCTTACGGTTGTGGGCGGAGCGGTTGCCGTACCAGGCAGTGATACAGCACGACAGGATGCTCTCGATTGTGCATCTGTAGAAGTTTGTGAGTGCTTTTGGTGACAAGCCGAATTTCTTCAGCCTCCTGAGGTTGAAGAGGCGCTGCTGCGCCTTCTTCACGATGCTGTCTGTGTGGGTGGACCAATTCAGTTTGTCTGTGATGTGTACGCCGAGGAACTTAAAACTTACTACCCTCTCCACTACTGTTCCATCGATGTGGATAGGGGGGTGTTCCTTCTGCTGTTTCCTGAAGTCCACAATCATCTCCTTAGTTTTGTTGACGTTGAGTGTGAGGTTATTTTCCTGACACCACACTCCGAGGGCCCTCACCTCCTCCCTGTAGGCCGTCTCGTCATTGTTGGTAATCAAGCCTACCACTGTTGTGTCGTCCGCAAACTTGATGATTGAGTTGGAGGCGTGCGTGGCCACGCAGTCGTGGGTGAACAGGGAGTACAGGAGAGGGCTCAGAACGCACCCTTGTGGGGCCCCAGTGTTGAGGATCAGCGGGGTGGAGATGTTGTTACCTACCCTCACCACCTGGGGGCGGCCCGTCAGGAAGTCCAGTACCCAGTTGCACAGGGCGGGGTCGAGACCCAGGGTCTCGAGCTTGATGACGAGCTTGGAGGGTACTATGGTGTTATATGCTGAGCTGTAGTCGATGAACAGCATTCTCACATAGGTATTCCTCTTGTCCAGATGGGTTAGGGCAGTGTGCAGTGTGGTTGAGATTGCATCGTCTAGTAAGTCACACTAAGTATTTTTTCTTTTTTTACACTTATTTTACCAGGTAAGTTGACTGAACACATTCTCATTTACAGCAACAACCTGGGGAATAGTTACAGGGTAGAGGAGGGGGGATGAATGAGCCAATTGTAAACTGGAGATGATTAGGTAACCGTGATGGTATGAGGGCGAGATTGGGAATTTAGCCAGGACACCAGGGTTAACACCTCTACTCTTACAATAAGTGCCATGGGATCTTTAGTGATCACAGAGTCAGGACACCTGCTTAATGTCCAAAAGACAGAACCCTACACAGGGCAATGTCCCCAAACACTGCCTTGGCACATTTTTAGACCAGAGGAAAGGGTACCTCTTACTGGCCCTCCAACACCACTTCCAGCAGCATCTGGTCTCCCATCCAGGGACTGACCAGGACCAACCCTGCTTAGCTTCAGAAGCAAGCCAGCAGTGGGATGCAGGGTGGTATGCTGCTGGTCTAAGTAACAACAGTTTCATTAATCTGGAGCGTACCAATTAGTTTTTTTACAGAGTGCCACTTCAGTCTGAAAATATTAACACCTGTACGGATCTATCTAATCATTGTGATCCAGATTGATGAGTCAGAAGTGCATGATAGGAAATGTATTTGTGTAGTCTGACCTATAATGGCCCTCACACAGTGCTTTGCAGCATAGGGCCAACTAAGGCAGGTGTTTACCAAACCGTTTGATACTAGAGTAATGAAAATCCCCAATGGGAGTAATGTTTTTTTTACATTTATTTTGTGTTTTGTTCCTCTGTTACAATTTTGTATTCATCAATATCGTTGTCACTTTCTTTCCATCTGTTTTAGCCTCAACACTTTGGAGGGGAAATTGGTTTTGTGATGGTAACGTGGCTGGTTGATTGTTGCCACTGAAAATGAGAGGACAGTCCTTTTATGGCTGACCTCTACATTGAGAGCAGTGATGTAGTGGTAAAAAGTTTTTTATGTAAACTCTTATCGCCAGTCTCTGTGAAAAAAGTAACACTCTATACTTTTAATGAATTTTTTCCACAAAAAGTGGGTAAACTGTGTTTACTTGCGTTTACCCTCCAATACACCACTGATTGGAAGACTTTCATGATTCGGGCCCTGTGGTCGTCTCTTAAAGGGCCAGCCTGTTTGAGTGCTAACAAGACTGGCAGTCCCTAAGTGTGCGATATAACTTCTCAAACTGCTCACATTTAGACTTTAATATTAGAGCAAATTAGCCACTCACTGGAATTCTGTAAATGCATGGCCCTGGAGTGCTTGGAGAATACTGCCAGCCTTTTTACAGTATTCATTGTGTTTCAATGTTTCTGAAATGGCATTTTAACTGTTTGTGTGAGTTGGCAACTACGTCCGTCCTTGATCTCTTGCTGTTTTTCTTTTACGACCGTTTTACAGGAGAGATTGATTTTGTGAGGTCCTACCAATTCTTTAATTGTCCCATAAACATTTTTCTACTTTATTTTCTCATTCTTTTACAGAATAAGCACTGGCTCACACATCCAATGTAGTTTTACTACCTGGCCTGAGATAACAAATTTAAAAAAGGGCCATATCTAGAAACTTGTTCTGGGAAGAACTTGACTACACTCTTCGAGCTTAGATCTTTCTAAAGAAAAGGTTACACGAAGAAAACCAGGCACTGCGTTCCGTTGACATGCTGACCCGCTAACAAACAGTGCTCTCTTTTCCTCTCTGAATTCTATGCTGTACTCTGTAGACCGGTCACATTCATTCCCCTCGCCCCTTCTTTCCGGCGCCGGCTGCCTTTCCTTCCGTCCACTGTGATGCAAGCAATCATTGAAAGAACACTATGAGCAACATGTTCACTATGATGTCTTAAATTGCTCCCCTGTGTAGCACATTAATTTTAAGTCTAGAATGTTACAGTAGTTCATGAGCCATTGCCATTTGACTGGCAACTTAGGGATAACACTTAGCACAGAGTTGTCAATGGAATTGTTCCCCTTTCCTTTTGATTTCCTCTTAGTGGCTTTCCCTCTTGCCAAAAAAACAGAAATGGGCCACATTTTTAACTCCAGTTGTAAACTGACCACAATGCCTCCCAGTTGTCTGTCCTTTCTCCTAATGTGTGTATTTGTTCACTTCCCATCATGGATTTAATGACTGGTCTGAGAAATGTGTTGGAAACTCTCTTTGTATGCATTGTACACCAATCTAATTCAATTATTTTAAATGAGTGTGGAGGAGTATACAAGTGCACACCGATAATAATAAGTGGACCGATAATTGGAATGCAAGGTGGGTCTCTTTAGGTTAAGTTGTCTTAGTGGCTTGTATCCTTTCCTTTTTACTCAACATGTTATTTTTTTATTGACCATTTTGCATTTTAATAAGTGTTGATAGTGAGTTGTGTAAATAGCAGGGTAGACTGTACATTCTTCAGGAATTTGTTTTTTACAACCATGTCAGTGCAAGTTAGTCTTTATTGCAAGGGTTACTCAAATGTGACAAACAATAATTCCTAGGGATCAAGGAGATGTTACATTTAGGTGTGATGTGTTGATTTCTGATCATCGATTCTTCAAAAGGCCTTTAAAACTTCAATGTTAATGATTTTGTGGCATTTTAAAGTGTTCCTCAATGATTTCCACTTGAAATGATATCGTATTTCGCAAGGACAAGGCATTTTTTTAAAGGGAAATTTATTATAGCTCTGGTACTTCTACAACTGCACTTTCAGATCAAGTATTTGTATTGATTTGTACACCGAACCCTATCCCCTTTCAGGTATATTGTTCCTGGTAGCCTAGTGGTTAGAGCGTTGGGCCAGAAACCAAAAGTTTGCTAGATTGAATCCCCGAGCTAACAAGGTAAAAATCTGTTCTGCCCCTTAACAAGGCAGTTAACCCACTGTTCCTAGGCCGTCATTGTAAATAAGAATTTGTTCTTAACTGACTTGCTTAGTTAAAAAAAACAAATTATATATAAAAGTGGACTAATTGCAATTTTTCTGAAGAAAACATATCTGAAAAATACTAACCAGACAAGTCCCAATACATCTTGCACTGTTTGAGTGAATCAAACTTAATTAATTGTTTTTGTAACGCCATTGCATCACATGCTGCCTTTGCATTCCAGCAGTAATTATTTTACAGTATAGCTTTTTATTTTGCACTCTGTTGTAGATGGTGGTGCAGCTGCTCGGTGCCATTTAAAAAGTCATTTTAATAGCACATCATATCACTATTTCATTGCTCACAAAGTGGGTATTTGTAATACATAAATAACAATGCAATGTCTAAATTGTATTGATTATGTCGGGTATGTGATAAGATAAAGTTACTGCATTTGGCATGTTATATGAGGCATTATAGTGTTTAGGGGGTATCATAGAAAGACCCCCAGTCTCACATGAATTATGTTTTGGATAAATACAAAGTCTTGTGTTGCTGACAAATCTATGTTTAAATTGTCTGCTTTTCAATGTAGATACCACAAAACATGGACAGGACATTGCACAAAAAGCAATTACTATTTAGCCTGTAAGATTGAATATAATTAATTGTACATTGTCTGAGATGCTAGACCTGGCATAGATAGACAAACGCATGTACACTGAACCAATATATAAACGCAACATGTAAAGTGTTTTTTTGTGAGCTGAAATAAAATATCCCAGAAATGTTCCATACACACAAAAAGCTTATTTCTCTCAAATTTTGTTCACAATTTCTTTACATCCCTGTTAGTGAGTATTTCTCCTTTGCCAAGATAATCCATCCACCTGACAGGTATGGCATAACAAGAAGCTAATTAAACAGCATGATCATTACACAGGTACATCTTGTGCTGGGGACAATAAAAAAACACTCTAAAATGTGCAGTTTTGTCACACAACACAATGCAACAGCTGTCTCAACTTTTGAGAGAGCATGAAATTGGCATGCTGACTGCAGAAATGTCCACCAGAGCTGTTGCCAGAGAATTTAATGTTAATTTCTCTACTATAAGCCACTTCCAACGGCCTCACAACCACAGACAGGCATAACCTACAGACAACGAACACAATTGCATTTTATCGATGGCATTTTGAATGCACGGAGATACTGTGATGAGATCCTGAAGCCCATTGTGAGGCCCATTTTCTTTTAAGGTATCTGTGACCTGCAGAGGCATATCTGTATTCCCAGTCATGTGAAATCCATACATTAGGGCCTAATTAGGGATTTGGGACATTTGAATGGCGCCGGAGGAGATGTCTGCCGTTTTACAGGCTCCTAACCAATTGTGCTACCGTGTGTGTTTTTTCACGTTATTAGTAACTTATTTTGTACATAATGTTTCTGGATATCAGGACAGCGATTACTCACCTCATACTGGATGAAGATTTTTTATTTAATGAGTCGGACACAAAGTATTTACTTCAGACACCTGACAAGGCCCAAATCCCTGTCTTTCGTATGAAGAAGAGACAGAGAAATCGAGGACTTAGGTCGGGGTGCCTTGTAAGTATCCGACGGCGAGTGAGTAATCCGCCTTTACCATCAATCCTATAACCAACATGCAATCATTGGATAATAAAATGGATGAGCTCCGATCAAGACTATCCTAACAACGGAACATTAAAAACTAATATCTTGTGTTTCACCGAGTCGTGGCTGATTGACGACATGGATAACATACAGCTGGCTGGGTTTTCGGTCCATCGGCAAGATAGAACAACTGCCTCCGGTAAGACAAGGGGTGGCGGTCTGTGTATATTTGTAAATAACAGCTGGTGCACGAAATCTAATATTAAGGAAGTCGCTAGGTTTCGCCTGAGGTAGAGTATCTGCTGAGGGAGAGTATCTCATGATAAGCTGTAGACCACACTATTTACCAAGAGAGTTTTCATCTATATTTTCCGTAGCTGTCTATTTCCACCACAAACCGATGCTGACACTAAGACGGCACTCAACAAGCTTTATAAGGCCCTAAGCAAACAAGAAAATGCTCATCCAGAGGCGGTGTTCCTTGTGGCCGGGGACTTTAATGCAGGAAAACTTAAATCTGTTTTACCTCATTTCTACCAGCATGTTACATGTGCAACCAGAGGGGAAAAAAACTCTAGACCAGCTTTACTCCACACACAGAGACATGTACAAAGCTCTCCCTCACCGTCTATTTTGCAAATCTGACCATAACTCTATCCTCCTGATTCCTGCTTACAAGCAAATGTTAAAGCAATAAGGAAGTGGTCAGATGACACAGATGCTAAGCTGCAGGACAGTTTTTCTAGCATAGACTGGAATATGTTCTGGGATTCTTCCTTTGACATTGAGGAGTACACCCCATCAGTCACTGGCTTCATCAATAAGTGCATGTGTGATGTCGTCCCCACAGTAACCGTACGTACATACCCTAACCAGAAGCCATGGATTACAGACAACATCCACACTGAGCTAAAGGGTAGAGCTGCCGCTTTCAAGGAGTGGGACTCTAACCCGGACACTTATAAGAAATGACGCTATGCCCTCCGACGAACCATCAAACAGAAAAAGCGTCAATACAGGACTAAGATTGAATCGTACTACGCTGGCTCCGATGCTCGTCGGATGTGGCAGGGCATGTAAACTATTACAGACTACAAAAGGAAGCACAGCCGCGAGCTGCCCAGTGACATAAGCCTACCAGATGAGCTAAATTACTTCTGCTCGTTTCGAGGCAAGCAACACTGAAGCATGCATGAGAGCATGCTTCTCTGTAGCCCGATGTGAGTAAGAGCTTTAAACAGGTCAACATTCACATGGCCGCAGGGCCAGACAAATTACTTCACTGACATTTTCAACCTGTCCAAGACCGAGTCTGTAATACCAACATGTTTCAAGCAGACCACCATAGTCCCTGTGCCCAAGAACACCAAGGTAACCTGCCTAAATGACTACCGACCCATAGCACACACATCTGTAGCCATGAAGTGCTTTGAAAGGCTGGTCTTGGCTCACATTAACACCATTATCCCAGAAACATTAAACCCACTCCAATTTGCATACCGCCCAAACAGATCCACAGATGATGCAATCTATTGCACTCCACACACTGCTCTTTCCCACCTGGACAAAAGGAACACCTACCTGAGAATGCTATTCAATGACTACAGCTCAGCATTGGAACTAAACATTTCCCTCCGCAACTGGATCATGGACTTCCTGATGGGCCACCCCCAGGTGGTAAGGATAGGTAACAACACATCTACCATGCTGATCCTCAACACGGGGCCCCTCAGGGGTGCGTGCTCAGTCCCCTCCTGTACTCCCTGTTCACCCATGATTGCATGGCCAAGCACGATTCCAACACCATCATTAAGTTTGTGGATGACACAACAATGGTAGGCCTGATCACCGACAACGATGAGACATCCTATAGGGAGGAGGTCAGAGACCTGGCAGTGTGGTGCCAGGATAACAACCTCTCCATCGAGCACACCCCGTTCTCATCGACAGGGCTGTAGTGGAGCAGGTTGAGAGTTTCAAGTTCCTTGGTGTCCACATCACCAAAAAACTATTATGGTCCAAACACACCAAGGCAGTCATGAAGAGGGCACGACAACGCCTATTCCCCCTCAGGAGACTGAAACGATTTGGCATGGGTCCTCAGATCCTTAAGTTCTACAGCTGCATGGGCCAGTACATCACTGGGGCCAAGCTTCCTGCCATCCAGCACCTCTATACCAGGCAGTGTCAGAGGAAGGCCTTAAAAATAGGCAAAAACTCCAGCAACCCTAGTCTGAGACTGTTCCCTCTGCTACCGCACAGCAAGAGGTACCGGAGTTTCAAGTCTAGGTTCAAATGGCTTCTTGACAGCTACCGCAGAGAAAACTGACTGATTATTATTATTTTTATTTGTTTATTTTAGTAAATACTTTCTTAACACTTCTTAAAACTGCATTGTTGGTTAAGGGCTTGTAAGTAAGCATTTCACTGTACCTGTTGTATTAATTTGTCTCAATTATTGATTTCCTTATATGAATTGTAACTCAGTAAAGTCTTTGAAATGTTTGCCTGTTGCAATTATATTTTTGTTCAGTATAAATAATTCCACTAGTATTTTGCCATATTTAGCTTTCATACTTCTCATAATGATTGTAAATATAAATAAAAGCCTGAAAACATGTGTTAGCAGTGTGTTGCTAAATGTCTAAAAGGGTTTACTAATAATAAAAAAGATATTAAAGGAAGGTGTGTGCGAATACAGTCTAATGGGCTGGGCTGGAAATACCTTGGTGGTAGCTCTGGTCAAGGGCGTAGGAGCACACTCCTCTTCTAAGACAGTAGAGGAACACACTACCTCCCTGGACCAGAGCTACACTATATATACAAAAGTATGAGGACACCCCTTCAAATCAGTGGATTCAGCTATGTCAACCATACCTGTTGCTGACAGGTGTATAAAATCGAGCACACAGTCATGCAATCTCCATAGACAAACATTGACAGTAGAATGGCCTTACTGAAGAGCTCAGTGACTTTCAATGTTGCACCATCATAGGATGCCATCTTTCCAACAAGTCAGTTCGTCAAATTTCTGCCCTGCTAGAGCTGCCCCGGTCAACTATAAGTGCTGTTATTGTGAAGTGGAAACGTCTGGGATCAACAGCAGCTAGCAAAGTGATAGGCCACACAAGCTCACAAAACGGGACCGCCGAGTGCTGAAGAGCATAAAAATCGTCTGTCCTCAGTTGCAACACTCTACCGAGTTTCAAACTGCCTCTGGAAGCAATGTCAGGACAAGATCTGTTCGTCTGAAGCTTTATGAAATGGGTTTCCATGGCCAAGCAGCCGCACACAAGCCTAAAATCACCATGCGCAATGCCAAGCATGGTTGGAGTGGGGTAAACAATTGTCACTTCATGTAGTGAATTCATAACATGCATGTAACACAGGTTTACTTGAAATAACTAAAATTACTAGCCCTCGCCGCCATTGGACTCTGGAGCAGTGGAAACGGGTTCTATGGTGTGATGAATCACGTTTCACCATCTGGCAGTCCGACAGACTAATCTGGGTTTGTCGGATGCCAGGAGAATGCTACCTGCCCAAATGCATTATGCCAATTTTAAAGTTTGGTGGAGGAGGAATAATGGTCTGGGAATGGTTTGGGCTCGGCCCCTTAGTTCCAGTGAAAGGAAATCTTCACGCTACAGCATACAATGACATTTTAGATGATTCTGTGCTTCCAACTTTGTGGCAACAGTTTGGGGAAGGCCCTTTCCTGTTTCAGCATGACAATGCCCCTGTGCCCAAAGTGAGGTCCATACAGAAATGGTTTGTCGAGATCGGTGTGGAATTACTTGATTGGCCTGCACAGATTTCTGACCTCAAATCCATCCAAAACCTTTGGGATGAATTGGAATGCCTACTGCGATCCAGGCCTAATCGCCCAACATCAGTGCCCGACATCACTAATGGAAAGCCTTCCCAGAAGAGTGGAGGCTATTATAGCACCAAAGGGGGGACCAATTTGAGAATGAGATGTTCGACAAGCAGGTGTCCACATACTTTAGGTCATGTAGTATACCTTGGAGGGTGTGTGTGCCTATGTGCTTCAGGGAGATAGTGACCGTGTTAAGTAATAGGTCCTCTTGCTCCAGTGACAGCCATCCCTCTGGCTATATATATACACTTCAGGTATGTGTATCACTGGGAGATGGTTCCACACTGCAGTTTGAATAGTGCTGAGGGCTAGTCATTTTTGTTATTTCAAGTAATCCTGTGTTACATGCATGTTATGAATTCACTACAACACAGTAGAGAAAAAAAAGAGAGTCTATATACATTGTGTGCAAAAGGCATGAGGAGGTAGGCGAATAATTAAAATTTTGCAGATTAACACTGGAGTGATAAATGATCAGATGGTCATGTACAGGTAGAGATACTGGTGTGCAAAAGAGCAGAAAAGTAAATAAATATAAACAGTATGGGGATGAGGTAGGTAAATTGGGTGGGCTATTTACCGATTGACTATGTACAGCTGCAGCGATCGGTTAGCTGCTCAGATAGCAGATGTTTGAAGTTGGTGAGGGAGATAAAAGTCTCCAACTTCAGCGATTTTTGCAATTCGTTCCAGTCACAGGCAGCAGAGAACTGGAACGAAAGCTGGCCAAATGAGGTGTTGGCTTTAGGGATGATCAGTGAGATACACCTGGTGGAGCGCGTGCTACGGGTGGGTGTTGCCATCGTGACCAGTGAACTGAGATAAGGCGGAGCTTTACCTAGCATGGACTTGTAGATGACCTGGAGCCAGTGGGTCTGGCGACGAATATGTAGCGAGGGCCAGCCGACTAGAGCATACAGGTCGCAGTGGTGGGTGGTATAAGGTGCTTTAGTAACAAAACAGATGGCACTGTGATAAACTGCATCCAGTTTGCTGAGCAGGTCATCTTAGGTTTCATTACATGCAGTCGAGAAGAACTACTGAATATAAGATCAGCGTCAACTCACCATCAGTACAACCAAGAATATGATTTTCGCGAAGCGGATTCTGTGTTCTGCCTTTCAACCAGGACAACGGAATGGATCCCAGCCGGCGACCCAAAAAAACGACTCCGTAAAAGAGGGAAACGAGGCGGTCTTCTGGTCAGACTCCGGAGATGGGCACATCGTGCACCACTCCCTAGCATTCTTCTCGCCAATGTCCAGTCTCTTGACAACAAGGTTGATGAAATCCGAGCAAGGGTAGCATTCCAGAGGGACATCAGAGACTGTAACGTTCTTTGCTTCACGGAAACATGGCTCACTGGAGAGACACTATCGGAGGCGGTGCAGCCAGCGGGTTTCTCCACGCATCGCGCCGACAGAAACAAACATCTTTCTGGTAAGAAGAGGGGCGGGGGCGTATGCCTTATGGCTAACGAGACGTGGTGTGATCACAGAAACATACAGGAACTCAAATCCTTCTGTTCACCTGATTTAGAATTCCTCACAATCAAATGTCGACCGCATTATCTACCAAGAGAATTCTCTTCGATTATAATCACAGCCGTATATATTCCCCCCCAAGCAGACACATCGATGGCTCTGAACAAACTTTATTTGACTCTTTGCAAACTGGAATCCATACATCCTGAGGCTGCATTCATTATAATTACATTTTAACAAGGCTAGTCTGAAAACAAGACTCCCTAAATTGTATCAGCATATCGATTGCGCAACCAGGGCTGGAAAAACCTTGGATCATTGTTATTCTAACTTCCGCGACGCATATAAGGCCCTGCCTTGCCCTCCTTTTGGAAAAGCTGACCATGACTCCATTTTGCTGATCCCTGCCTACAGACAGAAACTAAAACAAGAAGCTCCCACGCTGAGGTCTGTCCAACGCTGGTCCGACCAAGCTGATTCCACACCCCAAGACTGCTTCCATCACGTGGACTGGGATATGTTTCGTATTGCGTCAGATAACAACATTGACGAATACGCTGATTCGGTGTGCGAGTTCATTAGAACGTGCGATGAAGATGTCGTTCCCATAGCAACGATTAAAACATTCCCTAACCAGAAACCGTGGATTGATGGCAGCATTCGCGTGAAACTGAAAGAGCGAACCACTGCTTTTAATCAGGGCAAGGTGACTGGTAACATGACCGAATACAAACAGTGCAGCTATTCCCTCCGCAAGGCTATCAAACAAGCTAAGCGTCAGTATAGAGACAAAGTAGAATCTCAATTCAACGGCTCAGACACAAGAGGTATGTGGCAGGGTCTACAGTCAATCACGGACTACAAGAAGAAAACCAGCCCAGTCACGGACCAGGATGTCTTGCTCCCAGGCATACTAAATAACTTTTTTGCCCGCTTTGAGGACAATACAGTGCCACTGACACGGCCTGCAACGAAAACATGCGGACTCTCCTTCACTGCAGCCGAGGTGAGTAAAACATTTAAACGTGTTAACCCTCGCAAGGCTGCAGGCCCAGACGGCATCCCCAGCAGCGCCCTCAGAGCATGCGCAGACCAGCTGGCCGGTGTGTTTACGGACATATTCAATCAATCCCTATACCTGTCTGCTGTTCCCACATGCTTCAAGAGGGCCACCATTGTTCCTGTTCCCAAGAAAGCTAAGGTAACTTAGCTAAATGACTACCGCCCCGTAGCACTCACTTCCGTCATCGTGAAGTGCTTTGAGAGACTAGTCAAGGACCATATCACCTCCACCCTACCTGACACCCTAGACCCACTCCAATTTGCTTACCGCCCAAATAGGTCCACAGACGATGCAATCTCAACCACACTGCACACTGCCCTAACCCATCTGGACAAGAGGAATACCTATGTGAGAATGCTATTCATCGACTACAGCTCGGCATTCAACACCATAGTACCCTCCAAGCTCGTCATCAAGCTCGAGACCCTGGGTCTCGACCCCGCCCTGTGCAACTGGGTACTGGACTTCCTGACGGGCCGCCCCCAGGTGGTGAGGGTAGGCAACAACATCTCCACCCCACTGATCCTCAACACTGGGGCCCCACAAGGGTGCGTTCTGAGCCCTCTCCTGTACTCCCTGTTCACCCACGACTGCGTGGCCACGCACGCCTCCAACTCAATCATCAAGTTTGCGGACGACACAACAGTGGTAGGCTTGATTACCAACAACGACGAGACGGCCTACAGGGAGGTGGTGAGGGCCCTCGGAGTGTGGTGTCAGGAAAATAACCTCACACTCAACGTCAACAAAACTAAGGAGATGATTGTGGACTTCAGGAAACAGCAGAGGGAACACCCCCCTATCCACATCGATGGAACAGTAGTGGAGAGGGTAGTAAGTTTTAAGTTCCTCGGCATACACATCACAGACAAACTGAATTGGTCCACTCACACAGACAGCATCGTGAAGAAGGCGCAGCAGCGCCTCTTCAACCTCAGGAGGCTGAAGAAATTCGGCTTGTCACCAAAAGCACTCACAAACTTCTACAGATGCACAATCGAGAGCATCCTGGCGGGCTGTATCACCGCCTGGTACGGCAACTGCTCCGCCCACAACCGTAAGGCTCTCCAGAGGGTAGTGAGGTCTGCACAACGCATCACCGGGGGCAAACTACCTGCCCTCCAGGACACCTACACCACCCGATGTTACAGGAAGGCCATAAAGATCATCAAGGACAACAACCACCCGAGCCACTGCCTGTTCACCCCGCTATCATCCAGAAGGCGAGGTCAGTACAGGTGCATCAAAGCTGGGACCGAGAGACTGAAAAACAGCTTCTATCTCAAGGCCATCAGACTGTTAAACAGCCATCACTAACAATGAGTGGCTGCTGCCAACACACTGACTCAACTCCAGCCACTTTAATAATGGGAATTGATGGAAAATTATGTAAAATATATCACTAGCCACTTTAAACAATGCTACCTAATATAATGTTTACATACCCTACATTATTCATCTCATATGTATACGTATATACTGTACTCTATATCATCTACTGCATCCTTATGTAATACATATATCACTAGCCACTTTAACTATGCCACTTTGTTTGCATACTCATCTCATATGTATATACTGTACTCGATACCATCTACTGTATCTTGCCTATGCTGCTCTGTACCATCACTCATCCATATATCTTTATGTACATATTCTTTATCCCCTTACACTGTGTATAAGACAGTAGTTTTGGAATTGTTAGTTAGATTACTTGTTGGTTATTACTGCATTGTCGGAACTAGAAGCACAAGCATTTCGCTACACTCGCATTAACATCTGCTAACCATGTGTGTATGTGACAAATAAAATTTGATTTGATTTGAGTAGAGTATTGGAAGCTATTTTGTAGATGACATCGCCGAAGTCGAGGATCGTTAGGATAGTCAGTTTTACTAGGGTAAGTTTGGCGGCGTGAGTGAAGGAGGCTTTGTTGCGGAATAGAAAGCCGACTCTAGATTTGATTTTAGATTGGAGATGTTTGATATGAGTCTGGATATATGTAAATTATATATCTGTCCTTTCATGAGTAAATCCTTTATCAAAGTGATTTAATTATTGAAGTGTTACCAATTTACACTTGTCTGATAAACTGTACAGGATTAACAAAATGTATAACATTGTACAACTAGAAGTGCATGATTTATGGGATTAATTTTATGAAGCCATAACGTGGCAGGTAGCGGTTAGAATGTTAGGCCAGTAACTGAAAGGTTGCTGGTTTGAATACCCAGCCGACAAGGTGAAAAATGTTGACATGCCCTTGAGTAAGGCACGTAACCTTAATTTGCTCCAGGGGCGCCGTACTACTATGGCTGACCCTGTAAAAACAACACATTGTCAGTGCACCTATCCATATGTGACAAGCATCAGTGTGTAGATTGGAGATTCCTATATGTGAGAAGAAAAAGCTGTATGTGTTAACTGTAGGATTACCCATGTGCTGGAGTGTCCAGTGAGAGAAAGGCAGTTCGAGCCGGTTGCCAGGATCAGAGTAGTACAGAAGGTGTCGTATGCTGAGGCAGTGAAGAGAGTAGTAGAGGAAGATGGGTCCAGGGCGAGGGATCTTTAGAGGCTCCCTGTGAGTAGGCCGAGGCCAATAGAGGGGGATAGGAATAACGTGTTTCAGTAAGACTGTGTTCTTAGCGTTCATAGCCATGATTATCAACTGTACCGCAGAAATGGAATGGAATCACAGAAAATAGATTTTGTGGTGGCAGCTGCAGAGAAGTTCTTGGGTGTACGAGATTGTACTGCAGAAGAGTGTGTTGAACGATAGTATCCCATCCTCCCAGGCTGCCGGCCTGGTGTAGGATCAGATAGGGCCAAGTAGTGGAAAAGTGGTGAGGTTTTAATGGGTGTAGGGTTATTCGATAGGAATATTTTTCTTCCCTTATCCCTATCCTATTCCCCTCCCCTTTTTGTATAAATACAGTAGGTGGCGGTGTATACACCTTAGTTGGATGCGATCCGCCAATAAATTTAAAGGAGAAGAATACTCCCTCTCGCTTGTACCACAGAGTTTCTAAACTTGTACTGCCTGTACTTACCTACAGTACTGTCTCTGCCTGTACTCCTCGCATCCCCGCTTCACTCCTCATAGAGAGCAATAGTAATGGTGTATTTTTGTTAGCACTAACTCTGCCATGGTTCTTTGGACGAAGCCTATGTGGAAATTAATGGAGTTTTTGGATAAACTAAGAAAATAAGGTCTGTGGTAAACACAGGCTTAGGAAATCTTATAGGTTTTGTTCTATGAGATTATCTTCATCAGCTAATGTCACTTTTTGTGAATTTTTAGGCATTAATGTAATCAAAAGAAGCACAATAAAGGCTTCATAATTCATAAAGGTCATGTTAACTGACTGATATTATCTCGTAGAACAAAACATATAAGATCTCCTAAGCCTGTGTTAACCTCAGACCTTCTTTTCGGCGTCCTAAACCCTATTCTTTCCCCATTCATTATTCATTTTCCCCATAGGAACAGCTGAACGAACCAGAGGTAGCCTTACCTCATTTCCGTTTTTGAGACTACAAGCTTGCGAGCTATATAGAATTTTGATTACACAAATGCTTCAAAATTCACAAAAAGTGACATTAGTTGATGAAGTTTATCTCATAGAACAAAACGTATTAGATCTCTTAAGCTTGTGTTTACCACAGACCATCATTTTTGGCGTTTATACCAAAACCCCTCCAAATAACCCATTCATTTTCCCATAGGCTTTGACAAACGTACCATGAAGGAGTTAGTGCCTACAAAAAGACGCCATTACAATTGAGTGGCTATGCAGGGTCAGTGACGTCGCACGAAGCCACTCTCACTCCCTTCCTGCTGCATCATCATCATCATCATCATCATCACAACAGCCGCTAGTAGCACCCTGTCTAATTGCGGTGACCGGGGGACTGGATAGTCATAACTAATTAGCATAATACTCACTCTAAACATAACACTAGTTAACATCACCATAACAGAGTAATCTACGGAAACCATTTACATTGAGCTACCCCCTTGGAACCGCTGGGACATGGCCAGGCAAGATCAGGTCCTGCTCTTGGAGCCACAGCACGAACTGAAATTCCGAGGTAAGAGACTGAGGGGAGGGCCCAACTCTGAAGGGAGGGGGGAGGTAGTAACAGGCCCAGCGTAATGAGGGGGGGCACATCATTCCCTTCATTTGTAAAATCTTAATAGTGAATTAAGGAGGATAATCATTTCGAATTAACATTGACTTGCGTTCCCTAGCTAGCCAACGTTTTAGCCAGTTTACGTTACCTTGACCAGACAGGCCTGCTGGAAAAAAAAGCTAACTAACGTTGTAACTGCAGCGCCCTGACAGGTCTTTGGCGCTATTAATAATGTCTAGTTGACCTAGTATTTTAACTACTTAGCTAACGTTGGTGCATTATGTTTCACGTGCATTGTGCAATAGCGTTCCAGTAGGCCAGTCAGTCGTTTTATTATCGTGCTTGACTGACAACATTATGTCAGTGTAGGTAGCCCTTTGAGCTAGCAAGCTAGCAATGAATGCCAGCTGATTGCCCCTACTTTCAAGCATAATGATAGCACGCTAACAATAGTTTGTGTCCTAGCTAGCGAGTAGCTAACTTGTTCATTCGCTAGCTGTCATTCTAATGGCTTGCCAGCTTTCAGGTGGAACTAGGCATGAAATACCATTTATATCTGGAGGTTTTTCTCATCGGTGACCAGGTGTGGTAAGGAGCACAATATGGCTCAGGGTGCCATATGGACAGTTTGTACTGAGCATCCTAAGAATTACAATGTGTCCAGGTACATATGAATTTATTGACCCACTAAGTAAGAGCTTCTGTATGTTTCCTGAAGCATTATCACTAATTAATTTTAGGTCATTTTTGAGATCCAAAATAATAAGTAGCCTTTCATCTGTACCTGTTGTATTAGTGCCTTTCTACAGACATTTTGAGATGCCCCCCCCGGCCTTGGTAGACATGTCAAGCCAATATAATCCATTGCTATAACTGCCCTGCTTGTTGTGTGGGTAGGCTCTTTATTTGTCTTGGCTCATTGCAAGTGACATAATTTTTGTTTTACTCATACCAATATTTAAATCACAAGAAATTCAAGACTTCTGTCAGGCAATTCACAATCATAGGCCTCTCCTATAAGCCTGTTATTATTTTTGTTATTTAGGGGTCCTCTACATGAAAAAGTTTGGGAACCCAGGGCCTAAGAAATTATTTCCAATATATTTCCTTTAAATTATGGCCATATTTCGAGAACATTACAACACACCTGAACTAAGCTTTTCATTTATGCATTTTTGATTAGGCCTACTAGTAGTGATTTTCTATGTATAGCCTAGTGGGGTGAGTAGTCTGAGATGGAGGTTGACATGGGAGTGAAAATCCATTCCCGTCTTGTCAAATTTTCCCGTACTATCCTGATCCCGCAACAGTTCTATAATCCAGGAACTTTCCTGTCCCATCCTGATAAAAATCACTCCCGTCCCTTGCTCATTTTTACATGCAGAAATCAGAAATAACTTCCTCCATTAGCTGCTCGTCTGTCTGTCCCCTGCTCGTCTGTCTGTCCCCTGCTCTGCATGTGAGTAATGTTACCCATAGAAACTGCTCTGTTTGGCTGCTGCTCAGCACTCACAAGACAGTTTCCTGCCCTGCACACACAGCTGATAACAACCACATTACAAGATTTTGGCAGTGAAGGCAGCCGTTCTACTTACCCAGAGTCGGATGAGCTCAATTCCAGTTTTGAAGACTTCATAATTCACTGACGTACAGTACATTGGTAAAGTAGTGACAGCGCAGTGGCCATGGCTGTAACTGGAGCGGGACATTAGAGTGAGCAGATGGAAGGGGGGAATTTACAATTTATTTGTGATAGATCTGTATTAAGGTAAACTATATTAGGCCTACACACAGTTTATTTTTATGAAATGCTCCACAAATGGCATATTTATAAGCATGTCAGTTTCCATTGCGCTGTAACACTTAATTGATTGTGATTCATTAAAGTCTGACTGGACAGAGAATCAAATCACCTAGCATCTTAGGCTAAAATTGCCCATTGAAAGGTAGGCCTTTGGTGACAACAAATTCTGCTGTGGTCCTTTTGGGCTCAAGTGTTCACCAATGAGCTAGAGCATCTTTAAACACTACCGGTCAAAAGTTTTAGAACACCTACTCATTCAAGGGTTTTTCTTTATTTTTACTATTTTCTACATTGTAGAATAATAGTGAAGACATCAAAACTATGATATAACACATATGGAATCATGTAGTAACCAAACAAGTGTTAAGCAAATCAAAATATATTTTATATTTGAGATTCTTCAAATAGCCACTCTTTGCCTTGATGATAGCTTTGCACACTCTTGGCATTCTCTCAACCAGCTTCATGAGGTAGTCACCTGGAATGCATTTCAATTAACAGGTGTGCCTTAAGTTTATTTGTGGAATTTCTTTCCTTCTTAATGTGTTTGAGCCAATCAGTTGTGTTGTGACAAGGTAGGTTGGTATACAGACAATATCTCTGTTGGGTAAAAGACCAAGTCCATATTATTTCAAGAACAGTTCAAATAAGCAAAGATAAACAACAGTCCATCATTACTTTAAGACATGAAGGTCAGTCAATACGGAAAATGTCAAGAAGTTTCTTCAAGTGCAGTCGCAAAAACCATGAAGCGCTATGATGAAACTGGCTCTCATGAGGACTGCCACAGGAATGGAAGACCCAGAGTTACCTCTGCTGCAGAGGGTATTCATTAGAGTTACCAGAGTTCATTAGAGTTACCAGCCTCAGAAATTGCAGCTCAAATTAATGCTCCACGAAGTTCAAGTTACAGACACATCTCAACATCAACTGTTCAGAGGAGACTGTGTGAGTAAGGCTTTCATGGTCGAATTGCTGCAAAGAAACCACTAAAGGACACCAATAATAAGAAGAGACTTGCTTGGGCCAAAATCACGAGCGATGGACATTAGACCAGTGGAAATGTGTCCTTTGGTCTGGAGTCCAAATTTGAGATTTTTGGTTCCGGCCGCCATGTCTTTGTGAGACGCGGTGTGGGTGTACGGATGATCTCTGCATGTGTATTTCCCACCGTAAAGCATGGATTTGTTATGGTGTGGGGGTACTCTTCTGGTGACAATGTCTGTGATTTATTTAGAATTCAAGGCACACTTAACCAGCATGGCTACCACAGCATTCTGCAGCGATACGACATCCCATCTGGTTTGCGCTTAGTGGGACTATCATTTGTTTTTCAACAGGACAGTGACCCAACACACCTCCAGGCTGTGTAAGGGCTATTTGACCAAGAAGGAGAGTGATGGAGTGCTTCACCAGATGGCCTGGTCTCCACAATACCCAGACCTCAACCAAATTCAGATGGTTTGGGATGAGTCAGACCGCAGAGTGAAGGAAAAGCAGCCAACAAGTGCTCAGCATATGTGGGAACACTTTCAAGACTGTTGGAAAAGCATTCCAGGTGAAGTTGGTTGAGAGAATGCCAAGAGTGTTGCAAAGCTGCCATCAACGCAAAGGGTGGCTATTTGAAAAATGTCAAATATAAAATATATTTTGATTTCACACTTTTTGGTTGCTGCATGATTCCATATGTGTTATTTCATAGTTTTTATGTCTTCACTATTATTCTAAAATAGTAAAAAATAAAGAAAAACCCTTGAATGAGTAGGTGTTCTAAATTATTTGCCCGGTAGTGTAAATCAACTTAATCTGTAAAAATGTAAATTTGGAACTGCACATTCAAGGTACCAAACAGTCTTGCTCTGTCTTAAAACACACCCTTCAGACAACATGGCAGCATCAAATATATATCCTTCAGAACTCTATTTTTGTCGCTGCCAGTTTTTCTGCCAGTTGGAAAGTATCCCAAGGCACTTTCAGGAAGTTGTAGATCAACTACACAGGAGTTAGCTGAGTGAGTTGTTTAATTGAAAGCAATGTTTCACCAATTGTGAGGTTCTGAATTTCACCTCTGTCTTGACTCAGTGTGCAAAGGGAAGTGTCAGTTGCTGTGGACATTTGTGGTGTGGAACTTTATCTAGAATCTTAGTGTATGTGCTAATTCCGACTGAGGCAGCTCACTTCCACATTTCCATTCACAATACATCCATCTTTCCCTCAAATGCAAGGCCTTCCTCCTCTATACCAGCTAGAAGGCAGGTGTGTTTTATTTTGGTAGCCTGAAATGGAGTCTTCCAGACTCGGATAATTTATCATCCCTCGAATCTCTCATGTTCTTCCTTTTAGTGCAAAGTGTACTCTGAGGTCCTGTGGAATGTCTTAAGGCTAGTTTGTAAATCCAGTTGAGGAGTTAAATCCTGTACAGCTGTATGTTGCTCAATGTCATATGGCCAAGTGCTTTCCGAAGGCTTTTGCTTCCTATCAAACTGGTTTCACAGAAACAAAAGTGTAGCTGACCTGAGTCATTCTGTTGAGGATATCATTTTGTGGTCTGGCTTGTGAGTTCACCCACTTAATGCAACCATCATGATGCAGAGTTGTAAAACAAAAGTGGTTTGATATTGAGCAATTCCACAACAGGCACGTGGAATTACAATGGAAGGTCACTCTTCAGTGAAACAACTCGGGTGGTGCAATATCATTTTGAAATCAGATTTGACTTCGTGTTGGCATTCCTGTAGGCTAGCGTTCTCTGTGAGGTACTTGATCAAGCTGGGTGTGAACTTGAAGTCTGTCTGTGCAGAGGGATTTGACAGAGATGGCTAAGTAAAGAAAGGATCTGGTTGGATGTAGTGGCTTGAGGCTAGTAGTGTTCCTTCCTACGCCCCTGGTGCCTCAAATATCCTCTTGTTCTTCAAGGACAGCCATTAGCCTACCTTGTCCAGGCTATTTGTAGACTATTAGAAACAAATTGAAGGTAGTTGGATTCCTCAGCGATTAAAAGTATTCCACATAGTTTTGACCAAATGAAATAAAGCTGTTACAATATACCAAATTCATTTGGTCTATTTTCACTGCATCTGGCTGGGTTACCGTTACAACTAGCTACGTCCTTCCTAATTCTCCTCCATAGCCAACTTTTCTTAAGATAGGGGCCCAGGCTACATGTTTTAGACTATACGGTTTAAGCAACTTTTTATTTTTGATGGGCCTAATAAATTAAAAAGGCCACATTTCTGTCGCTGTGGCACCAGTGTCTTCGTTCAAGATGCCACTGATGTTATTTCTCTACAAGATCCTAGGCATTATCTTAGATACCACTGAAACTAGTATGCCTAGGTCCATGTTTTATTGTTCTGTAGCACGAGAGCTATTAGTCATAATACCACTGATAGCTAATCCTTTCTTGAAGTTAAAAAGCTGCTCTTGTATTACTCTTGTTTATTTATTTTTATTTTTTAAGAGGACTTGGATATTGATTGTTCATTGTTCGCTACCGCCGAGGAAATAATGGAACTCTAGACAAAGGACCCAAGGATGTGGTTGGCATGAAAACTGCTTTCTAATTAGGCTAGTCATGGCCTTAATAGCATCAGCTGCTCTACTTATTAAAATCAAGGGTGAGGTTAGTATAGTGAGGTTACTGTATTATTATTCAGGCAATGACAAAAGGCTGGGGTTGCAATTTGGTGTGCGCTTCTGGCCTAATGTGTCAAGATCCATACACCTCAAACGTGTGAATCAATCAAATTTATTTATAAAGCCCTTACATCAGCTGATGTCACAAAGTGCTGTACAGAAACCCAGCCTAAAACCCCAAACAGCCAACAAGCAATGCAGGTGTCGAAGCACGGTGGCTAGGAAAACCCCCCTAGAAAGGCCAGACCTTAGGAAAAAACCTAGAGAAGAACCAGGCTATGGGGGGTGGCCAGTCCTCTTCTGGCTGTGCTGGGTGGAGATTATAACAGAACATGGCCAAGATGTCCAAATGTTCATAAATGACGAACAGGGTCAAATAATAATAATCACAGTGGTTGTCGAGGGTGCAACAGGTCAGCACCTCAGGAGAAAATGTCAGTTGGCTTTTCATAGCCGATCATTCAGAGTATCTCTACCGCTCCTACTGTCTCTAGAGAGTTGAAAACAGCAGGTCTGGGACAGGTAACATGTCTGGTGAACAGGTCAGGGTTCCATAGCCGCAGGCAGAACAGTTGAAACTGGAGTAGCAGCACGGCCAGGTGGACTGGGGACAGCAAGGAGTCCTCAGGCCAGGTAGTCCTGAGGCATGGTCCTAGGGCTCAGGTCCTCCAAGAGAGTGAGAATTAGAAGAAGCCTAGCCCCAGATAATAATTTGATGATGATTAGGACTACTGCCATTTCAGTGAAGCCGTCATTGTCGGGATGTGGGTCATTAACACAGTTCATTGATGTCCCCAGTGAAAAGCATAGGCCATTATAGCTCAAAAGTAGGCCTGCTATTCTTTTGTTTTGAAAGACTAGTATTCAGACTTGTTGTCCTTAAGATGTGTTCCTCTACCATTGCGTAATGTGAATCGCTTTAATCATGATTTTTGTATTGTTACTTCCCTTTCTCTCTTCAAACTCCCCCCTTCCTCAATGGCGATCCAGCACATTTTTATGCCTTTGATGTGTTGATTCAGTAACCCTATTCATTTGATTAGCCCATCATGTTTTCTCTACAGTTTGCATCTTTCACATGCAGTAGTCTGTCTGCTTGTGGCAATTTCATACTCTTCTTTTTCTGTCATCGTTACCACCCATGAATCCAGATGTTATAGAATGCGATAGCCTTGTGCCCCTCATTGCCCCTCACTGTCTCAAAGCAAAGAATGAGGCATGCCCATATTGGTAAAATCCGCTAGTGGCAGTCTTGTCAGATTTCTATTGTGTTGTTTTAAAATTGTAAAATGCTATTACTGAATCTACCTTTTAAGATAGTCTCCAATATTTTCTCTGTCAGTGTATAAGCCTACCTCTGTAAAGTTTTTATTTATATTTGATAAAACCTTCTTCTCCCACCACAGGTCCCTTCTCGGATGTGGTCAACACAACCTTAAAGCTCTCCAACCCCACAGACAGGAATGTGTGCTTCAAAGTCAAGACGACAGCCCCGCGCCGGTACTGCGTCCGGCCAAATAGCGGTGTCATCGACGCCGGCACCTCAATCAACATCTCAGGTACGTACGTATATGTTGATTTCACCAGGACGTACGGTAGCAAAATTACGTAAACTTAACCAAAGTTCCCAGGTTTTTCATAAATCCTGGTTGAAGGAATTGTGCAACCCTACCAAGCCAGGGAGTTTGTAGGCCTGAATGAGTGCTATGGTTTACAACCATTGTCCATATATTCCCTATTTAGATGTTACTAGCAGGTACTATATGTCAGGTCCTTCCTAACCTACCTTGTGTTTGAGTGAGGCGTCTAACACTAGAATTACTTTTTTAATTACTCTGCCATTTTTAAAGTCATGTCCCCCCTGTCCTTGACTTATCCTAAATAAGTCTATTCAACACACTATCGTTGTTAGAATCTTGATATCAGAGTTTTAGGAGGACATTACATTTTTTTCTCCCTGCCCTCCTTTCACCCGACAGTTGGCTGCCATCTGACAATGGCCCATTAAAACTACACCTAAACTATATAAAAAATAATTTCACACATAGGCCTATACTAAAAGATGAAGGCTGAAGAGAATATTAAATTGACAGTAGTCAAATGTGACAATATTATCAATTGTCTTGTGAATGAAGAGACTGTGCAGGGTGTGTATTTGGATCGCGCTTTGGATCACTAATGGCTGTATCCAAGGCTCAGCCAATCGTTTACATAACAGAATGCAGCACGCAACTGAAGAGGGAACCAATTTTCTAGTTACAGTATCAGTGTGTGCTCTGGAAAGACCGCAGAGAGTGGAAAGGCAGTTTCCCAGTTGCAGCAGCGCGTCCCCTGAACGATAATGAAGAGGTAGGTGAGAAGCCTGGCCACGGAGACGGGGGTGAGAAGGTGATGAAGCGTACTTCATGAGCTGTAACCGAAAAACAACTGGCATTTGGAAAGTTTGATGTGAGGGAGAAAGTGTGGTGGAACAAGTATTGTAAGCATTAAGTATCTTGCAAGCTGGATCGAATTCTCCATTAGCTAGCCAGAGAAATGTTGAGCAATATTAGCCAACTTAACTGATAAAATAATTGAGTTTATGGTGTGAAAGTAAGCTGGCTAATAAAGGCAGACAGCTAACGTTAGCTACAACATCAATGAGCTAACGTTAACGTTAATGTTAACGTTAATGTTAATTAGCTAACAAACTAACTACTATCTGTGAACTTATGGTTTCCCTCTACAGTATGTGGTTCATTTTCAGAATGAGAGAATTAGGGGAAAAGGAGGTGTTGCTTATTAAACAAGTGGATTCAGGGATCAAGTGTAGCTGGAGCTGGGCCTGGCTTAAGCTGGATGCCACTATTGAGGTGAAAGGAACACCACCACTTTCCATCTTTCTCACTTTTCAAAACAGTGGATAAAAAGGGGTATGCCAGGTGTACTCTCTGCCTGAAAGAGATCAATTATGCCAACAAAGGGTATCCGGCTCTGCTGGCACATTGTAGAACAGATGTCCACAGGCAGAAAGTGTTCAATGTAATAATGTGCAGTGTAGCCCAAAGATATTGCTTTTGTTGTGTTGAACTTGACAGTAACGTGTGTGTGTGTGTGTGTGTGTGTGTGAGAGAGTGAGGGGGGAATATACCATTTTTTACTCGGTGAACGTTATTTTCGCACACAGGTAGCCTTGTGCACTTGATCGACTTTCTACTTTAATTAAGACAGCCTTTTATAATAGAACACGTGTTCTATTATAAAGGCTGTCATGGCTAACTGCAATATGAGTGTATTGTTTTTTTCTCAATACTTACATTTTTAGTTAGGTTCACAGTAACCACTTTTTATTTTACACACAGAGACTGATCATGTAGATCATATTCTTTGTTGTTTAATTAGTTAACCTGCATTTCCCCCTAACAGGGATGTTTTTGCATGTTTCAGTGCAAATAAAAAGTGTCACCTTTTTGAGCCCTCACCAGTTTGCATCCCTGAGTTTTTCAATTTAAGTAATCCATTACTTTGGATTATTATTATATTATATTATTATATTATTATTATATTATTTCCCTTTTTCTTTGTTGGCGCAAATAAAAAATAAAAATCTCCTTATGTTCGCTGCGGTTCTCAGTTATCTATCAGTCTTCTGCTGTTGATAAAAACAGTGCAATTTTTTTGAGGAATTACTGAATTACAGTGGGGCAAAAAAGTATTTAGTCAGCCACCAATTGTGCAAGTTCTCCCACTTAAAAAGATGAGGCCTGTAATTGTCATCATAGGTACACTTCAACTATGACAGACAAAATGAGAAAAAAAATCCAGAAAATCACATTGTAGGATTTTTAATTCATTTATTTGCAAAATATGGTGGAAAATAAGTATTTGGTCACCTACAAACAAGCAAGATTTCTGGCTCTCACAGACCTGTAACTTCTTCTTTAAGAGGCTCCTCTGTCCTCCACTCGTTACCTGTATTAATGGCACCTGTTTGAACTTGTTATCAGTATAAAAGACACCTGTCCACAACCTCAAACAGTCACACTCCAAACTCCACTATGGCCAAGACCAAAGAGCTGTCAAAGGACACCAGAAACAAAATTGTAGACCTGCACCAGGCTGGGAAGACTGAATCTGCAATAGGTAAGCAGCTTGGTTTGAAGAAATCAACTGTGGGAGCAATTATTAGGAAATGGAAGGCATACAAGACCACTGATAATCTCCCTCGATAGGGGCTCCACGCAAGATCTCACCCCGTGGGGTCAAAATGATCACAAGAACGGTGAGCAAAAATCCCAGAACCACACGGGGGGGGGGGCCTAGTGAATGAGAGCTGGGACTAAGTAACAAAGCCTACCATCAGTAACACACTACGCCGCCAGGGACTCAAATCCTGCAGTGCCAGACGTGTCCCCCTGCTTAAGCCAGTACATGTCCAGGCCCGTCTGAAGTTTGCTAGAGAGCATTTGGATGATCCAGAAGAAGATTGGGAGAATGTCATATGGTCAGATGAAACCAAAATATAACTTTTTGGTAAAAACTCAACTCATTGTGTTTGGAGGACAAAGAATGCTGAGTTGCATCCAAAGAACACCATACCTACTGTGAAGCATGGGGGTGGAAACATCATGCTTTGAGGCTGTTTTTCTGCAAAGGGACCAGGACGACTGATCCGTGTAAAGGAAAGATTGAATGGGGCCATGTATCGTGAGATTTTGAGTGAAAACCTCCTTCCATCAGCAAGGGCATTGAAGATGAAACGTGGCTGGGTCTTTCAGCATGACAATGATCCCAAACACACTGCCCGGGCAACGAAGGAGTGGCTTCATAAAAAGCATTTCAAGGTCTTGGAGTGGCCAAGCTAGTCTCCAGATCTCAACTCCATAGAAAATCTTTGGAGGGAGTTGAAAGTCCGTGTTGCCCATCAACAGCCCCAAAACATCACTGCTCTAGAGGAGATCTGCATGGAGGAATGGGCCAAAATACCAGCAACAGTGTGTGAAAACCTTGTGAAGACTTACAGAAAACGTTTGACCTCTGTCATTGCCAACAAAGGATATTAAAACAAAGTATTGAGAAACTTTTGTTATTGACCAAATACTTATTTTCCACCATTATTTGCAAATAAATTCATAAAAAAAACCTACAATGTGATTTTCTGGATTTTTTTTTCCTAATTTCGTCTGTCATAGTTGAAGTGTACCTATGATGAAAATTACAGGCCTCTCATCTTTTTAAGTGGGAGAACTTGCACAATTGGTGGCTGACTAAATACTTTTTTTGCCCCACTGTATTTAAAGGAGAAGTTCTTTTTATTTTATATTTACAACCAAATCTAAATGCTTGATGTAAATTGAATGTTATAGAAGGGTCCATGTACCTTTCTTGTGATTTCTGTTGTTTTTGATAAACTTACCCCAAACAGTGAATCACTTCCCCCTCATCCTTGTGCAGTATGTGGGTCCTGAAAAATATGAACAAAGGCTCCAAATAAGGCCTTTTAGAAACTACAACACTCTCAGTATAGTGATGCAGGTCTTTAGATCAGTGGAGGCTCCTTAGAGGACGAAGGGGAGGTCCATCCTCTTCATTGAATTTCATAAAAATAGTGAAACATTAAAAAAGCTATTATTTTTAGATAATATTATACCAAATAATTGATTCAAAAACACAGTTTGCAATGAAGGTCTACAGTAGCTTCAACCGCACTCTGTAGGGTAGCACCATGTCGTTTCTGTCCTCCTCTGTGTACATTGACTTAAATTCAAAACCTAGGAAGGTCATGGTTCTCACCCCCTTCCATAGACTTACACAGTAATTATGACAACTTCTGGAGGACGTCCTCCAACGTATCAGAGCTCTTACAGCATAAATTGACATGTTGTCAGCATAAGCCTCAGCTAGGAGTGCATAAAATGTGGTGAGTAGTTGACTCGGAGAGAGAAAGACAGTAGTTGAACAGTTTTAACAAATGTTTTTATTTAAAAGTTAAGGAGAAGTGGGAGAGAGCGCTAGCTATATATACAGTGCCTTGCGAAAGTATTCGGCCCCCTTGAACTTTGCGACCTTTTGCCACATTTCAGGCTTCAAACATAAAGATATAAAACTGTATTTTTTGTGAAGAATCAACAACAAGTGGGACACAATCATGAAGTGGAACGACATTTATTGGATATTTCAAACTTTTTTAACAAATCAAAAACTGAAAAATTGGGTGTGCAAAATTATTCAGCCCCTTTACTTTCAGTGCAGCAAACTCTCTCCAGAAGTTCAGTGAGGATCTCTGAATGATCCAATGTTGACCTAAATGACTAATGATGATAAATACAATCCACCTGTGTGTAATCAAGTCTCCGTATAAATGCACCTGCACTGTGATAGTCTCAGAGGTCCGTCAAAAGCGCAGAGAGCATCATGAAGAACAAGGAACACACCAGGCAGGTCCGAGATACTGTTGTGAAGAAGTTTAAAGCCGGATTTGGATACAAAAAGATTTCCCAAGCTTTAAACATCCCAAGGAGCACTGTGCAAGTGATAATATTGAAATGGAAGGAGTATCAGACCACTGCAAATCTACCAAGACCTGGCCGTCCCTCTAAACTTTCAGCTCATACAAGGAGAAGACTGATCAGAGATGCAGCCAAGAGGCCCATGATCACTCTGGATGAACTGCAGAGATCTTACAGCTGAGGTGGGAGACTCTGTCCATAGGACAACAATCAGTCGTGTATTGCACAAATCTGGCCTTTATGGAAGAGTGGCAAGAAGAAAGCCATTTCTTAAAGATATCCATAAAAAGTGTCGTTTAAAGTTTGCCACAAGCCACCTGGGAGACACACCAAACATGTGGAAGAAGGTGCTCTGGTCAGATGAAACCAAAATTGAACTTTTTGGCAACAATGCAAAATGTTATGTTTGGCGTAAAAGCAACACAGCTGAACACACCATCCCCACTGTCAAACATGGTGGTGGCAGCATCATGGTTTGGGCCTGCTTTTCTTCAGCAGGGACAGGGAAGATGGTTAAAATTGATGGGAAGATGGATGGAGCCAAATACAGGACCATTCTGGAAGAAAACCTGATGGAGTCTGCAAAAGACCTGAGACTGGGACGGAGATTTGTCTTCCAACAAGACAATGATCCAAAACATAAAGCAAAATCTACAATGGAATGGTTCAAAAATAAACATATCCAGGTGTTAGAATGGCCAAGTCAAAGTCCAGACCTGAATCCAATCGAGAATCTGTGGAAAGAACTGAAAACTGCTGTTCACAAATGCTCTCCATCCAACCTCACTGAGCTCGAGCTGTTTTGCAAGGAGGAATGGGAAAAGATTTCAGTTTCTCGATGTGCAAAACTGATAGAGACATATCCCAAGCGACTTACAGCTGTAATCGCAGCAAAAGGTGGCGCTACAAAGTATTAACTTAAGGGGGCTGAATAATTTTGCACGCCCAATTTTTCAGTTTTTGATTTGTTAAAAAAGTTTGAAATATCCAATAAATGTCGTTCCACTTCATGATTGTGTCCCACTTGTTGTTGATTCTTCACAAAAAAATACAGTTTTATATCTTTATGTTTGAAGCCTGAAATGTGGCAAAAGGTCGCAAAGTTCAAGGGGGCCGAATACTTTCGCAAGGCACTGTATATATATATATATATATATATATATATATATATATATATATATATATATTTTTTTTTAAATATAAATAACTTTAGATAAAAGTAGACTCTAGAAAATTGTTTATCATGCACTGCATTTGAGGAACAATGGGAAAGTAATTCTGCTTTCAAAGTTGTTTAACTTGTAACTAGAGGTCAACCGATTATGATTTTTCAATGCTGATACCGATTTATTGGCGGACCAAAAATGCTGATACCAATTTATATATTTTTGTATTTTTGTAATAATGACAATTACAACAAAAAATAAAAGTGCTCATTCAGTTAACTTTAATATAATACATAAATAAAATTAAATTTAGTCTCAAATAATGAAACATGTTCAATTTGGTTTAAATAATGCAGAAACACAGTGTTGGAAGTAAAAGTACAATATTTGCCATGTAAAACAGCTAACGTTTAAGTTTCTTGCTCAGAACATGAGAACATATGAAAGCTGGTGGTTCCTTTTAACATGAGTCTTCAATATTCCCAGTTAAGAAGTTTTAGGTTGTAGTTATTATAGGACTATTTCTGTCTATACCATTTGTATTTCATATTCCTTTGACTATTGGATGTTCTTATAGGCACTATAGGCTGGCAACAGAGCTGTGCTTCAAGCATTGCGAAGAGCTGCTGGCAAACGCAGGAAAGTGCTGTTTGAATGAATGCTTACGAGCCTGCTGCTGCCTACCACCGCTGTCAGACTGATATATCAAATCATAGACTTAATTATATATATTAAACACAGAAATATGTGCCTTAGTTTCTGGATTTGACCATATTAATGACCTATCATTTCAAAAACAAAACGTTTATTCTTTCAGTGAAATACGGAACCGTTCCATATTTTATTGAACGGGTGGCATCCATAAGTCTAAATATTGCTGTTACTTTGCACAACCTTCAATGTTATGTCATAATTATGTAAAATTCTGGCAAATGAATTACGGTCTTTGTTAGGAAGAAATGGTCTTCACACAGTTCGCAATGAGCCAGGCGGCCCAAACTGCTGCATATACCCTGACTCTGCTTGCACAGAAAGCAAGAGAAGTGACACAATTTCCCTAGTTAATATTGCCTGCTAACATGAATTTCTTTTAACTAAATATGCAGGTTAAAAAAAATATACTTGTCTATTGATTTTAAGAAAGGCATTGATGTTTATGGTTAGGTACATTGGTGCAACGACAGTGCTTTTTTCTCGAATGCGCTTGTTAAATCATCACCCGTTTGGCGAAGAAGGCTGTGATTCGATAAATTAACAGGCACCGCATTGATTATTTGCAATTCAGTACAAGCTAGTTAAACTAGTAATATCCTCAACCATATGTCGTTAACTAGTGATTGTGTTAAGATTGATTGTTTTTATAAGATAAGTTTAATGCTAGCTAGCAACTTACCTTGGCTCCTTGCTGCACTCGCATAAAAGGTGGTTAGCCTGCCACGCAGTCTCCTCGTGGAGTGCAATGTAATTGGTCATAATCGGCGTCCAAAAATGCCGATTTAATCGGTCAACCTCTACTTGTAACCCCACTTTGAGGAAATGGCCCTTGAATGTTTTGGTACACCTACTGGAGAACTCTTCTTCGTCTACACCCATTCAGCATCATTCACACTCTTTTAAGCCTTAGCCCAACCCATCTCTTTAGCTAAAGCTAACCAACTAGGTTCAATGTTAGCTAGCTAATACTAGGCTATAACCAGCAAGGCAAATGGTGTTTGATTCTGATAATATTTCTACACAGATCATACACAACCATACAATCATACACAAGCGAGCAATCAAGCTAACGTTCTTTAGCTAGCGAACAGTACTTGTAATTCAAATGACATTTTGACAAAATTAGAAACGTATATCTAAAAATGTACTTAAATCAAATCAAATGTATTTATATAGCCCTTCGTACATCAGCTGATATCTCAAAGTGCTGTACAGAAACCCAGCCTAAAACCCCAAACAGCAAGCAATGCAGGTGTAGAAGCACGGTGGCTAGGAAAAAATCCCTAGAAAGGCCAAAACCTAGGAAGAAACCTAGAGAGGAACCAGGCTATGTGGGGTGGCCAGTCCTCTTCTGGCTGTGCCAGGTGGAGATTATAACAGAACATGGCCAAGATGTTCAAATGTTCATAAATGACCAGCATGGTCGAATAATAATAAGGCAGAACAGTTGAAACTGGAGCAGCAGCACGGCCAGGTGGACTGGGGACAGCAAGGAGTCATCATGTCAGGTAGTCCTGAGGCATGGTCCTAGGGCTTAGGTCCTCTGAGAGAGAGAAAGAGAGAATTAGAGAGAACACTCTTAAATGCACATAGGACAGGAGAAGTACTCCAGGTATAACAAACTGACCCTAGCCCCCCGACACATAAACTACTGCAGCATAAATACTGGAGGCTGAGACAGGAGGGATCAGGAGACACTGTGGACCCATTCCGAGGACACCCCCGGACAGGGCCAAACAGGAAGGATATAACCCCACCCACTTTGCCAAAGCACAGCCCCCACACCACTAGAGGGATATCTTCAACCACCAACTTACCATCCTGAGACAAGGCTGAGTATAGCCCACAAAGATCTCCGCCACGGCACAACCCAAGGGGGGGGCGCCAACCCAGACAGGATGACCGCCAACCCAGACAGGATGACCACATCCTCCAGGGACGGTATGAGAGAGCCCCAGTAAGCCAGTGACTCAGCCCCTGTAATAGGGTTAGAGGCAGAGAATCCCAGCGGAAAGAGGGGAACCGGCCAGGCAGAGACAGCAAGGGCGGTTCGTTGCTCCAGAGCCTTTCCGTTCACCTTCCCACTCCTCGGCCAGACTACACTCAATCATATGACCCACTGAAGAGATGAGTCTTCAGTAAAGACTTAAAGGTTGAGACCGAGTTTGCGTCTCTGACATGGGTAGGCAGACCGTTCCATAAAAATGGAGCTCTATAGGAGAAAGCCCTGCCTCCAGCTGTTTGCTTAGAAATTCTAGGGACAATTAGGAGGCCTGCGTCTTGTGACCGTAGCGTACGTATAGGTATGTACGGCAGGACCAAATCAGAGAGATAGGTAGGATCAAGCCCATGTAATGCTTTGTAGGTTAGCAGTAAAACCTTGAAATCAGCCCTTGCTTTGTCAGGAAGCCAGTGTAGGGAGGCTAGCACTGGAGTAATATGATCACATTTTTTGGTTCTAGTCAGGATTCTAGCAGCCGTATTTAGCACTAACTGAAGTTTATTTAGTGCTTTATCCGGGTAGCCGGAAAGTAGAGCATTGCAGTAGTCTAACCTAGAAGTGACAAAAGCATGGATACATTTTTCTGCATCATTTTTGGACAGAAAGTTTCTGATTTTTGCAATGTTACTTAGATGGAAAAAAGCGGTCCTTGAAATGGTCTTGATATGTTCTTCAAAAGAGAGATCAGGGTCCAGAGTAACGCCGAGGTCCTTCAGTTTTATTTGAGACGACTGTACAACCATTAAGGTGAATTGTCAGATTCAACAGAAGATCTCTTTGTTTCTTGGGACCTAGAACAAGCATCTCTGTTTTGTCTGAGTTTAAAAGTAGAAAGTTTGCAGCCATCCACTTCCTTATGTCTGAAACACATGCTTCTAGTGAGGGCAATTTTGGGGCTTCACCATGTTTCATTGAAATGTACAGCTGTGTGTCATCCGCATAGCAGTGAAAGTTAACATTATGTTTTCGAATGACATCCCCACTTAGACTCTTACCCGTATATATGGATGAATGCTTCACAGCAGACTAGAAGCATTTAGCTGCGTTTTGTTTGTAGCTACGTCTTGTTCAATCAGCGTTGTGTCAAGTCACTCCGGTTCGCACTGACCATGGTGTGTGCAGAAAGTAGCCCATCACAACTTTTTTCCAACTGATCTGTCAATTGCGCCTGCTAAATTCAGGGCATCAATGTTGTTGAGAAAAATAGCAAAACTTTTGAATTAAATATTGATGAACTCACAAGTAATTCATTTCTTGATAAATAAATTCACAGTAACTCCAACACACCTCCTCTCACTCCATCATATACACTGAATGTACATGAACACTTGCTCTTTCCATGAAATATGCAATAACGTTATGTTGGATTACATGGAAAGTATATCCACATTTGTGAGTTCCCTGATTTCCCTGGCACTATCGTAATAAATTATTTGCATGAACACCTGTGCACAATCAAGAGCAAAAAGAGAGGCAGGAATGTCTCGTCTCAATTTGGGTTAGAGCATGTAATTTGCAAATTAGTTTTAATAGGTAGCACACGTGAGAATTTAGGACATGCGTTATTGCACACATGAGATTTCACAATTATTGAACACACCGCTCTTGTGCATAGGTTGGCAAATGTATTTCAAAACATTAACACGGCAAATGTGAGAGCAAAAAAATGAAAGCGCTTTGTCAGCAGATGATGGGGTTTCTTGTATAAATGCATATCAGAGGTTGGCGTAGTGGTATTCTTTTTAAGGTTCTGCACATCAGTCTTACGCAATTCATCATTGATTCAGTGTTTGTGTTATTGATAACCACATTGCTATTAGCAACCTACTCATGAAAAATGTGTTGAATATTAGCCATAATAATATTAATGCTCATTTAAACGAAAATCACGAATAATGAAGGTTTCTTACAAGTGTATATATGGTTAAGCATGTTTTTAATCTGCGAGAGAAGCGCTACTCCTGGTGGAAAGACACTGTACGGCAGTTGCATAACGTGTCACGACGTAACGTACAGTGTCAGAGGGGTCCGTTTTTTCCACATTTTTTTCTAATAATATGGATCCATTACCATGTCAATCAACGCTTGAATAGAAACGTAGCTTACAACCTGGATTTTGATGCCTACACAGTCGCTACAGTCCCATTGGTTTTCATTGCAGCCTAGTTTGAATAACGCGGTTATGCAAAATGTGTACGGAACACTTTTAGGCAAGTTGCCTATCACATTTAACAAACCAAACTCTGAAATACCGTTATAGAAGGTAAAGTAAAATCCCAAACCGGTCCATGCCTCAATACCAGTATATAGTAAAATACGGTATACCGCCTAGCCATATCTGGAGGTCCTAGGCCACTCCAGGACCTTGAAATGCTTCTTACGAAGCCACTCCTTCGTTGCCCGGGCGGTGTGTTTGGGATCATTGTCATGCTGAAAGACCCAGCCACGTTTCATCTTCAATGCCCTTGCTGATGGAAGGAGGTTTTCACTCAAAATCTCACGATACATGGCCCCATTCATTCTTTCCTTTACACGGATCAGTCGTCCTGGTCCCTTTGCAGAAAAACAGCCCCAAAGCATGATGTTTCCACCCCCATGCTTCACAGTAGGTATGGTGTTCTTTTGATGCAACTCAGCATTCTTTTTCCTCCAAACACGATGAGTTGAGTTTTTACCAAAAAGTTCTATTTTGGTTTCATCTGACCATATGACATTCTCCCAATCTTCTTCTGGATCATCCAAATGCTCTCTAGCAAACTTCAGACGGGCCTGGACATGTACTGGCTTAAGCAGGGGGACATGTCTGGCACTGCAGGATTTGAGTTCCTGGCGGCGTAGTGTGTTACTGATGGTAGGCTTTGTTACTTTAGTCCCAGCTCTCTGCAGGTCATTCACGAGGCACCCCCCCCCCCCCCCCCCCCCCCCCGTGTGGATCTGGGATTTTTGCTCACCGTTCTTGTGATCATTTTGACCCCACGGGGTGAGATCTTGCGTGGAGCCCCAGATCGAGGGAGATTATCAGTGGTCTTGTATGTCTTCCATTTCCTAATAATTGCTCCCACAGTTGATTTCTTCAAACCAAGCTGCTTACCTATTGCAGATTCAGTCTTCCCAGCCTGGTGCAGGTCTACAATTTTGTTTCTGGTGTCCTTTTGACAGCTCTTTGGTCTTGGCCATAGTGAAGTTTGGAGTGTGACTGTTTGAGGTTGTGGACAGGTGTATTTTATACTGATAACAAGTTCAAACAGGTGCCATTAATACAGGTAACGAGTGGAGGACAGAGGAGCCTCTTAAAGACGAAGTTACAGGTCTGTGAGAGCCAGAAATCTTGCTTGTTTGTAGGTGACCAAATACTTATTTTCCACCATCATTTGTAAATAAATTCATTACAAATCCTACAATGTGATTTTCTGGATTTTTTTCTCTCATTTTGTCTGTCATAGTTGAAGTGTACCTATGATGAAAATTACAGGCCTCTCATCTTTTTAAGTGGAAGAACTTGCACAATTGGTGGCTGACTAAATACTTTTTTGCCCCACTGTAGCACATGATTAAAAGGAGCTCTGTCAGGACCAGTTTAATTCTGTAGTTCAAAGAGTGAGTTTTTTAAATCTTATTTGACAGTTGGGACTTATTTTAGGTTATTCAATGCACCTTTGAACCCAAGTTGGATGGCGGCGCAAATTGGGGCTGACTGCAACAGGACGCTCTGTCTGTTTCTGGTTTGCGTTATTGAACTCGCTTGAGGTTTTTCATACTTCGAGAAGAATTGCATGTGCCAAATATATATCAGACCCGTCCTAATAGCCACATCTGAGAGCGCAAGCACTGACTTTGTAATTAAGAGGTAACTTGTTATTAATGAAAGTTATCCCCCTGAAATCACGCACACAGTCTGCATTGATGTTAAATGCGCAGCCCTTTGAATCCGAACACGCTTCTCTTAAGAGTAATGAATAGGAGAAAAATATTTACCCATCAATAACCATTTTATTCTCTGCAAGAGCAGTTGAGACGCCGACCTAAGGAAGAGATCATTGAAGGAGCTTGAAAATATATTTTGGTCATTGGAATGACATCAAATAACACTTCATTGGAGGATGTGACGAGACGATGGGTTAAAGAATATTCAGACTCAAACCTGTTTTTTGTTAGGCCAATATGTAACGTTACAAAGAAAAACAACTAAGCTGTTAGAAATATTGCTCCCAGGGGTGTGTTCTGTACATCCATCAATGTTTTGCAGTCATGGTAACACAAACATGTTGTGTCCAATATGGCACCTTATTCCCTTTTTATGTTGCACTACTTTTGACCAGAGCCCCTATAGGAAAAAGTGGTGCACTATAAAATTAATAGGGTGCCATTTGGGACGTACCCATGGCCATAATGTACCTAATATATGGGCATTTAATACTTAAAATATTTCATACTTAAGATCTCCTTCTAATCCGAGCACTTCAACTGGAACACCGAATTAGGGAAATGTGCTGAAGAGTGATTTCATGAATTGCCAACATTTCATTAACATACAGTGGGGAGAACAAGTATTTGATACACTGCCGATTTTGCAGGTTTTTCTACTTAAAAAGATTGTAGAGGTCTGTAATTTTTATCATAGGTACACTTCAACTGTGAGAGACGGAATCTAAAACAAAAATCCAGAAAATCACATTGTATGATTTTAAAGTAATTAATTTGCATTTTATTTTATGACATAAGTATTTGATCACCTAACAACCAGTAAGAATTCCAGCTCTCACAGACCTGTTAGTTTTTCTTTAAGAAGCCCTCCGGTTCTCCACTCATTACCTGTATTAACTGCACCTGTTTGAACTCGTTACCTGTATAAAAGACACCTGTCCACACACTCAATCAAACAGACTCCAACCTCTCCACAATGGCCAAGACCAGAGAGGGTGTAAGGACATCAGGGATAAAATTGTAGACCTGCACAAGGCTGGGATGGGCTACAGGACAATAGGCAAGCAGCTTGGTGAGAAGGCAACAACTGTTGGTGCAATTATTCTAAAATGGAAGAAGTTCAAGATGACGGTCAATCACCCTCAGTCTGGGGCTCCATGCAAGATCTCACCTCGTGGGGCATCAATGATCATGCGGAAGGTAAAGGATCAGCCCAGAACTACACGGCAGGACCTGGTCAATGACCTGAAGAGAGCTGGGACCACAGTCTCAAAGAAAACCATTAGTAACACACTACGTCGTCATGGATTAAAATCCTGCAGCGCACGCAAGGTCCCCTACTCAAGCCAGCGCATGTCCAGGCCCGTCTGAAGTTTGCCAATGACCATCTGGATGATCCAGAGGAGGAATGGGAAAAGGTCATGTGGTCTGATGAGACAAAAATAGAGCTTTTTGGTCTGAACTCCACTCGCCGTGTTTGGAGGAAGAAGAAGGATGAGTACAACCCAAAGAACACCATCCCAACCGTGAAGCATGGAGGTGGAAACATCATTCTTTGGGGATGCTTTTCTGCAAAGGGGACAGGACGACTGCACCGTATTGAGTGGAGGATGGATGGGGCCATGTATCGCGAGATCTTGGCCAACAACCTCCTTCCCTCAGTAAGAGCATTGAAGATGGGTCGTGGCTGGGTCTTCCAGCATGACAACGACCTGAAACACACAGCCAGGGCAACTAAGGAGTGGCTCCGTAAGAAGCATCTCAAGGTCCTGGAGTGGCCTAGCCAGTCTCCAGACCTGAACCCAATAGAAAATAATCGGAGGGAGCTGAAAGTCCGTATTGCCCAGTGACAGCCCCGAAACCTGAAGGATCTGGAGAAGGTCTGTATGGAGGAGTGGGCCAAAATCCCTGCTGCAGTGTGTGCAATCCTGGTCAAGAACTACAGGAAACGTATGATCTCTGTAATTGCAAAAAAAAAAGGGTAGCCTAGTGGTTAAAGCGTTCAAACCCCCGAGCTGACAAGGTACGAATCTGTCGTGCTGTCCCTGAACAGGCAGTTAAGCCACTGTTAACTGCTTTATTGAAAATAAGAATTTGTTCTTAACTGACTTGCCTAGTTAAATAAAGGTAAAATAAAAATATCAAGTTCTGCTTTTCTGATGTATCAAATACTTATGTCATGCAATAAAATGCAAATTAATCACTTAAAAATCATACAATGTGATTTTATGATAAAAAATTACAGACCTCTACATAATTTGTAAGTAGGAAAACCTGTCAAATCGGCAGTGTATCAAATACACTGCTCAAAAAAATAAAGGGAACACTAAAATAACACATCCTAGATCTGAATGAATGAATTTTTTTTATTAAATACTTTTTTCTTTACATAGTTGAATGTGCTGACAACAAAATCACACAAAAATTATCAATGGAAATCAAATTTATCAACCCATGGAGGTCTGGATTTGGAGTCACACTCAAAATTAAAGTGGAAAACCACACTACAGGCTTTGATGTAATGTCCTTAAAACAAGTCAAAATGAGGCTCAGTAGTGTGTGTGGCCTCCACGTGCCTGTATGACCTCCCTACAACGCCTGGGCATGCTCCTGATGAGGTGGCGGATGGTCTCCTGAGGGATCTCCTCCCAGATCTGGACTAAAGCATCCGCCAAGTCCTGGACAGTCTGTGGTACAACGTGGCGTTGGTGGATGGAGCGAGACATGATGTTCCAGATATGCTCAATTGGATTCGGGTCGGTGGAAGGGCGGGCCTGTCCATAGCATCAATGCCTTCCTCTTGCAGGAACTGCTGACACACTCCAGCCACATGAGGTCTAGCATTGTCTTGCATTAGGAGGAACCCAGGGCCAACCGCACCAGCATATGGTCTCACAAGTGGTCTGAGGATCTCATCTCGGTACCTAATGGCAGTCAGGCTACCTCTGGCGAGCACATGGAGGGCAGTGCGGCCCCCCAAAGAAATGCCACCCCACACCATGACTGACCCACCGCCAAACCGGTCATGCTGGAGGATATTGCAGGCAGCAGAACGTTCTCCACTGCGTCTCCAGACGGCCTCCTCCACGTCTCCTGATGTACTGGCCTGTCTCCTGGTAGCGCCTCCATGCTCTGGACGCTACACTGACAGACACAGCAAACCTTCTTGCCACAGCTCGCATTGATGTGCCATCCTGAATGAGCTGCACTACCTGAGCCACTTGTGTGGGTTGTAGACTCCGTCTCATGCTACCACTAGAGTGAAAGCACCGCCAGCATTCAAAAGTGACCAAAACATCAGCCAGGAAGCATAGGAACTGAGAAGTGGTCTGTGGTCACCACCTGCAGAACCACTCCTTTATTGGGGGTGTCTTGCTAATTGCCTATAATTTCCACCTGTTGTCTATTCCATTTGCACAACAGCATGTGAAATGTATTGTCAATCAGTGTTGCTTCCTAAGTGGACAGTTTAAATTCACAGAAGTGTGATTGACTTGGAGTTACATTGTGTTGTTTAAGTGTTCCCTTTATTTTTTTGAGCAGTGTACTTGTTCTCCCCACTGTACATTGACTTTGAACATGCACATTTTGAATGGTATTTTTTTTTTTTTTTTCCCCCACCAATCAAGTTGTGTACAGGCCTGCCCTGATTCAGAAAAAAAAATATTCATGAGTCAACTAAAATAGCTGTTATCTTAACTACAGGTTAATGAAAGCCAGAGACAACAACGTTATAGACTACCTTGCTGTGGTCTGGAAAGAGATAAAGTAATATGAAGTCCTACATGCATATGGAGCGATTTCCGTGCCAACAGCATTTTTTTTTTCCCCCTAATTTAGAATTTGTATTTGGCTATTGAATTTAAAAGCATTTCGCTACACTCGCATCTGCTAATCATGTGTATGTGACCAATAATTTTTATTTAAATTTGAATGTAATATTTTTGAATATGTAATGCACAAATTTAATCATTGAATAAAACATTTAACTTGTATTTCATGATTTGAAACTGAATTGAATTAATATTACATTTCAGTTTTAAAATTCAAATTCATTGATATATTCTGTTTCAACATGGTAGATATTGCATTCAATGTATGTGTATCAAGTTTACAAACTATCATTTAAAGTTGATATAAGTTTCATATATTAAACTTACGTTTAATGCGTTCAGATTCAGTTCTAAAATACAGTGCTCTAAATTCAGATTCAAAACCAGAGACATCCTGGTACTTTGCCAACCAGGAAATGTAGAGGAGAACAGATAGAATCAAACACTCTTTGAGGTCTGAAGCCAATGTGGCATGTTATATATATTTTTATCCTATGAATTTAGCTCTAGCATTTAAACCGTTTTGCCGATAAGCTATTCCTAAAAGCTAAGACTCATGGAACATGTGCCTTCTGTTCCCCTCTATAATGATCACAGGCAGCGCAGGACACGTTAGAAGGGAGTGTCACAAAACACGCCATTTGCCCCCCCCCCCCCCCCCATAAGAATATTAGCTAAAGCTTATAGGGATATATTCAGGAAGTTCATGTAAAAGACGACACGCTGCTTGCTAAACCATATACCGGGGTATTTGCAAATGGTTTTCAAAACCGTCGCATCTGTTTAAGTTTTTTTTTACATTTTAATATTTGTAGCTACTTTTTTAAGTATATACCTGCAGTCAACTTGTGCAATATGTTAGAAGATAAAGCAGTTTGCATTCTTCATTTCACCTGTCACATTATTTGACATTATGAAGCTTACCGTAGTTTCCCAGAACAGTTGAGTCAGTCACATGTTTGTTTCTAAATAGCACAACTGGAAAAAGCGAGAGCAGGTGAGTCCAACTTGTGTATTGATGGGTCATGTTTTATATTGAAAGTCAAGTTTTTTTTGCCTCAGTAGAGTGATCAGGGACATGCAACTATAGTTTTCCTTCACAGAAAATAGCATAATTTTAATCCAATGACAACAGAAGTGCAACACTATTTGGCTGGCAGCCAGGCCAATTGAGGCTAATTGAGTGTACAATGAAAAAGCAAGGTGTTTTTGTGGCCCCTTATTGTAGCCCCTTATGTACTAAGCTGGTAGTAACGTAAATCCTGTAATGATGATATGAACATCTGGATACCCTGTTACTTGCTTAATGGGTAGGTTACTGCTTCCACCAGATTCAGCTCATACTGAGACTCGAACTCAGAACCTCTGCCTCGCAAACACACGACTGCCCTTGTGAAGCATTCCAACCCACCGCGCTATTGAAAAATACCTTATTCAATTGTGCAAGGGACGACACTTCAGGCTGATGAGTGAATTGCACAGATCCCCATCTGCTACATTCACCCCCCCAAACTCAGTCCACCCCAGTGGTTGAGCTCAGCACAACTGTAGATCCGTGTCCAGTGGCACCATTGTAAAGGGCGTCACGCTGCCTGCATAGCGAGTACCGCTTTCCCATCTACTACACTAATACAAGTCTTCAAGATCCAGCAAGGTTACTCATCAAAACAGTGTGGTTTAGTGATCCATGATTATGTGATGAGCAACCTGAAGACGTGTTAGTTTGACGAGTTAGTTTCAAGTCTCCAGCAAAGGTACTCATTGTAAGGGTAGTGTGACTGACTGGGTTAAGACTGTGTTAGTCTGTTGAGCTGCCTAGGCATTGGTCCTGTTACTTGGATGGAGTTCTTCAAGGAGGAGGTCAAAGGGGGGGTGAAGTGTAACACTGGTGGTTCGGTGACCACACTCGTGTGATGAGTAATTTGCTGAGACATGAAAAGTTGCATTATTTGGTGCACAGGAGACCTGGGTTAGAACCTCATCAAACTAGCATGTCTTCGGGTCTAAGGCAAGGTTGGTCATCACATGCATGGATCAGCAAACCACCTCTGTTGCACTCTCATTAAATTGGGTGCACAGGTCCTTCTGCTTCTCTTTGCCACTGAAAGTGTTGTTGTCCAGTAGGCCGGATTTCGAAACCCAGTCAGTTATATTGGTGCTGTGATCTCTGAGTATCAGTACAAAAGAGCGTGAAATGGAACTGAGGTGGTTCGATGAGTAACCTTGCTGGAAACTTGGAAGACTTGTGTTAGCTAAAGCCCATAGGGAAGAGTTCAGGAAGCTAAGTGGGCTAACACAGTCTTGTGACATGCAGAAGACATGGTTCGAACCCATTCAGTCACAAGAGCAAGAATAAATAGTAGGGATGTAACAATTCACCAATACGCATCTGTCCCCGGTTCAAATGTTGAGTGCATCGGTCTGCAAGACCTCAAACCGATCTCAATGTAGCATGCATCGGTCAGAAAAATCTGTTAATGTTACGAATTGCGGGGTTCACAATATATTTTGCTAATATACTTTATTTTTATTGATCTGAAAATAAGTCATCTTTGTGACAACTGATGTGTCCCCTCCTTCAGTGTCGAACTAAGTATGTAACTGCGTTGACAGTCATTGATCTACAAGTCATTTTGCATGTCGAATAACCCCAGGCAATATCAGTAGCCTAGTCAAACTGTGCTCTATGCGCTGCTTTGCTTGCTGACCGAAGAGAGGTAGGTGTATTCCTGATCAGGAATATCTGCGTGTCACCTTCAGCATTCAAATGCGTGTAAAATGGCTTGTGCAATATTAGGCTTTATTAGTTGAGTGACAACCAATTTTTCTGCTCGGTTGTTATCAAATGCGCTGTTGAAAATGTGTGTTTTACCGGAATAAAAGCTACGAGAGGCCCAACTCTTATCTGGCTATAAACTACCTGATGATCATAGCTTAGCATAAATTAGATTTTACTTTGTTCAGGTTCACAATCAGCAATTGTTTTGGTAGTTTTGCTTTAAACAATCAGTGTATATAGTAATTTTTTTATATACAGGATAAAGTTAATAATTTCATAACGAGGACAGCAATCACTTTTGCGAGCCGCACTGCATGGCCATAGCCGGAGGAGAAGAGAAACTCACTCCGTAAAAATGTAGGGGGTGAAGTCAAAAGTTGTGCTATATATTCATTGGTTATGGCATAGATAATATTTTTTCAGATAAATATTCATACATTACTATCTCAAATGCTTTTAATCTTCAAAAATGAAAAGTAATGCTTCAATTAATATAGAAATAAATATATAAACCCAACATGTAACAATTTCAAATATTTTACTGAGTTACATACTGTACAGTTCATATAAGGAAATCAATCAATTGAAATAAATATATTAGGCCCAAATCTATGGATTTCACATGACTGGGCAGGGAAGCCTTGCCCAGCCAATCAGAATGAATTTTCCCCCACAAAAGAGCTTTATTACAGACAGAAATACTCCTCACTTTCATCAGCTGTCCAGATGATCCCGCAGGTGAAAAAGCCGAAAGTGGAGGTCCCGGATTGGCGTGGTTACACGTAGTCTGCGATTGTGAGGCCGGTTGGACCAAATTCTCTAAAACGGCAGCGGCGGCTTATGGTAGAGAAATTACCATTAAATTCTCTGGAAACAGCTTTGGTGGACATTCTTGCAGTCAGCATGCCAATTGCATGCTCCCTCAACTTGAGACATATTTGGCATTGTGTTGTGTGACAAAATTGAACATTTTAGTGTGGCCTTTTATTGTTCCCAGCACATGGTGAACCTGTGTAATAATCAGCTTCTTGATATGCCACACCTGTCAGGTGGATGGATTATCCTAGCAAATGAGAAATGCTCACTAACAGGGATGATAACAAATCAAAACCTTTCATATAAATAAGCTTTTTGTGCGTATGGAACATTTATTTGATTTAATCTTGAAAAATGGATCAACGCTTTACTTGTTTATATTTTGTACAGTATAATTAGTGATTAATGGGAATTTCAGATCAAAAGTGGGGTGACAAAGGGCATACATTGCACCCCCTAATCTGATAGTGGGGTGGTAGATGTCCAGACTCCCTTGTGGTTCTGCTCAGGAACCGAAATACATAATTTACACACACACACATACACAAGGAGGTCCGCTCAGACGGATCCAGCTCAGAGAGGCCCAGCTCATGAACTCAATCAGCAGCAGATTTAGAATTAGAATTGAAAATTAATGTGGAATGAGAATGAGACAGGGCTATCTGACCCACTGCGAATGTGATGAAATAAAAACTGAAATAAATGACTCTACCATTATTCTGACATTCGACATTCTTAAAATAAAGTGGTGATCCTAACTGACCTAAGACAAGGAATTTTTACTTGGATAAAATGTCAGGATTTCTTATTTTACCTTTCATGTAGTTAATGCAGGTCGTTTAGTATTCAACAACCTGACTCAAACAGAGAAGAATGCTATTTATGTCAGCTAACGGGACACCTACGTAAATATCCAGTGAAATTGCAGAGCGCGAAATTCAAAATAATAAATCGTCATATTAAACATTCATGAAAAATATTGACTTCTTGTTAATCCAACAGTGTTGTCAGTATTCAAAAAGGCTTTACGGCAAAAGCATATCATGCGATTATCTGAGGACTGCGCCCCACACCAAAATACTTATTCAACCAGCACAGGCGTCACAAATAGGGATTAAATAAATCACTTACCTTTGAAGATCTTCCTCTGTTTGCATTCCCAAGGGTCAAAAGCTACACAATCAATGGTCGTTTTGTTCGATAAAGTCCTTTATATCCAAAAAAGTCTGTTTCGTTGGCGCCAATGATCTCAGTAATCCACTCGTTCAACATGCATACAAACGAATCCAAAAAGTTACCAGTAAAGTTCGTCCAAACAAGTCAATGTTTCTAAGTAATCCACAGGTACTCTAATATCTAAATAAACAATAATATTTAAGACGGAGAATAGTATGTTCAATAGGGAAGATAAATAACGAAGAGTGCGCACCTCATTCACGCGCCAACAAGACTACTTTTCTAATGAGACACCTTGGAGTTCTTCCAACTACTTGCTGCTCATTTTTCAAAAAACAAGCCTGAAACCCTTTCTAACGACTATCTCGTGGAAGCCATAGGAACTGCAGTCTTGGTCCTATCTATTTGTATTTCCCATAGGCTAGCACTGAAATGGCCTGTGACCTCAATAAAATAAAAAAATTCCGGATGGATTTTCCTTGGTTTTCGCCTGTCATATTAGTTCTGTTATACTCAGACAATTTTTTTCAGAGTGTTTTCTATCCAATGCTACCAAGTATATGCATATCCTAGCTTCTGGGACTGAGTAACAGGCAGTTTACTTTGGGCACGTCAGTCATCCGAAATTCCGAACAAAAAACAGTCTCCAAAACAGGTTAAATGCATTTGGCAAAGGTGTATGTAAACTTCTGACTTCAACTGTATATTCATGTCACCAAATAACTGACTAAAATACACTGTTTTGCAATGGTCTATAGTAGCTCAACAGCACTCTCTCGGGTAGCACCATGGTATAGCCGTAGGACAGCTATTTTCTGTCCTCCTTTGGGTACATTGACTTCAATACAAAACCTAAGAGGCTCAGTTCTCACCCCCTTCCATAGACTTCTGTAGGACGTCATCCAACCTATCAGAGCTCTTGCAGTATGAACTGACATCTAGTCCTTCCAATCAAAGGATCAGAGAATGAATCTAGTACTGAAAACATAAGCTACAGCTAGCTAGCACTGCATAAAGTGTGGTGAGTAGTTGACTCGGAGAGAGAAAGACAACAGTTTAACTAATTAAAGAGAAGCAGCAGAGCGAGAGAGAGAGCTAGCTGTATTTCGTTTGATTTTTTTTCTTCATATTTTACCTTTCATTTAGTTAATGCAGGTCATTTAGTATTCAACAACCTGACTCAAACAGAGAAGAATGATATTTATGTTAGCTAACTGGCAAATGTTTTCAGTTTTATTTATTTATTGCCATCGGGACCCGCCAGTGTAACTGCTTGCTGTACATGGATTGGCTTGTGGGTGCACTAACGCTTTAGTTCTAGTTTGTTGACTATAATGTTAAAACCTGTTGAGGACATGGCAGATTTACGCCCCCTTTGGAGAAATTGGGTACCCCTAGAAAACTGAAAAAAAAATTGTAAAAAATTGCTAATATATGCATATAATAATTATTATTGGATAGAAAACACTCTAAAGCTTCTAAAACCGTTGGAATTATGTCTGTAAGTATAGCAGAACTCACAGGGCATGCATTCTTCCAAACTAGTTTTGTGGTCATGAAAGTTGGAGCAACTTTGACGTCATCGCCCCCACCCTTCCCAACCAGCTATGGATCTGGGGACACTTTCTATGTCTTCCACTAGATGTCCTCATTCTGTAGAGCGTCTAATCGTTCAAATCGCGCGAGAATTGGCCCTATGGGAGTGATTTGAGTAAGTGCCGCGAGAAAAAACCTGTGCGTTAGGGCGCGAATTGGTCACAGCCATTCCTTTGTTCCAGCACTCCTGGAAAGAGCAAACGATGCCCGGTTGAATTGAAATTTGTTTTGTGTGTTAAAAACATCATAAAGCTTGCTTCTGCACTTAGTTTGACCTGTTTAGTCGACATATAATATGTAATTTTGAAGTTTTGATGCGCAACTTTTCCGGACCAGAGGACATTTTGGGTGCATTTCAGCTGATGTTATTAGCAGTAGCTCATACAAAGACGCAAGACTTGAAACCAAACGATGTATTGGGTAAGTATGAACCCTTCCAGAACATTCTGAACGAAGACCATCGAAGGTAAGGGAATATTTATGCTTAAATCTGTGTTTCTGTTGACTCCAACATTACGGGAGAAATGTAGCTTATATCTGAGCGCCGTCTCAGCATATTGAATAGTGTGCGATTTCTGTAACGTTAAAAATAAATGTAACAGAGCGCTTGCATAAAGAAGCAGTGTATCTTTCTAACTATATGTAGAACATGTATATTTAGCCAAAGTTTATGATGTCTATTTACGTTATCTTGCCGCGCTACCTAGATTTCCTGCAGACATTTTTGAGTAATTTCTGAACATGAGTTCATTGTAAATGGACATTTATGGATATATATGGCATATTATTGAAAAAAAAAAATGTACTGTGTAACATGCCCTATTACTGTCGTCTGATGAAGATTTTCAAAAGGTTAGTGAATGATTTATTTTTTAATCCTGCTTTTATAATTTTATATTTTCTGGGACAAAATGGCTGCCTCTTGTCTTGATTTCGGTGGTGGTCTAATATAAATATGTGGTGTGTTTTCGCCGTAAAACATTTAAAAAATCTGACATGCTGGGTAGATGAACAAGGTGTTTATCTTTCATTTGAGCTATTGGACTTGTTAATGTGTGGAGGTTAAATATTTCTAAGAATATTTTTGCGTTCCATGCACCACGGGTTGAGCTGGACGGGGGGGGTGGTGTTCCTCTTGAGGAACTCCTGGCTTCAACAGGTTTTAATATGGTGACAACCAGGGGTTGGAACCGGTTCAGGGAACAGAACCAAAAAAACGGAAAATAACAAACATTTTCAAGGAACAGAATCAGAACCATTATTATTATTTTTTTTCAACTGTTTTTTCCAGTCCCACAAGAAAATGCAACAAAGTGCCTATGCAAAGGCCCTCTGTCCGCTCCTCTGTAGGTATAATTATGTGGGCCTAATTCAGATGATGCTGTCATAACAACATCCCCTGCACTTCAAGCCAAGTGTCCTCCTCCACCCTCTCTCGCTCTTGCCCCAAAATTTCAGTCGCACCCTACACTCGTCTGTCCAATGTACAGTGGGGCAAAAAAGTATTTAGTCAGCCACCAATTGTGCAAGTTCTCCCACTTAAAAAGATGAGGCCTGTAATTTTCATCATAGATACACTTCAACTAAATCCAGAAAATCACATTGTAGGATTTTTAATGAATTTATTTGCAAATTATGGTGGAAAATAAGTATTTGATCACCTACAAACAAGCAAGATTTCTGGCTCTCACAGACCTGTTTCTTCTTCTTTAAGAGGCTCCTCTGTCCTCCACTCGTTACCTGTATTAATAGCACCTGTTTGAACTTGTTATCAGTATAAAATACACCTGTCCACAACCTCAAACAGTCACACTCCAAACTCCACTATGGCCAAGACCAAAGAGCTGTCAAAGGACACCAGAAACAAAATTGTAGACCTGCACCAGGCTGGGAAGACTGAATCTGCAATAGGTAAGCAGCTTGGTTTGAAGAAATCAACTGTGGGAGCAATTATTAGGAAATGGAAGACATACAAGACCACTGATAATCTCCCTCGATCTGGGGCTCCACGCAAGATCTCACCCCGTGGGGTCAAAATGATCACAAGAACGGTGAGCAAAAATCCCAGATCCACAAGGGGGGGGGACCTAGTGAATGACCTGCAGAGAGCTGGGACTAAAGTAACAAAGCCTACCATCAGTAACACACTACGCTGCCAGGGACTCAAATCCTGCAGTGCCAGACGTGTCCCCCTGCTTAAGCCAATACATGTCCAGGCCCGTCTGAAGTTTGCTAGAGAGCATTTGGATGATCCAGAAGAAGATTGGGAGAATGTCATATGGTCAGATGAAACCAAAATATAACTTTTTGGTAAAAACTCAACTCGTCGTGTTTGGAGGACAAAGAAGGCTGAGTTGCATCCAAAGAACACCATACCTACTGTGATTTATTTTATTTTTTTTCACCTTTATTTAACCAGGTAGGCTAGTTGAGAACAAGTTCTCATTTGCAACTGCGACCTGGCCAAGATAAAGCATAGCAGTGTGAACAGACAACACAAAGTTACACATGGAGTAAGTAAACAATTAACAAGTCAATTACACAGTAGGAAAAAAAGGGGAGTCTATATACATTGTGTGCAAAAGGCATGAGGAGGTAGGCGAATAATTAAAATTTTGCAGGTTAATAACACTGGAGTGATAAATGATCAGATGGTCATGTACAGGTAGAGATATTGGTGTGCAAAAGAGCAGAAAAGTAAATAAATAAAAACAGTATGGGGATGAGGTAGGTAAAAATGGGTGGGCTATTTACCGATAGACTATGTACAGCTGCAGCGATCGGTTAACTGCTCAGATAGCAGATGTTTGAAGTTGGTGAGGGAGATAAAAGTCTCCAACTTCAGCGATTTTTGCAATTCGTTCCAGTCACAGGCAGCAGAGAACTGGAACGAAAGGCGGCCGAATGAGGTGTTGGCTTTAGGGATGATCAGTGAGATACACCTGCTGGAGCGCGTGCTACGGATGGGTGTTGCCATCGTGACTAGTGAACTGAGATAAGGCGGAGCTTTACCTAGCATGGACTTGTAGATGACCTGGAGCCAGTGGGTCTGGCGACGAATATGTAGCGAGGGCCAGCCGACTAGAGCATACAAGTTGCAGTGGTGGGTGGTATAAGGTGCTTTAGTGACAAAACGGATGGCACTGTGATAAACTGCATCCAGTTTGCTGAGTAGAGTGTTGGAAGCAATTTTGTAGATGACATCGCCGAAGTCGAGGATCAGTAGGATAGTCAGTTTTACTAGGGTAAGTTTGGCGGCGTGAGTGAAGGAGGCTTTGTTGCGGAATAGAAAGACGATTCTTGATTTGATTTTCGATTGGAGATGTTTGATATGAGTCTGGAAGGAGAGTTTGCAGTCTAGCCAGACACCTAGGTACTTATAGATGTCCACATATTCAAGGTTGGAACCATCCAGGGTGGTGATGCTGGTCAGGCGTGCGGGTGCAGGCAGCGAACGGTTGAAAAGCATGCATTTGGTTTTACTAGCGTTTTAAGAGCAGTTGGAGGCCACGGAAGGAGTGTTGTATGGCATTGAAGCTCGTTTGGAGGTTAGATAGCACAGTGTCCAAGGACGGGCCGGAAGTATATAGAATGGTGTCGTCTGCGTAGAGGTGGATCAGGGAATCGCCCGCAGCAAGAGCAACATCATTGATATATACAGAGAAAAGAGTCGGCCCGAGGATTGAACCCTGTGGTACCCCCATAGAGACTGCCAGAGGACCGGACAGCATGCCCTCCGATTTGACACACTGAACTCTGTCTGCAAAGTAATTGGTGAACCAGGCAAGGCAGTCATCCGAAAAACCGAGGCTACTGAGTCTGCCGATAAGAATATGGCGATTGACAGAGTCGAAAGCCTTGGCAAGGTCGATGAAGACGGCTGCACAGTACTGTCTTTTATCGATGGCGGTTATGATATCGTTTAGTACCTTGAGCGTGGCTGAGGTGCACCCGTGACCGGCTCGGAAACCAGATTGCACAGCGGAGAAGGTACGGTGGGATTCGAGATGGTCAGTGACCTGTTTGTTGACTTGGCTTTCGAAGACCTTAGATAGGCAGGGCAGGATGGATATAGGTCTGTAACAGTTTGGGTCCAGGGTGTCTCCCCCTTTGAAGAGGGGGATGACTGCGGCAGCTTTCCAATCCTTGGGGATCTCAGACGATATGAAAGAGAGGTTGAACAGGCTGGTAATAGGGGTTGCGACAATGGCGGCGGATAGTTTCAGAAATAGAGGGTCCAGATTGTCAAGCCCAGCTGATTTGTACGGGTCCAGGTTTTGCAGCTCTTTCAGAACATCTGCTATCTGGATTTGGGTAAAGGAGAACCTGGAGAGGCTTGGGGGAGTAGCTGCGGGGGAGGCAGAGCTGTCAGCTGAGGTTGGAGTAGCCAGGCGGAAGGCATGGCCAGCTGTTGAGAAATGCTTGTTGAAGTTTTCGATAATCATGGATTTATCGG